>NC_082597.1:69313994-69621494 GCF_030936135.1 Gavia stellata | reverse complement strand
GAACTGATAACCATGCTGTGCTGATGATTGCAGTGGCAGATGAACAAAAGAATCAATTATTAGTCTCCTACAAGCTTCACCAAGATTTTCTCAGGAATTAGATGTCAGACGCCTGTCAAATTTCAGTGAGGAAGCAAGCGCTTAAAAATTCATCTGTATAAGTCATGCCCTACAGGCTATGATGGCCTCAGCACGTCCCTTAAGCTGCCGGGACTTCAAGCAGAGCTCTAGATGTGTCAGGCAGGACAACTGAACCAGTTTTGCGGCTTGTTGGCAGAAACATAAACAAGGTGTTTTATCCAAAATGTAAGATACTGAAGAGGTTGAAAGAAGCTCTTACGGATTGCTTTGAGCTTCAGCTGTATACATTTACATATCATGACGTATGAGTATTTTGTGAGAATACCCCTTCAAGCATTCACGAACAACCGAATCCATTGTACTTAGCAGAGTCAACCTTTCCACTATATGTTCTTGTTTTAAGCACTGTTGTAGGCTAACATTTTTGTAAACACATGAACATTGCTCAGTGTTGTCAGCTGGAGGCCAAATGCCTATTTCAAGGTAACCCTTCAGTCTGGCCGAGTGACACTGGGTTGGGTAAAGCCCCATCCCTCTAAGTTTGGAACTGCATGGTGGGATGAGGAAGGGTGAAGTCGCTCCATCCTCTTTGTACAGGTTGGAGGGAGGTGATTCTGCTAGCTGGGTGGGCTGAGGGAGTGGGAGGCATGTGTCCCCTTCGCCTGGCCTGCCATGGGAGGGCAGGAAGTCTCAGGAGGGCTGTTGCTGCTGTGGAGAAGGTGGGAAGCTGTTTCCTGCCCACTCCTCCCTGCCCCAAAACATTTGCTGGCTGTCCCTGCCACAGCTGTAGCTCTCTGCAGACCACTGCTTTCTGGAGCTTGATCCTTAAAGGATAACTGGCTGGCAGTGGAGGTGAGAAAAGCCAGGGAGCCTCAAGCGCGCTTATGTCTCACTCCTCTGGTTTGACTTCTCACTCCTCCCGCCCCTGTCACGTGGCATTTTCTGGCCCTGTGGCAGCCTAAGGAGGTGGGAAGGCCGTTCTGCCCTGCCCTGGGGGACTGCACAGAGCAGGATGCCCCACTTACAAGGCTGGTACTACCATCTGCACCTGTTTCTTTTATGGTGACAAAAAGTGGCATCATCAAAGTAAAAGACACAAACCTACTTTGGACTATGACAGCTGGCTAATCATCTAGGTACGTGCCTAAGCATACATTTGCTAGGCTGCTGAATGCAGTTACAAAGGGCTTAAGAAGCTGATTAATTATGTGTAATCAGTTTATGTTTTAAAATTATTAATTACAATTACTGGTTACCTTTAATTAATATGAAAGTAGACCCTGCACATTTTATTCATATGCGTGCTACCATCAAAGCCAGTGTAATTGCACTGCAGCATACAATTTGGGTAGTTATTTTTGTCTTTTAGCTAGTTTTTTATTTTACTCTTTCATGGAGATCAGAAAATGATAACTCTGCTGACTCCAAAGAACATGTTCCTGTAGCATTCATCTCGGAATGATAAAAATCCTGAAAGCAGGAATGAGCATGATGACAAATACAATTTCTAAAAATCAGACCTTTGATGTGGGTGAGAAACTATCCCAAATGGTTTTTAAAAAGTTGGTTGGGATACAATGGGCACTGAAGATGGTAGGGTCTCAGTTACATTGCTGGGACCTTTGTGGTTATTAATGCTTACCTGATGATGTACCAGATGCAAAGGCAGAACTGTCTTCTGCGAGACGTCTACGCCCTGGTTTTTCTGTCTTTTCAGACACTCTAAGTGAAAAGATGCTCTTCGACCTGAAACAGCAATCACACACAACTGTGTCCATCACTCATACTATACTACAGTTAATCTGATTTCAATTTCTTTTAGTGCAGTCCCACTGGACATACAGTAAAGACACCTACATTTTAGGCTCTGTCCACTTTCCCTCAACACCTTGCCCTTTCCAAAGCATTTGTATTTACAAAAAGCAGTCAAGCATCATGGACCAACCAGCACTACCTTCCAAGCAAGCTGCAAGATAAAATTCTGTATGATGATTTTTATTTTTCCTCTTTTAAAACACTGTCCTAGTAGATACCATGCAGCTGATTTCCCTCCTAAGCAGTGGAAGTGTTCTCAGACCCCTCTGGTTCAGGTAAAGCCCTCAGCGGGACTGATGATGGCAGCTGAGGCTCTGGTGCTGTACCTGGCTGTACACAATGTGCAGGAGGGGACGTCAGGCTGCTCAGGTGACATCGGCCTCCTGCTTGCATGTGATCTGTGTCCCTTAGCTGCCAGACATACCACAGTCTGTGAGGCTGTGTCTATAGCAAGGTCAAGTGGAAGTGAATTAATCAATGGTTAAATTCACTGGTGAATGGAAGGTTGCTTATATAGACATGAAGCATTTTCAAAATTTGGAAAGAAGGGAAGAGAAAAAAGCTTTTTTTCTCTTGGAAAGAAAGATTTTAGGGGGAACTATTGAAACAGTCATGTTGTTTACTTGCTGTATAATTAAACTTTACTTCTGTAAATATGAGAAAGGTACTCCCTATGCAGGAGTTTAAAAGTACTGCAAAGTATGTTTATGAACAAGTGCACAGGTTTTACTTCTGAAGAATGGCAAATAAATCCATTATTAAAAATAGAGCTGCATGGCACACTAAAATATTTTGTGGACTTCTTGATCCTGTTGACATTTTTCTAAGAAAATTAGAATTCTGAAAATAGTAAGTATCTATAATATCGATTTATTGAGAAAAGGCCCTCTCAGGGGTTGGAGGAAACGTGTTATAACCCAGAGAACAAATGCTACACTGCAGATAAAAAGTATTTCCTCTTTCTAGAGAAAAAACCCTAGTAAAATGAGTATGACATTGCTGTATAGATATTCACTAAAATGTAGTTAATGAAGCATTGTATCAAGGACTGACTGCAAATTTGGCCTTACAGATAGACATAGGAATTGTCATTGCCTAATATTTTAAGTTTTGAAATAAAGCAAATGCTTTTAAAATACTCAATTATACAAACATCCCAAAGGACTTGAGTGAAGACTCAGTAGCCTCATTTTAAACATTATACGAGCTAGTCTGTCACTTTTATTTTGCAAGAATGCATTTTATATACAGGACTCTTTTTAGTTTCTCCCCCAAATGTCCTTTTTCGCCACACCAGTACACAGGAAAAAGGCTGAAAAATATTCTACATAAAAGAGCTCATTTTCTTCCAGTCTCTCACATTTGTCCTGATACTTTCATAAAATCTTCTGATTCATGGATTTCACCTGAGCATAGTCTTCACACTCAAGCACTTGAAAATCTCCAGGTACAATTAGAGCAGAAAGCAAATTTGTGTTGTATCAACTTAGTCTGAAATTCACTTTTTCCTCGTAGCTGACAAAAGAGACAACCTCTCCTTTCTCCCTGCTGAATACACACAGAACAGAACACCATATACTCAAGACTAGCCTATTTGGTGACTCCCTGGTGATTGTTTGGAGAGTCTATGGCGCTCTAATAAACTCCCCTAATTCACATGCAGGCTTAATCAAACAGAGCACATGGACTATCCAAACAGCCACAGATTCATCTACTGACTGAGCATAAAGTCAGTAGAGTCATGCGCATGATCAGGATCATATGCACCCCGTGGGATTCCTGGTCTCACGAGCTACATGCAGCAAACAACAACACCCTTGCCCACACATGCTGGCATTCCTCCAGCAAGATGTGAGAACTCAGCTGAGGCAAAGGAGAGCACAGCCCGCATGTCACACGGGGATGTTACCTAGTGCTGAGGAGCACAGAAACCCTTTCTTTGGGGAGTGCCGGGTGTCCTCTCCTTTGTTGTTTTCTGGTGGAGTAAGTTGTCTGTTTTCATCATCTTGGTATGCAAGCCTGGAAAGGAGAACAGAGGGATTCTAGAAAAGCAGCTGATACTGGACAGAATAACCCCTCTTCCAGCAGGGAAGCCAGGAAGATCATGCTATCAAATGGATGCAACAGCAAGCTAGCTTCGAGCTATAATTGGCCAGGAGCAGTAATAAAGACCATGAGACAGAGAATGCTGTAAAGATGAGATCTGGGAACATTAAATGGTAGAAGTGAATTGGGGGGGAGGCCCTGCAGATCCAGATGTCTCATTCAGAGGAGAAAGAAAACCCTAGGTGAAAGATACTCTTTTCAGTGTTACTTCTCAGGCCTGAACTGCATTTTTTAAAAAATTATTTTCTGATATTTGAGTTGTCTGACTAAAGTCTTCTGGCCTTATCCCATAAATTGAAATTTTTGTTGAAAAATGTCACCTCTTCCCACCTCTCCCCCTTAATCAAAGAACCACCCAAACACCTTGACTAAAGCTGCAAAGCTCACATTTCAGTAGAGAGCAGACTTGGTTCACTACAGTACTCAATGTCTTCATTCAAATTTTCATCATAAGGCTCATCCTGAGACACTTCCTCTTGGCAAACAATTGCCAGCTGGCTGTCTCTGGAACTGGAGCTAATGAGCAAAAAAGACAAGTCAAGATATAGAGATGGTAAAGACAACCTGTTATAAAGACAAGAATGACAGGCTCCATCTGTCTCAGTTTATTATAATGTTGAAGAGCTATCATAGAAAAATCAATGACTGGACAGAGCTGCAGAGTTCACAAACACAAAGCAACAACCTTTGTGTCCTCTTTCAGAGGAAGAGTTTCTTAAATCAATGCTGAACAATACTGTAAACATATTATTGTGATTTGCAGCTACATGTACTCTATAAATGTGCACATCACACTGACCAAATTTCCAAAGATATACCTCACTGAACTTGAAGTAAAATCTGAGATGGGCTCTTGGAAATACAGCTTTTCCCCTTGTTGCAAAAGCCTTGGTTACGAATTTCAGAGAAGCCTCCTAGACACTAACAGTAACCCTCTCAGCTCTGTAGTGTATCGTCTCTACCTCCCAAATCCCTTACTCTGCACCATCTTTCCCCTCTGCCTCCTGTTCACGCTCTCATTCCTTGCTGTCTTTTCCATCTTTGGTCCCTTTTTTTCTGATCACTAACTGCAGAGTGCTTCTACTGAACTCAGTAGGATCTGTTCAAACCCTTAAGCGTGAAAGCCCCTGCTTGCCTCCTTGTTGTCCCTCTGTTTCACGTCTTGGCCCTCATATTTCACTTCATTCTGAGTTTGTGTTTTCTGAGGAGTAAAGTAAAATCTGAAGGTAGTGTGACTCTTTGAGATACTGACATGGAGGTATTGGAGCCAATGTCAGTCTGTTACTAGCATTTGCAGAAGAGAGCAGTGTGGCAGGTTTTTTTCATCTTTCAGGGACTGGATAGGAAACATTACTCTAAAATTTGGTTTGAGCAAAAAGCACTAGGAGAATGTGTATATGCATGTATAGAACAGCCTGTAGGACAGTGCTGGAGTGACCTTCCTGCTGAGATGGGAAGCAAGTAAAACTGTTAAGGTGCAGAGGGGAGAAATCAGTACATGGCAGCTCCCTCTATTCAACAGTCTGTGTTTAGCCAAAACCATACAGAATTTTTGTATGAACACGCCAGGGTGTACTTCACTGTGCTGTGATCGGAGAGTGCCTAGATATGTGAGCCCAGCTAGAAACCCTAAAAACCCCAAAATCTAGAAACCAACTAGAAACAGTCTATGCATCACTACCTGCCTGTGGGCAGAAAAGCCCTGAGTTGGGAGTATTTTCTGGAGATGTCATGGTGATCGTTACCTCTTTTTCAGCTCTACTGACACCAAAAAGAAGAGCTTATATTCAGCATTAATGGGGATTTGGACTTTCAATGGGACAAACAATGGGTCTTACACCCAGAGAGCATTAGAGCGTGAGGGAGAACACATACCGTCCCAGTGTTTCGTAGTAATGCGTCCTAATTCAAGGAAGGTACCCAAGGAAGCAAGGAGAGAAAAGAACACCATGTTAGCAGTGTCACATCATCACAAGTCAACAAGGGGGAGGGCAGATGGTAACACATGTTGTGCAACTCCTGTGACCTCCCTCAGGAAGGCACGAAATAGAAAAAGCACTGGACTCTTTACCTGGGCAATTCTGCACCCACTGAATTTCCTCTGTCTTATTGTCCTATTCTGTCCCTTGCTGGGGCAGCATTTCTCCACCTATTCACATTGCCAAGACTCTGCACTGAAGAAAAATTTCCAGCTCCTTCATGCTGTTACCGACCCGGTTAAAAAAACCTCCCCCACTGATAAAAATCATACTCCTTTCGTATTAGTCATCTGTGTGTAGACAGCCTGAAAGCTGTCCAGAGAAGGGGATTCTCTTTGCTTTGCACAGTATTGCATTTCTGAAAACCTTGCCTCCCTCCTCCCAGAATGCCGTTGGTGACCTCTGTAGGGATGTGACCCACTGAATGAAAAACCACTGACTTCCACAAAGCTCCCTACTGGGCGCTTAAGAGATGATTTGCAGTCCCTTTGTCTTTTAGTTAGCAGTTGATAAAACACCTCCCTGTGGTGAAGGAGGGATAAATAAGGCTCCTTTTGGTTCTTACAAAGGTTTCTTCATGATAAAGCCCAAAGAAATCAAGTGTGTT
This sequence comes from Gavia stellata, assembly GCF_030936135.1. Taxonomy (NCBI): domain Eukaryota; kingdom Metazoa; phylum Chordata; class Aves; order Gaviiformes; family Gaviidae; genus Gavia; species Gavia stellata. The sequence goes on along the minus strand of NC_082597.1, from coordinate 69,614,906 downwards.
GGTCAGTAAGAGTGCTGCTTCTTTGCACTGGTCAACTGATGCATATCTGTTGCACCGTGGGCTTTGGCACAAGTGGAGAATCAGAAGGCTCAATCCAGGCTGCAGGCTGAGTGATGTCTGGTGGGTGACTTCAGCTAGGCAGCAGTGCTCTGGTGTTTGCATGCATGTTCCTCTCCCCGGTCCCTTGACCCATTCTCTGCTCTGTGAATCTTACCTTTTGGAAGGTAGTTTCCAAGGAGCCTCCTGCACACGTATGGTGGGTGACAAGGGGGTCCCATGGCCTTCAACTGTGCTGACAGTGCTGGGGTAGCTGGGTGGGCTGGGGAAGCGGCACAGGGCAGTATTGTTGGCATTGTTGATGTTGGCATTGGAGCCTGAAGATGAGTAGCTGCTGGGAGTGAAGGTAGAGTCCACCAACTTCTCATGAGACGGAGACTCAGTATCTCCCTGGTTGTTGCCAGACTTATTGATGTGCAAAGGTCGCTGAGTGGTGAATGTCTGGGGGAATGCACTCCTGCCATCACTTTGGTAATAGCTGACATGGTTTCCAAACAAGCCTCCAGCTCTCTGTCAGAGAAACAGAAATTATTTTCCCTTTGTGAGTGAGAAGATGTGCAAGAGCCCTGGTATTTCCTGCTTAGCCTGTTCTCAAGGAAAAAAAATGTGAGGATCAAAGTGTGCATGATGGCACTGGTGATGTCTCTGCCAGAGGACAGTGCATGGACTTCTCTGTCAGAGAGAGTAGGTACATGTAGACTGTGAAAGCTTTAGCTTTCTAAGATATTTCAGAGGACTGGCCAGGTGCATAGGTGAGGCAAAAGTGTCTCTAGACCTCCCACCAGTTCTGGGAGTGCAGGACTGGGTAGGGATGCAAGAACCAGGTAACTGTTCTCTGGTTTTCATAGTGCAGTTATAAAGCAACATATAGACATGAGAGGGAATTTGAGAAGAGCACCAGAAACTATTAAACACCTGGAGGAACAAATGAAGAAAGATTTAATGAGCCAGTTATGTACTGTTTAGATGACGAGTAATGAAAGGGACTGACAGCATCTTTCTCTAAAGAAAGGAGGAAAACGCCAGAGAGGAAATATTACCAGAGGAGACAATTACAAGAAGGAGGAATGAAATAAGAAAGACAAGATTTAGGTAACTTGCTCAGAAAATTTCCTCCTTCCATAGGAGCTCTATTGGTTTCTGATGTACTTTTTGGAAGGACGCTACTTGTGCTGCTGAAAGGAGGAGTGAACAAAACACTGAAGTGTGCATGGCTGCTGCTCTGCAGACTGCAGGATGGCTGAACTGATCTGCTCGTCAGACTCTTTGGCCATTCTCATTCTAATTTTATTTAGGTTTTATGAGGGGAACTTCCATTGAGAAGAAAATGGGATAAAAACTGTGCAAAGGTCTCAGGACCTGGCACCATGACTTCATCACTCTAGGGTCTAGAGAACAAAAAGGAGGGCCCAGCTGAAATACAGAGTGCATAAAAGAGAATGTAGCACTCTGAGCTCAGCTACTGGTCTAGCCTCAGCTTGTAAACTTGTTCAGCACCTACCCGGAAGATATCATCTTCAGAGGCAGCAGAAACAGCTTCTTTCATGGCCTTGTCGAGCTCTTCTTCAGCTGTTAGGTCTCCAGAAATTGCTCGTCGGATCTCTGGCCCGATGTCGTGAAGCGTGCGGAGACCAGCCTGCAAAACAGCAAACTATAGAGCTTCATATCTCCGAGTGGGTATATGAGAAGTAAAAGCAGTGCTATTTCTTCCTAAGCACTGTGAAGCCCTTTTACTTAATCCCCAGCTCATAGAAAAACACCATCAAATTCTGTTCTTTCATCTCCAGCTTAGAGAGGGAAAAACTCTTAGCAATTCAACTCAGGAATGTTTGTTGCTAGTCCCCTGGCTTCATCACAACAGGTCATAGACATAAATCCACGGGCTTGGTTAAGCAAGTCTGCATGCTTTCAACTTCAGGTTCTCAGATCCACAACCAGAAGCCCTGGAGCAGCCACAGTTACAACTGAACCATGTACTCAGTGCCTCTGAAAATCTCTTCTTTTTAATCAGCAGCTTAAATATGGATTTAATAGCTAAACTTCTGGCATCTGGACCTGGACAGTTCTCAAACCCCTCACTGACTGGAATCCGCTCCAGGGAGTCCATTGAGGGAGGTAAGCTGTGGGTATGCCGAGACCTCAGTCTGTATCTGTACCTGCATCACGGCCCTTTTTAGCTTGCTGGAACTCCAGAGTCACCCTTCTTCCTTACTGTATACTCGAGGGACGTAAATGGTGCTGCTTGTACAGTCAACGGAGCCTTCTCATTCTTTCACACAGCCTGGTAGTCCACCCAGTGAACTTGTAGCACAGTGGTGAACAGATCCCAGGTCTCAAAGCCTGATGCCCTGTCCAATGGATGGCCTTGGCATCCAGGTATGCTTTTTGCTTTTTAATTGATTTTGCCTCCTGGCAACATGCTCTCCCTGACCCTGTTATAGTGACTCCCCTCAGAAAGGGTAGAATGAATGTGGTAATAAGCAAATGTCTGCTGGAGACTTCATACCAGTTCTCTAAAAGGAACACAAATTTCAAATATTACCAACAGATTGATAAAGTCTAGATATACCTCACTTGTGCCTTCTACCTCCAGAGCTAAGGGATACAGCCCATGGTACATGCATATTTATCCAAAAGGATTGATGTGGTAATTCAAGGGGTCTACAAGCTCCTTTCCAGTGGGGATAGCCCATTGCAGCCCCCAGAATGGTTGAGAGGGAAGTGGGGTCAAATGCCTCTACTGTACCACCCCTGTCCATCCTGTGCCCGCTTGTCACCTGCAAGGAGAGTGCGTTGCGCTGGGAGGGCTTGCCCACCAGTCCCTGTTCTTTACGTTTCTTGAACTTCCGGAAATACTCCTGAATCAGGAAAGTGGCGTAGAACTTCCCGACGGTCACCTCATCATCTGCAAAGGGGTATTAAAAAAAAAATAAAATTAAATAAGCAACTGATTTTAAACAGTGTATTTGCTAATGCGAGCCTTGCAATTTGCAGCAGAAACACTAGGCACCACAGTACATCTCTGCTTTTTATGGCATCAGGATGCAGGGCTGAAGGAAGGGATTTCTCCACAGCCAGAGCTTGCTGTAAGTAGTCAGGAGGAAAGGTTAGTGTGGCATTTGGATAGACTGGCTCTGCTGGCAGAGTACCCCTATAGCTGTGCACCTCTGGATGTATGTTGTTTATGGTGAAGTGCCTCTTACCTTTGCAGTCTCTGGTATTGGCTTACCACATAGGATCTTGCTATAGCAGCAGCCTCCCAGTCTGGGTCAACACATGCTGCTCTGTCTTATGATAGCCTGGGATAATACATACTCAGAGTCTGGGCTCACCAACAGTATCTGACTGACCATCCATCCCAGACCTGATCTGGCCCTTCTCTGCATTGAAATTCTGTCTGGTTGTGCCTAGCATGGGTGTGAGTGAACCACAGTGACCACCTCTCCCCAGAAAAGCAGTCATTGCTGTATTCTCACTCAATACAAACTGTCAATGAGCCAAAATGTGCACTAAGTTTTTATCCAGGTAACTCTCCTTCCTTCTCCAAACCTACTGGCAATTTTGTAAGAAATGGTCCACTGACTTCAGAGCAGACTGAGCAAGGTTCAGGATCTGGCTTCAACTGTTAACTAACTACCAAGTACTGTTTTGTACTATAGCCCCTGGAGCCACCTGGAAGGTCAGTGAAGGCCACACTGAATTCCCATGCACCTGGGGTCCCAAGAAGTCTAGCAAAGGAGTTGCCCAGAAGCTGGGGCAGGGCTGCTGCATAGAAACACACAGCAATCTGTTACACCAGTTCGGACTGGCTGAGGAATGTGCCCAGGTACATGAGTCTTTGACAGGTATCATAGCAGAAAGCAGTTACGTGAGTAAAATAAGACTTATATGCTATAGTAAAGTCAGTTTTGCCAAATATGAAGGGGTTATGAGATGGGGCTGCATACTTAACTTGAGTGTGAGACCATATCTGTTATGCAATCAGATAAAGCCCACATCATCCTCTCTGGAGCTACTTAGCTCTGCCTGCTTCCTTTGCCCCCAGCAGGCACCAGGTAATGTCCAGGGGAGCAAAGGCCTATGATCAAACTGGGGCAAGATCTAGGAATAAAGGTTTCTAACTCCTATTTATACACTTTTTCTTCCTCCCCTGATTTCTCAGCAGTAAGAACACGACATTCAAGTTAGTACAGGCAGAAACAGATCTCAGCCTGATGAAATACAGGTAACAGCTTGTAGAAGAAAGCTTGTCCCCCATATTCCACCTGATGATCACAAGGTGCCATAGGGCACGTCAGGTGGGGAAAAAGACAGAGAGATTCAGAGACTGGGACAAGATCCTGCACTCACCACCTGCGGGGGGCACCACCTGGTCCAGCAGCTTCATACTGGTGCGCTTCCAGATTTTCTTAATTATTGCTCTCAGCTCTTCGTTGGCTTGCTCCAGGTTACCTGCAGGGTGAAAATCATCAGAGACGGGAATTAAGCAAACCCTGCAGATGAACAATTTCATGTCTGGCATGGCAATCTTACGAGGAAAATATCAGAGCTTTTTCAATGGCGGAAAGTTTTGGGCAAAGAGATGCTCTGACCATTGCTAAAGCTCCCTCACAGCAAGAGGTCTTTTTCCTAAATATGCAGAGTCATGTCAGGGTAGCAAGGTGACTGTGTTACTGATTGATAGTCTGCAACAGCCAGAAACAACAGAGCCATGGTACTACTTCATCCCAAAAAGCAACAATCTCATCTAACACTTCAAATTTTAATTGAGATCCAGTGAAGGTTAAATATGACGACAATAGAGATCAGTTAATGGGAAACTACAGCTTGGGGAACACAGATAACTGGTGGTAAAGATGCATTTAGAAATCTGAAGACCTGGGCCTTCTTGCAGCACTTCCCAAGAATTACATGTTGCAGTTCCTGCCTCCCAGCAGATATGAAGTTCTTCACATGGTGCCAAGAGTCTGCCTTGGAGAGTCTGCACAGTGCTCTGACAAGGCACCCCAGGCATGTGCAAGGCCTTCACTATCTGACTCAGAGGACTGTCCCAGGTTATTCGTGTTTATTCTCTGAAGAACAGCATAGGCTATAATAAGCCTTTTATGTAACTGTCTGAACTTAGACTTTACATGTTCCTCCAAGGGGCTCTGAGCTAAATGAGACATTAATTAAGCCACACTACCCCTTTGAGAGTGCGTGAAGCACATGCGGTTTATGTCCTTTCCTTCTAGATACCCATTTCCTCCCAAACTACTCACCTTCAGTTTAATTTCTTGATTTATGTACATGCAAACCCCTTATAATTGAAGCTCTCTTCTCTCCCTATGAAACCACTATCTTGTCCTCCTAAAGGTGCTGTTCCTGCAGATTTTCTTATTGCTCCTCAGCATTAAGGCTCCTCAGTGTGCTGAACAGGGCTCTGCATGGCAGTAGTTCTTTTAAGAGGATGCAGTGAAGATAGGGCCACTAAGTAACTTGGTGAGGATGAAACAGGTGGACAGCATCAAAAGCAGAAATCTGACTCAAGAGAGCTAATTCCAAACTCCTGCCCTAACCACTTACAAGATCCTGCTAAGGCAAGAAAGAAAGCAGTTTGAGGCTTTAGGTGGTTTCCCAGGAGTTCACTGGCAATGACTCCGAGAGTTTGAGGCTAAGACGGACAAGAAAATTGAGTCCTTTTTGGGTCTCTGTTTCATAAGACACAAGATGTCCTACAGGGGTTGCGGTTGGGTTTTTCCTCAGGAGAGCCTCTTTGGCTACAGTCAAATTTTGTTTAGCACAACATTCAAGGCCTTAATATATTTTTTTAATTTTACCACTTTTTTTGGCTCAGCTGTCAATATAATCCTGGCACAGTAAGCTAGGGTGCTCCTGGTCTCTGCTTTCCATGCCACTCCTGAGACAGAGGTGTTTAGCTGTGAATCACAGACCTACACGCTCTTTTAGAGCATCTCATTAATAATACATGAAGCCAGGTTTTGACTCAGGACCAGTATCTTTCATTAAAGCAGGTGACAGAGTGCAACAAAGGGGACAAGCTGAGCCCAAAATCTTGCCTACTTTTCCTGACTGTGCCCGCTGGTCTATGTAAAGCTATTAACAGTCCCCTCACTTCTCATCTGTCTTTAGGCCTACAACACCACTGTCACTACAATGTGATGTTAACTCATGGTAATGAAAGCACAGGAGGAGTTTCAGTGAGGTGAGACCCTCGAGTCCAAGCTCTTCTGCCTCCCTTGGATTGGAAGGTCAGTGGCAACAACAGTCAAAAAGTGGCCCAGCCTTGCAGCCAGTTTGCACAGGGGGAGGCTTCTTTGCCCTTCTTCCTTCCCCTGATTGCTGTTTGAGCAGACATTGATCTGAAACTTTTAACTTTGACACCATTGTAAAGAACGTGATCAGGAATCTGAGATGATACCATGGGAAGCACCAGCTTTCTAGGTAACTGGAAACACTGTTCTCTCCCTAGAAGGTATTATTCCTCCAAACATCTTTACATTGCTTTTTGTACCATGTGCTGCATATGAGTAACTGGGATCATTTTACACGAGATGTCCCTATTGTTGTATTCCAGCTCAGCACACTTTGGTGTGAACACCACTCAGCTACCTTTGTGCCCTTGCAGTCAGCAAGCTTCTTACCTTCTGTCTTGATCCTCAGTGCTGTTCTGACCAATGCAAAGAGAGTGGCATTGAACATGACAGTCCCATCACTGTTCAGTGGCATATTCATGGAGACAAGGCGCTGTGGAGTAAGGAGAAGAAAGAGAACAATCATACTGCCAACAAATGGGCTGAGTATGCTCTTCCTTATGTCCTCATGATGCCCTCCAGACCTGCCACCCCTCTTATGCGAGCATCCATGGCCTGTGGATTTAGTCATACAATTATAAAAGTACTTGTAATATCCACCGATGGTCCCACCCATGGTGTGTTTGCCCTCCGGTCCCTCTCCCGTTGCTAGATACTCTGTTTTCTTCAATGTGGCTATCACTTTCTAACCTTTGTTTTCCCCAGTGGCTAGTGGGCATTTGCCCACGGTATATTACACAGACGGAGATTTGTTCCAGTCCCCAAACCATTTGGCTTTTAAATGACACCTTTATTTCTTATCAGGAGCAAACTGATTTCTTCATACCTCATGAACTACCTGCAAACTTGCCTGCACTAAAGCTGTGCCTGGTGCAAATGTATATAAACAGAGAGCCAGAATCTTTCTTTTAGGTGACAAGCTTGAAGAAAGGGGATTAGCTGAACCTGAAAGCTGGTCTGCTTTATCCAAGTATTCCCCCTCTCCCTTTTAAAACAAGGCTGTGTCTGCCCTGCAGTAATTCTGTAAAGCCATGTAGGACAGAGAGTGAGTGCTAAGTACTGCTGCAGCTGCAGGGTGAACTTCAGTGAGATCAACAACATATATCTGAGACAGGTGTAGAAGAGTCACCAGATCGTACATCCTTACATCTGTCTCAGGAGGTAAAAGACACCAGGGACTTTGTTTGAACTCTTATGCTTTCAGGGGTTGATTTTGTTTGAGCTCTGTCTTCTGCCACTTTTATGCAACAGGCCTGATTCAGTACCAAATTGGAGGAAAGGGTGTCATCCCCCATCACTACCACTGCAATCATAGACTGGGGGGTTTGAATGAGATTGAGACAACAAACAATTGCTGGACAGCAGACTGAAGGGGATCAGCATTAGGCCACAGAAGTCATATATTTCTGTGTACAGGCCCCAGGCTTTGTATTTTGCTCCGAGACTGACATAGTGTCACTGCAAGTGTCACATACAAACTCTGGGACTTGTGAGGAGATGAACAAAGAACTTCAAGTGAAGGAAGCATAAAGGTTATAAACATGTCATTACTCACTAGAGAGAGTCCTTTTTCATAGCTGGAGTCTCACAACCAAAGAAATGAGTGAGGCATTTTCACAGAAAATCTGTCTTTGCCCTTCCCGTATTTTAATACCACACCTACCCTGCTGTTTAATATCTGTCGGTTATTTAAGCAAGAACGAGAGATAATGCTAGGTTTTTGGTACACTGCTTAGTCCAAAGAAAATCTCATAGATATTTTTACTTGCCCTGTTATTGCTGTCTGTCCTAACATGTCTTGGGATGTGTGTTTGATACCGCAAGCGTATGTGTGGTTGATTCAGTGCTCGATATTTGAGAGCTGTAGTTAGCATGGCTGCTCTCTCCTAGCTAGAGAGAGGGCTGGCGGTGCGCTGATGCCTGTGACTCTCCAGCCCTCGGCTAGCTTGCTGCCGCTCGGAGGAGCCGGGGAGCAGCGCAGGGCGGCCGGGGGGCCGGTCCCAACACGTGCTGTTGCCGGCTCCGCCGCGGCGGGGCAGCACACGCCGCCGCTCCCGCCCCGCTCCCGCCGCGCCCCGCCGGGACCAGCGCGAGCCCCCGCCCGGCGGGCGGCGAACCGGGAGCGCCCAGGCTGTGCGGCAGGCTTGGCTAGGAGGTGCCATCGCGGGGTATTCAGCTGCTGTAACTCCCGGCCTTCCCAGAGCCGCAGCGTGCCTTACTTTGCAAGCCACCCGGTGAGGGCAGAGCTTCCCGAAGCCCAGGGGGGGCTGAATCCGCCGGAGCAGTGTCACCACGTCCAAGTGTTTGATCCGTCCCCTAAAGAAGAAAGCACAGTGAGGGTCGCATCCTTACCATGGGGCGACCTGCTGATCCACCTGCAGAGTGCGGGTGCAGCTACAAGTATCACTGAGATCGTTCCAGCCCCACACTGCCACTCTCTGTAGCCTGGGCATCGCTGAGGGTATGTATCATTTCAGGCCTCTTGCATTCGGCGCATTCCTCAGGATTTGCCCAGTGCTCGCATAACTCCTACTAGTACAGAAAACCCAGCTCTCAGTCATACACAAGTCAATACTTGCAAGAATTGACTTCAGTGTTTTGAATGCTGCCGTTCCTCAGTGCATGAACGGAGAATTTGGGGTTGTCCCCCCACCACTGACCTGCTCAAAATCTACAGCTGCTTGTTTACCTGTTGGTCTTAGGGCTATAGCAGGCACCGAGGTGCAAAGGGTGTCTTTCTTCCTGGTGCTTTACCTCCCATATAAATAGCCCCAAGCCATTGTCTTTTGGTACTTGTTTATGCTTTGGGCTGTCACTGGAGACAGTGCAAAATGAAGTCCTGAATTTCCTCCACGGGAGCGGCTGGGTTTCTTTTAAGTTCTGTAAATGGCATCTCAAAAGAAGAATTCTCTCATGGAGGGAGGAGAGCTACCAGAGCCAGAGGTGGGGCTTCAAGCATGAGACATGGATGGGGAAGAGCTTAAAAAGAACTTCCCATTTATAGGTGGGAAGGAACAGGATGTCATCTGGACTGAGCGGCTATTTATTATATGGCTTCAGCCACTGCAGTCTTGCCTTCAAATAAGCACAAATAGTAGCATCTGTTTTGTTAACAAACAGTATTCTGTGCTTAACCCCTATCCATATTAAAAGTCTCTCCAGGCAGTCACCATGGATGGGAAGAAGGGCTTCAATTTACGTATCACTCTGATAATGTGACATGGCCTCACACATTGCGGAATCTGATCCCAAATTAATCTTGACACTATGTCTTCTAAAGAGATCTGCTTTTAGTTTACTCCAAGATCTCTTTCCATGGTTTTTGCATTATGAAGGGGGCTTTGCAATTACAATTGTCAACTGTACTGTTATGCCACAGGGATCTAAATGCACTTTAAGCCTAAGCATGTGTCAAACAGAGCATATAATACTGAATGTCAGTTAAGCCCTTGGGTGAGTTGTTCTTGTGTAACTTTAAATCCCTGCAGGTCTGCTGATGTGAATAACCCTGCAGACAACGTAACGCAGCCATCTGAAGGTACAGGTTGTGATGAGCCTATATGACACATGACAAAATGGAGATTTGAGCACAGCAGCTCTACTGTGAGTAGAAAGTCAAATAGAAGAGTCACAGCTCAGTATCTCAAACACATGCGACAATAAACCAACCCTCTAACCTCCTTTGCTCAATCTCCTGCTGCCCCTTCCTAAACAGTCTATATCTCCCACTGACTGAAAGTGAAGCAATGTCCTGCCAGGTAACAGTGCAGCCTAAATGCTGAGATTTTTGTGTGCATCCTTGCACTGCTGGCTTATGGATTCACCAGCAATACCTTGTGGATGTATCTATTTTAGGATTTTTGCAGAAAAAAAGTGCTCCTGCAGGAGGAACATGGCACTTACTGCACTGGGTCTAGAAAACAGAAAATAATGGACCTGTTCTTCCGAGGAGCTCTGATATCCAGGCTGGGTTACTTACTTGGCTTCAGGGTCATACTCTGCCCAGATCCTTTTAAACTCATCCAGGTGGTGTGGTCCTAAAATGGACCAGTCCCGTGTCAGGTAATCAAAGTTATCCATTATAACAGCTACAAAAAGATTGATGATCTGCAAACAAGGACAGAGATGACTTGATGGATGAGGCAGGTAACAGTAGACTTTACTGGGTTCACCATTTAAGGTCTCGATTTGGACTCATAAAACTAGGAAGCTATCGCGGGTGGGTTGTCTGTTCTCCCATGCCAGCCTCCCAGTTTAAATGGGAAGATCCCAGAGGTGGGATATTCTCAGCTGGTCACATTTTTCTCTTCCCTACCGAATGGATGAGGCCCAAGTTTGCAGAATGCTTAGACATGCTGTGATGGCTTTTTATTTACCTGTGTCTTTGCCCAGCAGAACGGGGTAGTGGTGGGAGAACCTGGGATTTATCCTCTACAGGCAGTGGGGCTGAGATAAAAGTCCTTTCTTCTGGCCCAAGTCCAAAACTTTTAAAAGGTTGCTGCTGTTCGCTGGGAGAGTTTTGTGCACTGATACCAGCTGCAGAGCATGTGCTGTCGCTCTGAGCAAGGCCGCATTGCTAACAGGGAGCAGATGCAAGTGGGATATGTGTATTCTCACAGTCATTGCTGCTGGCAGGGGAGGAAAAACCTGCTCAGCAGCCAGAAGGAAGGTAGGAGGGAAGGTGGGAAGTGTGGCTGAGGTGTTGCTAGCCTCAGCACAGCCCACAACACGCTAATTTGGTTTTCTCATTGAGGCGGAGGGGGGAAGAGTGCTCCGTTGCTGTGCACAAAGGATTAGGATTGGAAGCAGAGCATGCCTCAGAGCTGGAGGGAGAGGCAGGAATGGCAGTGACCAAGGGGGTGTTGTCACTGAAAGGATGCTGCTGGGAAAGACCCCATGGGGAGATTTTCCCTCTTTGAGATCATTCTTCTGCTGTGTAGTGCTGATATCTGGGGAGGCAGGGGCTCAGTCTGACAGAGGGCAGGTTTCAATTGCTGGGGCTGACTCACCAGGAAGGCACAGAGCATGTAGAAGCTGATGAAATAGAAGACGGCGAAGCTGCTGCCACAGGAGTGATCGGCTTCGGTGGAGTTGGCCGGCTCTGACTCTGGGTCGCACTTCTTGTCTGGGAGACATGCCAGCATGATTTCCTGCCAGGCCTCACCGGTGGCACACCTGGGCATGGCAAAGGGCAAGGGAAGAGAGGAGTGACCTCCGATGTGAGAGAGTCTGGCACATTAGCAACCTGTTCCCGCTGCCATGAACGTTAATGGGAATTTTGCCACTGAGGTCAATTAAGAGCAAGTTAGGCTGATGGCTCAGCTTTGACATACACTGGCATACCCTGCTCCTCTTTTTGGCTTTGTTGCCATCATCAGCATGTTGTTCCTGACTGGTTTTGCATAGTCTGGGTACAGGGCTGTCATGCTCCAACCAGCCAGAGTCATCGAGACATGTGTGACATGGCTACGGATTGCATGAAAAAACTCCTTGAAAACGAGGAGACAGTGTTGAATTTGTGCCAACTCCCCACCCCTTCAGCACCCCTCCCTGGCCCTGGCACACCTGGAGCAGGATGATGAGCTAAGCTGAGCTGGGCATGGCCATGCCAAAGCATGAGTGGGAGTTCATGTCTCCTTCCCTGCTAAAATAAGCTGGAAGTCATACTGGCTCAATTTGAACGAAAGGAGAAGTTTGTGATGCATATCAACATTTGAGAGCACTGAAAACTGGCTACCTTCCTTCTGAGTAGGAGGACTTGCCTCCCTCCCCAGCACTGAGTGTTGGCCAGTGTCAGCTGGCAGGGTACAAGGCTTAACGGACTGGTTGTTTCATCTGACGTAACTCCTAGGCTCCCCCGCTAAGGGACAACCTATTTCTACTCACCTCGTAAGCATGACATGGTAGAAGGTGATAAGCTGTGCCCAAGAGCAGAGGAACCGTGCTCCCAGACTGACACAATCCAGAGCTGTCAGACACCCACCTGAAAAGCAGCAGCACTGCCTGGGGGAAGGTCTGGAAGTTGTTGTTGCGGTTGATTTCTGTGGTATCGTTCAGCGCAATTTTACCAAACACCTGGCAGAAAGCAGAGGTCTTTTCAGGTTAGCCCTGCACAATCCCCAAACCTCTTATCATCTGTAGCTCTTGGTCTCAACCTGACTGATACTTAACAGAATCTGCTCTTCTCTTAAAAAATTGTTTCCACAGGTTGCTTCCCTTGCTTGTGCTTTATCACCAGAAAAGCACTCATTTTCTAACAAGAGGCATCTTTTGTTAAAACAAGACATCCTTCCTTACTTCATACACTGTGAATACGTGATATGGGGCCTTATTTTAACAGGCACTCATATGGGGAGGGGGTCCAGCTGAAAGGAATCAATAACACAGATGAAAAGGCTCCTTCCTTCATTGCTTATCTGTCTTCACCAGGAGGAAATGATAGCAAAAGACCAGCAGCTGCAAAGCCTTAAGCTTCCAACTCTGTGGGGTGCCTTGGATCTCCCAAAATAATGTAAAGTACGTTGCCTTGGATCGGGAGATTGTCCAAATGCTTGCCCTTCTAGTAGCCATGCTTGTCACCAGCAGGTGTTTCAGGCCCTGCCCCCAGAATGCAGCAGTGTGAAGATGATGACTAGATTTGCCCAGACAAGGATGGCTTACAGCTCCCTTGCATGCCCAACCGACTGCTGCTGCACCAACTAGTTCTTCCAGCCACAGCACGAAGCCTGCAACCACCAGCAGACCTTTCTAGGGGCCTGCCCTTGGATGTGAAGTCCCCAGTGCAGGAGAGTTTCAGGCTTCTTTGAAAACGTTGTATATCGCTTTGGCACTTTCAGGCACCAGGACTGAGAGTTTAACAAACCTTGCCTGGCAGAAAGGTCTCTGCACAGCATAGTCAGGACTATTCATTCCTCATCGATAGCAACGTGACAGAGATCTCAAGGACTGAGAGCTGTAATCTTGTAGCCAAAACGAGCAGCAGGAACAGAGCAGCTCTGGAAGAACATGGAGCTTCTTTTCAAGCAAATGTCACCGATAATTAACACCCCAAGAGAAACAACGACGTGGAGAGAAGCGCAGAGACAATGGCGGGGAGGCCATGCCAGACAGGAGGGAGGGTCTGCACATGGCAGGCTTTCTGCAGGGGTTCCTCACGGACGTGAGGGCCTTCCCCAGCCCTGACCGCCCCCATGCCGCGGCTAGCAGTGAAAGCCACAGCTGCACTGAGGAGGAGCAGGAGGACAGATTAAATGCTCAGAGGCAGTTTGAGCTGAGGCAGCCCATATTTTTCATTTCAGGCAAGCGTAGGCAAGGGAACTTCCCGTGCTGGAAGTCTGATTTTCCTTTTGACTCTGCGGCTTCCCTCACACACGAGGCGCTGGCGGCAGCTACTACAGGTGCTTTGTATTAGGCACCTATGAGGAGCTGCAGGTAGAGGTTCCTCTCTCACGGCCTCTCCAGTCTGTGCCTCCTGGGCCATGATATAAGTGGCTTCATCCATCAGCATCAATTTGGATTTTTCCACTTGACTACATTAGGTAGTGAGGCTTGAATGTTGTTTCGCTCCAAGTCAGGGCAGTAGCTGAGATAAAGTGGTAGGTCTCCTTTGTGTGTGAAATTCTTATATTTTCATCCGATCTGGTACATCTAGTCTTTCAAGGTAGCTGCTTAATGGAGTGAGGAAGGATTTTCCTTCCTACGCATTCCTATGTGTGAGGGAACTCTATGTGTCAGCAGGTTCCAGAGAGCAGCATACAAAATGTCTGAGATGCCGTTTGGACAAAAAGTGATGATAACAGGTCTGTGGGCTCTAAGCAAAGAGGGAAGATAAGAAAAGTTGGTTTTCTCATTGGAAGGCAGGAGGGCAGGAAGCGATCTAGTAATCTAGATCAATGTGAAAGACAGATGTATGATCTTCAGGCTGCTGAGATGATTAAAACAGAGGCTTGAACGTAAGCCAAGGATTAAATAGCCAACTTAGAACTAGCTGACCGAGAAGGGAATAGAATTACAGAGTAAAATATCTAGCCCTGGCAGTGCCTCGATCATTGTAGACCCCATCTGCATGGGTGCTTGGAAGCCATTTTTAATGCTTTGTATAGCTATGTAACAGTAGTGTAATACTCTTAGGTGATTTTCTGTATAGCACAGGTAATCCTGTAAGATCTTAACCATTTGAGCTAGTTAGGTATTAAAGACAAAACTGGCAAGTTTACAGTATGAGCCTAGTAGACTAAATGACAGCTGTAATTACTGGGGGCAAGTGAGATAACCTATGATAGTTCAAGAAAAGATTGGTTCTATTTTTCAAATTGGGGGAGGGTAGATGAAGTCTGTGAAAAGATGTAATTATAATAACAGGAAACAAATTAAAACAAGGTCACAGAGGTCAGATGAATTTTGTTACAAATTCTGTTGGCATTGTGAAACCAAGAAGCCTGGCATGTTTGAAGACCTCTGGAAGCAATTATGCCATGCCTTTCTATACTTTGGTCTCTGGTACCAGATGGCTGACTTGTCTGAGATGTTTGATTAACACCACAGTGGAAAGTGAAGCTTAGTTTGAAAAGCAGCACAGGAAATGAGGCTGGGACTGTCACAGACTGTGCCTATATCACATGCTTTCTTCAATGGTCTGTATGCAACATCGGTTCCTTGCACAGATGAACGCTCAGGCCAGTTCCAAGTTCATTTTGCAAACTGAATAGGATATTGTATTGATGCAGCTTCCTGAAGAACAGGCACAAACACAGAGCATCGGTGTGTTGGGTCTGATCCCATTTTTACCTTCACAGGTATAAATGAAAAGCTGCTCTTTACAACTCAGTGGAAGTTACACCAGCGTGAAAGTGATGCAAGAGAAAAATTGCATTTGTTTAGTGCATAAGCCCACTAAAACAACTATTTTGAACCAATGAGCGAGGCAGTAAATCTCCTTTGCCACCGCTGCTGGATATTCCTTTGAGAGCGTGGAGGGCAGGCACAGTCCTTTTACTGTCTGCATATTGCATTCTGCCATTAAATGGGTCGGGTTTTGTTTTTTTCTAGAGTGCATTGTGCTCCTATTGGAAGTGCATAGGCAGACAATGTTTTCCAACCAAGGTTAGCTACCATCTTACCTTACTGGGCAAAAACATTCTTGTAAGCTCCTACAACCACACATCGATCTAGTTACCTTACAAGTCAGTTCCCAAAACTCTAACATGAGAAGACAGACACAGTTGAGCTCTTTGGCATCACTTACCTGCATCCCGATCACGGCGTAGATGAAGAACAACATCACTATTAAAAGAGCCACATAGGGGAGAGCCTAGAAATGGAAAAAAAAAAAAAGCGAGCACTGTGTCTCCACTGACCCCGGTACACTGGAGCCTGATTCGTGCTCCTGGCTTTGGGAAACTGGGCAGAGGCTGGCCCCAAATGTGGAATCTGTAATTTGGCCAGGCGGCCACTAGATGCCTCTACAGGCCCACATTTGCTTGTCCTCCCCGCCACCACCCTGCTGCCACCCAGCTCAGGCAGGCTCTGCCTCTGCTCCCGCTCGTGATGGTGTAGCTCTGCTGCCTTCAAGTCAGTCCTGCCCTTGACAGAGTGAGGAAAGCGAGGGCAAAAACAGCGTCTATAGCTGCTTACCAAGAGGAGAAAACTCTCATAACCAGTATTATTCTGGCACTAATGGCAATGTGATTTTTTCTGGATCCAGTCTGGTAAAATCAGAAACGCAACAGCCACTGAGATCTAAATTCAAGGCTTCTGCTACAATGGTTGGTACCATCCTAAGTACCTAAAGCAGCATCAGCTTTGTTCCCTGTTCAGCGTTAGGTGTCTGTGATGGTGTCTGCAATGCACTAAGTGTCTGTGATCAGCTGCCGAAGAGGAAATGCAGAGCTCTGATACTCAGAGCTGCCTCGTAAGGAAGAGGCCAGTACAATCAGCCAAGTGTTGAGTGCTATCGGTTTCCTCCACTAGCAAGGGCACAGCTCGGGACCTCACAGGCTCAGGCTTTTGAGGAGGAATTTTCTACTCTGTTGCGTTTGAAATACATAGCGCTCAGACCAGAGATTTCCAAACCTTACTTCAGAGGCAACGGGGGGGCACATTCATCCTGAAAATGTGAGTACAGTCCCTGATCTGGATTTTGAACACCCCATTTCACAGAGTATAAAAAGCCTACAACATTATTATTTTTTTAATATAAGATTATTTACACATTCTAACTTTATGCCTAAATTCAACAGGGCTAAATCCTACAGGAAGAATCGAGGAAAAATTTTCACTGTCCCCTAAGGAGATTTGACTAAGATCTGCAGAAATCATCTCAAAGAGATCTGAATATTAAAATGGCAGAAATTCAAACCTTTAAACAATGTCTGTAATCATCATCTTGAGGCTCAGGGGCAGATTCCTCTGTGTTTTAACATGGAGTCAGACAAATCTGTATGGTTACTCCTCAATGTCAGTGGAGATACACCAGCTCAGAATTGGGCTCCAAATGTTTTGTAATGATCTAGTTGGGACTTGATACACACAACACCTAAGTAGAGCTCCTGGGATAGTGTCCAGGCAGGACCTGACTTGCATAACCTTAGCAGTTCTTCTATCTTTCAAATGCGGATGGAAAAAGTGTCTTCTCTCCTGGTGATCTGGCCCTCCACTTTCTTTCCATGTTCTTCCTCTCAGCCCACTCCTCTTCACTGATGCACCTTCCTACTCATCTCTGCCCCTTATTTCCCATGGCTCCTCCAGCTCCCTACCTCCCATATTCTACTCTTCTGACTCTGTCCTCCTCCGTCTCTGTCCTTCCTTGGCTTTACCACTTTGTCCTTGTGATTCCCACGGCTTTGCCTTGCCTTCAGCACCCCTCTCACTTCCTACTCCTCCCACTCGCCAGCCTGGGCTCTGTTGCTATCTCTGCAGCGGAAACCCCATTGAAGATTTTCCCATCACACACTCCTCTGACCAGTGCCCCAACTTGTGTGTAAGCACTGTGCGCCATGTACAGGGCACATGGTAGTTATGATGGGATCTGAACTCCAGCACAAGTTCATTGCTTATTAGGCTGTCCTGTGTGAGCAGAGACACTTCCTGGAAGCATGTGAGGACACGGAGAAGAGCCCATGCCAGACAAAGTCTGCAGGGATCCCAGATTTTGACAGTGGGAGCGGCTGAGTTAAGAGCTCTGCACAGTGGCTATTCTTAGCTACGAAAGGAGCCTCCCAGTAGCAGCAAGAGGAGGAGGTCTGAACAGAGAATACCATGTTATAAATGGCTACAGGCTTTCAAGAGAAAAGATGCTTGCAGTGCTGCTCCCCCCACCCCCCCACCCCATGCTGTGGAAGATGCCTCCCTTGATCCTTTCTCCCATCACCCTACAACCCTGCCTAAAAGTGACTCTCTAATCAAAGAGGTCTGAAGGTCACTGGAGGGAAGTACCAGGCACTCCCTTTCCCATCCATCTCATCCTCTCCAGCCAAGAGCCGTGGCAAGCTGAGCTCAGGATAAGAGCTAGCTATTGCTAAAGAGGCTGGAGGGGCACAGGGGCAAGGGAGGAGAAGTTGGAACTGGAAAGTGTGACTCTGTCCCCTGCATCAGGGATGGCTGAGCTGTGCCAAGGGAATCTCATTCCTATGCACACAGACAAAATGGTTCCCACTGGAGCTGCTCAAATAACAACCTGGAAGCTAGCAACCGTATAAGCAATGGAAAAAGTCACTTGTGGTATGGATGTGTCAGAAAACTGCTGTGCAATATTAGATCCTCTGGCAGTCAAGGAGTGTGCAAAATGAGAGACCTTTGCATGAGCCTGGTGGTCTGGCTACCATGACCACCTGAGAGCTGCACTGGAAAAGGTCCAGACGGATACCTGGTGTACACATGTGCTAGTTCTGCTGACAGAGACAGAAGTCATGGTGATCCACAGCACTGCAGGTTTTGGACCCAGCTTGTGTTGTTGCTGGTGAGATTTAAGTTTTAAAGCGTGGATCAGCTCCTTTCCCATTTGAGTCGATACAAATGCTGTTGACCATTTAAAGCCTCAATCTGAGGGGTATATGGTTGCTGTTTCAAGACTTGTGTGTTGCACAAGTTACTCTTTCATGCTTTTGTCCGGTGGTGTGTCCTGCATCTTTTCTCATGTTTAGACCACCATTTGTATTCCTGTGCTGTCTTCCCCTGACACTTCCTACGGACCTGCCCCAGCTAACATCCAGGTTGTGCTGGTCTAGTAAATCCAGGTCAAGTACTTGTAAAATGCAGGAATATGCTATGCTTCATCTCTAACTACCATTTTTCTATTCATGGCTAGGTTAGGGGCTAGTTTGGAAGCAGTTTTTCTAGCAAATAGCTATCTCTTGGTGTTCACCCCCAGAGGTGATGATTCTTACCCAGTCTGGTCTCCTTTGCCTTCCCCTATCTACTCTGGTACTTTATCTACCACTGAAATGCAACCTGCCTCCAGGGCAAAAGCAGCAGCAAATTAATAACTTAGCATCGTTACCAGGGCCAAAGGTGTGGGGCCAAAAAGGTGAAATTATTCCTGGATGAAAGCATGGGGGCCATACACCTTTAATACTCACTGGAAATCCTCAAAACAAGGCTTAAGGGAAACTTAATTGAGACTCAGGCCTTCCCCATAGCTGTGTATTTCACTTAAAGCAACAGACATAAAATACAGCTAAAACAGAAAAAAAAGGAGATTGAAGAGTTGCAGACAGGCAGTAATTGAATTGAACTGAACTATCAAGGCTGTTCAGGAAGGTCTCAAGCAATTACTCATGCTTTAAAGATGAAACTCATACCCAGGCAGTCATCCCCTGCCAGCCCCATTTACTCGAGTCTCAGTCGTGCCACGTGTCACTGGTGCGCACAGCTCTGACCAGCAGCCTTTGAGCTCAGGCACTTGGGTGAAACCCCTCCCCAAGGGGCCACCAAGGGGAAAAAAAAAAGCATTAGGTCTTACTTAGAGATAAGTGAAGGAATACCTGGAAGGACTTGATGAAGGTCCAAAGCAGCGTCCGGATGCCCTCCCCTCGGCTCAGGAGCTTCACGAGACGCATCACGCGGAAGAGTCGGAAGAAGGTGATTGAGATGCGAGAGTTTTCCTCTGCATTCTGGAAGCCATTGGCACAGAGGCAGGAGTTACAACCGCACGGGAGGAACAGGGGCCCTGGGCCACAGAAGACGCTACGCCGAGAGCTCACTGCACTGTTCCTTGTCCTGGTACCGTTCCCTGGGCTTGCACTGACCCAGCACCCCAGGGATGGGCTGAGACTGGTCGAGCCTGCCCTCTCTCCTGTGGCGGTGAGGCTACGCTACGGGGGCTCTTGAGGCCATTAGCCTCTCCCTTCAGGTTGCCTGGACTTTTGGGGATTAGGGATATGTTGTGCTATAAACCCCGCCATTATGCCTCCTCCTCACATTGGAAAGATGCAATTCTCCTTTGACGTTGTACTGGAGGAGAAAGGTACTTTCTCTTTTGACCCGTCTCGGATGTTTTACCCCAGCAAGCGCCTCTGCCAGCAGTTCTGGTGAATCTGGTGCTGGGCATCAGCTACGTGCCGCTTGCTCTGCTGGGAAACAGTAGCAGGTCCCAGGTCTGCTCCGGGGTGCGAAACCCCGCGGGGGCACGGCATGTGCTGCCCCTGCCCCGCTGCTGGCGTCACTGGCAGCCCTGCTGTCCCTGTGCTGCTGTGGCCATGCTTCTGGGGGCTGGGCCGTGGTCGCTTGCTCCCACTGCTCTGCATTCAGGCCTTTCGCATTTCTCATGACCCCTTTGTATTTCCCACAGTCTGCGCACTGACTTTTGTTTTTTTAAAAACATTTTATTTTGGCTTCACTGCTACTGTTCAAGCGTGCAGTATTTTAAAATAGTCTTTCTTCTGGCCTTTTTTTTTTTTCCTCACAGCATCTGCTTTGTCCCTAAGCATTTTCCCCTGGGCCTGTAACCAGCTCTGACGTTCCTCAGCCTTCACACGTGTGAAGCCAACGTCCCTCTGAGCGCTGCTGCGGCGGCAGGCTCACCTGGGCCTTGGCGGAGGACCCGCCGCGTAGCTCGAGGGGAGGCAAGGCACAGAAAATGCCATGTTTCCCAATTCATTAACCCCCTAAAATACTGTGCGAAGCCTGCGGAGCTGGTGGCTTCCACTAGCAACACTGTGGGAATGTGACCTCCTGTCACAGGGGGAGATAACACTGTCACCCTGCCACTTGACCTGCCGTGGAGCAAAGAAGTGCGCAGAAACCCCCTCTCTGTCCCCACCCAGGCTGCAAAGACTGCAGTTTGAGTCTGAACACCACTGAAAGAGCAACATTCGGGAGGAAGAAACAGTGCAGATCACCCCTGCTGTTAACTACTCACCACTGTGTAAACCAAGAGAGAACAGACCCTTTGGATTTCCTGTCACCGGGCAGCGAAAACAGCAGCTGCTTATCTGTCTGCTCCTGATAAAACCCAAGGCACGGGAACCGCCTGGATGTTCGTTTCTGGGATTAAATGTCCAGATGAGGACGTGTACCTGTGCGCTGTGCGTGCTCCTGTTTCCAACCCAGGATGAACAGATTGGCGCTCAGCTCTGTCGGCGCCCAGCTGGGTCCGTGCCTCAGCTCCTGCTGTGCAGCCGTGGGGGCACACAGGGGCCATAGGTGCTCGCTAGTGTGCGTGAACCCCGCTCGCACAGAAAGCGCAGCACTATGTGCAATAGTTCAGGATTGCACCCCAGCTCCAGTTTGTCTCTCTATCTGTGGTGAATCACCAGTGGATATTTTGGGTAGCTTCCCCCAGTCTGCAGCAAAAGCTGACACTTGCTGCCCGTGCAATAACCGGGCGAAAAAGAGAAGAGGAACAGGGTGTGTCAAGGTAAAGCCTGAGTGCTCCCTACATCTCACATCATTCCCATTTTCTGACTTGGACAACAAGCTGGGGGCTTCAGTGAATCAGAGGGAATTGCTCTGAGGTGAAGGAGGGAATGTGGCCTCCAAGAAATCAAAAATCATGGCATTCAATACTCTCAGCACTACAGTCCCAGAGGGCTAACTATAAGGCCACACACCTCTCCCAATCCTACAGAAGTCCTATGGCCTCCATTCCACTTTCTCTAAGAAGCTAAACTCCAATACCACCTAAAAGAGAGTTGAGATCCAAATTTAAAAGTTGTGAGGACAGCAGTACTGCTGTGGTTGTGACCATAAAAAAAAAAAAAAGTGTTTTCTTATTCTACCTGCTGCTGCTGTTGTTGGCTTGGCTCTTTGGATGGCAGCAACCTCGGACATAGGTCTGGACAGAGATTTTAACATTCCTTCATCTTTCGTTGCTAAAAGGAGGCAGCTGCTGTACGCAGGAAATTAACCCTGTCCTCCTAGGGTCCTGGAGTAGGCAAAGTCTAAGCCACGGATAAAGTACAACAAATTCCTCCCTGACGCAAATCTGCAGCTTACTGGCATCAAACCACTTAGCCAAAACCACTCAGTGATGCCTCAAGAGATTATGGTCATTTTAAGACTAGGTGGCTACAGATTAGCCAGTGCTTGAGTAGCCTTGCTTGCTTTCTCCTGGCTTTCATCCAGCTTTTTGAAGGTGTATCATTGCCAGAGGAGGGAGGTTCTGCACAGTGGCAATCAAGAGACTGGAGTTAGTGGAACTCTGTTGGGGTGGCGTGGGAACTGCCTTGTACACCAAGGCAGCAGAGTTTGTGTGCACCATTGCACGACTTACTCTTTTTTGTGCAAAGTACAAACTCAAATGTTACAGCGAATCACCTCATTCAAGAGGAACTTCAGAGTCCCAATCATTTCTAGTCTGGAGGCTTGGACACGAAGTCAACACTGCAAACTCATTCAGCATCACATTGATGGTGACATAGTTTGTTGCTAACAAGAAATCTTACCAGGTCTAGTTCTCTCTTGGTGAGTCATTAGAAGGCAGAACGACAGTTAACTTGACCAAAGGAAAGCTCAGGATGCACAAGAAATACACATGTGCAGCATATTCACAGCTCATGTGAACACCAGACTCACACCAATACACAACATGGCAGCTTCATGCACAAAAAACTAGGCTGGGCTTGGAGAGAGAACTTGTGATCACGGGGAAGAGAATAAAGGAGTGTGTTAGAAAGAGTGTCACAGAAGCTGGGAGAGTGATCTGTATTTTCGGTCTTACCATAGAGGAAGAGCATTGGGTATGTTCAGCTGGCTTTAAAGAAAGGCAGACAGAAATAAGCTGTAATAAGTCTCCAATCAAGAGCCCTAGTAAACTAGGTCTTGGCTAACACAGGAGCAACAAAATGGCAGAAGAGGACAAAAGGGAGTTTGAAAGAAATGCACAAAAGGCTGGGCTTATTCCCTAGGATGCCCAGGATCAAAGCCGGCCATGGCAGAAGCAGATACAACTCCCATTGAATTTAATGTAAGCTGTATCCACTACCACCACATGTGAATTGCACCCAGTATTTCCTGAGTGCTAGACATCCAGACATCCTGGCATCCAGGCAGTGGAGGTACTGATACTGTTAAAATGTTTCTTGTATCACTACTATCAAGTTCAATACAGGGGCTGATTTAGCTCCCCAACTCAGATCCAGGCCATGTCTGCACAGGGACCAGCCAGCTTCTAGTGCATCAGACTGATTTGTAAACCCTTAATATCCCAGTGCTAAAGCAACACTTTCTATCCCCATTCCCTTACACATAGTTCTGGGTGGTAACATTGTTGTTACTAAGACAATGGGTTGGGACAGTCTAAACAGCTCTTGGCAACCCTACAACACCCACTGCCAGCTGTGGAAAGTGGGCTGGTAAAGCTGGTTAGCTTTCTGTACGTTCACCCACCTCACAGCAAAGCTCCAGGGACCCAATGGATGTGTCCTTGGAGGCCAAGCTGAGCTGAGCTGAGCCCTGGTCATGCCTGGAAGAGTCTAGTTGCTGCAAACACTCTTTCTGACATTCCTTGATCAACTTCTGGGGCCATTGCCAATACTGAGAGCAATTCTAAAAAACACCCAAGGCTGCAAATACCCTTAGGTGTAAGAAGCAGAATTGAAAATGAAATAAAACCAGCTTTATCGGGAGTCCTTCAGTTCAATAGTAACATAATCCTTCAGGCCTAACCTCTATCATATGGCCCATATGCCAAACCCATTTGTCATTACTTCCTGTGAGTACATTAGCAAAGCTGAAACTGATGAATTTCTTCTTTTGCCAATAGCAGAATACACCTCTAGTGCCATGGAGGACTCCTACAGCGTGCTCCTGCTCTCCAAGGACACTGCACTAACAAACTGGCATCGTATTTCCTAAGTAAAAACTGTAGTTTGGATGCACAGCCTATTTAGTGATACAGGAAAATGAGAACAATTAAAAAACCAAGGTACACCTAATCATATAATAGTCTTTTGGGTTAACTCATTGGTGTCAGCTTTCATTGCTTTTATCATCCTCTTTCACATGTTTGCTCTTGTGTTTTCTTTTCAGATCACATACAGGCAAAAGTTGGCTTGAATACCAAATAAAGGAGTGGTGCCCATAGAGACATTTCTTACAGACCAGGCATAGATTTTGGTTTTGTGCTGCTGGGCAAACATCTCCTTTCCAGCAAAGAGTTTCTCTGTCCCATCCCCCTCTTTCTAGTTTTGCAAATCATCTTTTCTAACAATAGAAGGACCCTTATTCTGCTAGTTGCTGCATTCCTGGTAGAAGGTACAAACCCCCTTCAAACTAACTGAAGGAGCCCAAAAATTTTCAGCACCTTTCAGGATTCTCCATCCTTCCTGGCTGACTGTGTTGGTGCATCTGTGACTGACTGGCTGAAGAAGCCTTGTAAGTTACTGTGGAATATTATACCTTAATTGTAATTTTGGTATTGTTAGTATTTAATCAGAAAGTGCAGATAATAGTAATATAAAAAGTAAAAAAATCTGTATAAAAGGATATGACTATATAAGACACTGTTGATATGGGATGTTCAACTCGGAGGAGTTGGCATCACATTGAAAAACTAGAAACCAAAGGTTCTGAGTATCTTTGCCACTGCTAAGAAAGTAAAGCAGAGGTTGACTTACTCCTCTCTTATTTCCTGAGCTAACTGGCCTGTGTTTTAACATGGGATCAAAGATGTTGCAAATTATATCACTACCTACAGTAAAGGCTCAAAAGCAGGACGGGAAAGTTTCTGTTAACCCTCTCAGGTGGTATTTATACAAACTGTAGCACTGTGGGCTGAGGTTCCTAATATGCTTGTGCATACAGTATTTTGTGCATGAGTATATGATGGGGAAATCAAACCGCAGCTTCAGGTTGCTGAATACATTTTCTGGTATCCACAAATGTTTCAGAGAGAAGCCAAATCCTACCATTTTGCACCTGTGCCAAAAAGTCACCCATATGGACCTAAGCACAGATATCTGAGAACCTGTTACTGGGACTTTCAAGTGTGGCCATTCCTAACTATAAAGCCGAGAGAGTTATTGCTAGATTTTCTGAGATTCTTCAACCTTGCAAGTGATATGGGTATGCCAATTTTAGGACAAGGACAGGCACCCGACACCTGAAAATGTAGTAGTCACATCAGTTCACAGGGATGGAAGCATGGTGATAGGTACTTGGAATTAAAGCCAGTGTCTAATGCCTGTCTGAAGTGGACAGGATTTCATTTCTACAAATCTCAGAACAATGTACAAAAGCAAATCCTCATCTGTTTAATGTCTTTGAAGGAGCTTTTGGAGAAGCTACACCGCTTAACAGAAGGCAGATTTGACAGTGCTCTGTTTTACTTGCGGTCATCTCTTCCCCTGCATGTGGTCTAACCTGCAAACGAACTTCAAGTATTCTACCCTGCTCTTGTCATTTGGGGCACAAATAGCACACACAAGACATGATGCTCTGCACAATTTCCATTGTAGAGAAAAGAGACCTGAAGTATAAACCACAAATAAGTCATGGGGCATATTAATAGTGATGTAGAAGGGAACCTGCAGGCTAAGAGTGGGAAGAGAAATATCTGAGGCAGGATGCATCTGTGTAAAGACACTCAATGGGGTTGAGTGCAATGAAACGGCTTGGGCCATTTCTTTGTGGTTTTTTTTTTCTCTTGATGTCACCATGTTAAAAAAAGGTAATAGGGATGCTAAGGAGCAGAAGAGGTAAAGAAAAGAAAAGCAGGTTCTAGAAGCCAAAGTAAAGATTCAGTAGGATAAAGACTGAGGGATCCCTGAAGTATGTCTGAAAAGCTCCTCAGAATATTGTTGCCTGCATATATCTCATTTTAACTCTGTTCAATGTGTACCAGAGCACCAACATTTTAAACAGACACATTACTCAAGCTGCTGCTAAACTGTGTGCATCCTTAAAGCCCCTACAGACACAAAAGTGAAAGGCACAGGTTATGCCCATTATGAATTCAGGATCCCAGGTAAGGAGGTCTCTGGGAAAGAAGACAGGTTTATTTAATGGAGAGCTACTTAACATCTCAGAGACCAGAGCACTGGATAAGGTAACTGATAGTACTGTGTTCCTGCTAACTGTGCTCCACCAGGGTAGGTGGGAGTGAGGCTTACTGGCGGCTATTTGCAAAGAACATGCCACCTCCAGATGGGTACAGAGAGCATCAGAGTTTCCTGAACCTCCATACTGACTCACATATCAAACCTGGTGTCTGATCTTGCCATCAAGTCAATGAAATAGTTTTTAACAGGTTGTGTTTATGGGTTTCCAAATCCTGATTATAGCATGAATGCTTTGGAAGCTAGGAGAGGATAAAATTTGCACTCCAGGAGAAGCAGTTTCAATGTTTCAAGGGCAATACATAACAGTCAATATTATATGATGTTTATGCTCTAATGTAATCCATTCTGAAATTCTGAGAAGGGATGACTTGGCTTTTCAGAGCTGTAAAGACAGGAGCAAAAACATATGTAAAAAGACTAAAGACTTTGTACTGTCATGGTAGTATCAAAGCCCCTTGAAATATCCATGGCTTAGAATATCTACTGGATAGATAAAGATTTGGAAGAAAACAATAAGGTGTGTTAATAAATAGATTCAAATGAAAGTTTCAGTAGAAAAATCCTGAGAAGAGATATCAATCCCACCTCATCCCTGTGGAACGCTGGAGATGGAGGACCATGTTGAGAGGTTTGAGGTCCCTGGGGTTTTTGGCTGGTTTGCTGACAGCTATAATGGCTATCCAGAGAAGCAGCACCTAGAAATGCCTGAAGGGGAGCTCCATTAGGTTTATACAGCATATATTTAATCAATATATCCAAGGAGGTTCCTTGACTGCTGGATAAGTATGTTTCAGTAGTTGTAGAAGCCTGACTGCCACTGAGATGATGGTACAGGCAGGAGGCATTCCTATTACCAGCACTGTTGATGGTAGTAATTTTTTTACACACAGGACACACTGAAGATGATGAGTTCAGCTTCTTCAGAGGATCCAGTCTTTGTTAGGAAGTCCAAACTGATTTTTTTCCTGATGTTTGAGGAGTAAAACTTCCTTGCTGATAGTTTTTTTACTTTCTAACAAGACTTCTTCCATTCATAGGGAGGAATCTCTTTTTGCAAGACAGAATCCAGCCTTTATGTTGTGGAGAACTTTGGCCTGGCTTGATCTGGGGAACATTTAAGCGGCCAAATGCACAGTGTTATTGTTGCTTTTTTAGTCAGAGTTGTCTCATTCAATGCAGTGGTACAATGGAAGCCTTCTAATTTTGCTTGGTAGCCCTAGGTTTGAAGAGGTGAGAGGAAACCTGTGTTTGAGACTTTGGCAGAGTATCTTCATATTTCTCAAGAAAACAAATGGTCGGATGCTTATGTTGCCTTTTGTGACAAACAATCTGTAATGGCATTTCTCCACTGAGGAAAATATGGCTTGTGGATTAAGCTCTTAGGAGACCACTTGCAGTAGTTGGTTGTTGGTGATGGATGTCTGCTGAGATGTTTCCTTGGTTGCTGTTGACATTTGGAGAATTAAAAGTTACCCATGAAGATGGCGTATCTGTTAGAAACTCGTCCATTGGTCTGTTAGCCTTCTCCCATAAGGAAGGGGGTGATACATGTTCACTTCTTGCTTTTTTCTACTCGTTGCAGGAAGGATGCCTCTGAGAATCTGCACTAGAGATTTCACCTGAGGAGGCTGCAGTGCTGTGTAGCTCCTTTGCAGTTCTAGGTTATTGGTCTTTTCTAGGTCAAGTTCTTTGTATCTAAAGGTCCTCCAAGAGTCCTGCCTACTTTAGCCATACTGCAACTGTGACAAAATGAAGGGCAGAAAGAGACATTCTGGGAAAATGAACTCATTGTACAAACATAGATAAGATTTTGAGGGGAATTAAAAGGAATTTCATTAAGGGATACCTGTCGAGCAACAGTGATTTGGTTTTGTTGCTACAGGGAGCGAGAAAGTATTGAAGGGCTGTTTAGCTGCTTGACCACTTTCGTCTTGACTGGATGTAAAGGGCACAAATAGGGCAACTGCAAGCCGACAGCACTACTGTTCTGGAGATCTTTCACACATGTGGGTCACACACAAGCTGAGATGGGATCTGCAAGGACATGAGCTTCAAGAAGAACAAGAATTTACCAGGGTATAGGAAAAAAAGAGATTTAGAATTTATCAGTGCCATGGAGACATGATAAAAGAAAAGCCACTAGACTTTTTCTAGCGTTTGTAGTGTCAAAAGTCTGAAGTGACCTCAGGAGGCTGTCTGAGTAACACAAGTCTTTGTGGAAAGCTGGAAAAAGTCAGGGTTTCAAATCAACCTGGCTGCTGGCAGGTAATAGCCTGCCATTACACTGGGGAGTTACCACAATCCCCTCCAGACTCATCTGTCTGCCACTGCTGTGTGTGGTTTTAATCACAAGAACTCTAGAGATAATCCACCTGCCACCAAAGTCTGTGAAGTTATTATGAGATCAGGCAGAAATGTATCTGGTATTTCTCTGACAGGGAATACTACTGGATTGCAGATGGCATAATTCTCAATTCCCACAACCTTTAGGTGAAATCAAATTATTAGCAGCAAAAAAAATAAAACATAAGCCAGGCAAGCTGCTCAAACTTTGCATTCTTCCATTAACTGTGCAGTTCTTTGAGAATTTCTGGGAATATTTTGAATAAAACTAGCCAGAATTAATTTTTTTCTACAAAAATATTTTCCATTAGAAGAATGCTGATGCTGAAACTGAAACGTTCTGTAGAAACTTGTCAATTTTGAAAAAAGCATTGAAGAAATGTAATACTGAAATCTCACATTTTCTCCTCGCACATTTCAATTTGAGTTCTCAATTCAATTAGAAATGTTATATAACTGTGAAAAAAAATCAATCCTAGCCTAAACTGTTTTTACTTCACTTAAGCAAATGTTTTGATTTTCCTCAGTTATTTCTGTTAGAATGATCTTTTACTGAAAATTTTGAAATTTTAAATTTTTATTCTATTTTAAAACAGAAAAAAATGTTACAATTACAACGAGCTTTTTGAAACAAAAAAAAATCAAGCCTTCCTATAACTCTAACCTGGGTGAAGCACAAGAGGTTTTTTGGATAATTTTCATAAATTGAGGTTTGGTTTTAATGCCTATTAGAAAAGGGTGCCATTTTACAGGAAAAGAGGGACTAAAGGTGTATGATGCTGGTTTACTAGGGCAAATGGTGAACACCTTGCAGATTTCTCTGGAAAAAGCCCTGAGTAACGTGCTAATGTTACATGCAATGTAACATGCTAAACCTCAGACAGCTCTGCAGAAGAGACTGAAATCTCTTGCACTAGGGAATTAAAATTTTATTTATTTCGTGCAATAAGGGGAATTAGGAAAAATGTGACACCTGCAATGAAGTTTGCCATTACATTTCTGCTTGCACTAACTCATATGGATCAATAGACATAAAGTGCCAGCTCATTCAAATGCAATCTATATGCATTTATACTTCACATAGAGTCCACGTGATCTCAGCTCTCGGGGGAAATATTAGCATGTCCAAAAGCGTATTCCAAATACAGTCAATAAGGTCAAGGTAACTTTTAAAGCAAATGAGCCCCTGCAGCTATCAGTTTTTTCCTTCATTTCCTATGTATTCTAAGATTTCGAAATTCTAGAGCTTGCTTTTCTAATTAGCTTCAAATATGCAAATAATACCAATTTGAATAGCTTATTAATTAATTTCATCTATATATCCATGAAATTGTCAGACAGTAATCTTATGGTTCCAAGTACTTAAGGTAAACATAAAGAAAGTCAATTGCTTTAATTTGGTTATGCAGATTACCCTAGATTGACAATTACTGGACAGTTAATGAGAGAGTCACTTTTTACACAGCTGAAAGCTCTATTTTTTCCATGACTTTCAGAAAAGCAGAACAATTGGTGAAGTATGTCTATGCAAATTATTCTTAATTTTCAGGATGTTTTAATAATCCTTCCCATTAGTTCTGGGTAAATGATGAGTTCAAGTCTTACGGTAATCAAGCCTGGGGGGATCCTGAGAAGCAAGCAGATATTAAACACTGCAGAGATGTAGTGCTCATCTTCAGGTACAAGTGCTGGTCTGACTCAGAGAGGCAGGTGCAGCTTGCCTGTGTTTTATTATTTGTGTTTTGTGGGAAAGGTAGCCAAAAGAAGCCCTAGAACATCTGGATAGGAAGGCTCTGGAGATAAACCAAGCCATGAAAATAAATGCTGAAAGGCTACTTGTGGGCAGGCCCTTTTACTTTTGTTTTACAGGTGGAGTGGATTTAAGGATTTTCTGGTTTGAGTATCAGCTGGGGAGAGGTTTTGCTGATTTGAACACCTCTGCCAGAAGCCACATGTGACAGAGTGGACTTTTTTCATTCAACTTGCCTTTTCACGTGACCAATTCTTGATCCACAGGGCAAGGGTTCTCAAAGGAGGTAATCAGGCTGTCCCAGCCCAGAGCAGATTGAGGGGGATGACCCTGGGAACAGACCAGGCCACTGAGGAAGATGGAGAGAGAGCAAGTGTGAAAATTTAGAGTCCCCAGGTCTCCAGCTTTCCTCAGCTCTATTACCATCCATGCCAATTTTTTCCTCGTTGCTGTTCCTAAGTAGTCCAATATGCCTCACTGCCTTTCCTATGGCAAAATTAATACAGCTTTTAAACACCAAACCCAGCAGTGCATTTATCACTGTGCTGAAAAAGGCAGTCTCCTTTTCCTCCACCTCTTTAGGAAGATTTATGTTTTCTCTTACATTGGTCATTACTCTCTTTTCTTTTTTTTTCATTGTCTGTGAGAGATGGAGGGAGGGAAATCTGTGGGGCTGCTTTTTGAAAAGGAGCACAGCCTGTATCTGGTTTTGACTCATTCTGAATGACAGTTCTTTTCATATCCAGGTTCTCCCATTTCAAAAACCCAAATAAATCCATCATCTTGACTTCTTATCTGTAGCAGTGTTGTGAAAGCACAGCTGCTCTGGATGGCTGCAAGTGGAGAGATGGTCTCTGACATGGCTTGGCCTGCTAAGGTTCTTGTGTACTAAGACCACGGCACTGATTTTGATCTTGAAATGAAAAAGAAGAAAGAGACTGTTCAAAGCATTCATACCAGTCTTGGTTACTTTAAAGACATGCTGTTGTGTGCTGTATAAGGTATAGATTTTTCCATTTCTTGTACCATCCCTCAGCCTACCTTGGAAAGGAAAATGGTAGCAGAGTTCTTCTCTAAGATGAATTCCCTGAGCCATAGGTAGGCAGGAGCTTTCCTTGTCTCCAACACCTTGCAATACTCCATTAGTGCTGAGGGGTGAGTAACACCTGCTGGCTTCATCTTCCCTGCGGGCTGATAATCCGAGGAACTAAGCAAAATCCCAGAAGCATGTCCTTCTTCTGTCATGGCTGTGCTTGTCTTCAGTGCACTAAGAATCTGAGCACTTCTACAGCTATTTGTTAATTACTTATTAATTAGCTGATAGGATTCCACGGTGTGGGAAAAGGATAAGGAAGAAGGAAAAATGAAGAACAGATTGCAACTGCCTTCTGTGCATTGGCGTTACTGGGGCTTCTCTGGGCAGCCTCACCTGCCTAGGGCAGAAAGGAGGCTGGAGACCTTTGGACTTTGTACGCCCGTCTGTGAAGAGGTTTGCTGGGTGCTCAGTATGAAGGGTTTACGGTGATGTGATTGGCAGGAGTGCGTGAATCCGGAAGGAAGCTTAGGTAGCATCTTTGCAACTCCTGTATAACTGAAGGGGCATTACATTGGTGGTGTTAAGGTCAGAAGCAGGCCTGTGGTGTGCAGCAAAATACCCACTCCTCAGTATGATAACTCTTCTGGGAATTAATGGAGCCAGATGGAGACTAGATCATGAGCAGGTTTTTCCAGGGAGCAAGGCAGGCTGCCTACCAGCTCAAAGACTCTGCATGCAGCGTTGCCAGGATCCTTCCTTTGACAATCCCAAAGGGTCTGGGACAGGATGAAGATGAATGAGCCATCTTATGCTTTGATGAAGGTGCTGAAAGAAACTGCACATGACATTGAAAACAGGAGAAAATGCAATCCACCTTCGTTCAAATGCAACAGGACTGTGGATTGCAAAAGACAGTAGATACATGTGAACTAGCAGCCCCTGCTACTTTTGGGTAATGAATCTCTGCTCAAGGGAGGATAGCCAGAGGTACCAGCAGCCCAAAGAGAGAGTTTGTTACAGACCATTTTCATCCGAGATTTGTAGCAGCTAGTATTTAATTCCCAGACTGTGTCTTTTCATTGCCTTTTAAATTAGAAAGTTATTTAATGTTGACGCAGAATATTTCCTAGAAGAAAACAGCCTACAGAGTCATAGTGGATTTCTGTGTGTTAATATGGGATACAATAAAGTCTGAGAACCATTCTGGGATTGGAAATGCCAATCACGGGCATTATCAGAGCACGTTAGAGGTGGTCATATGGAGGCTGCAGCTAGCTGTTACAAAGCTACTGAGCAACAGATTTTTGTTTTACACCTCTTTCCAAGAATAAATGATTATTGATTTGACGAATTCTTTGGTTAAAAAAAATAGTAGGGATAGTTTGGATGATATATAATGCTAACTGTGTGTGATATACTATGTTCAAGTCTGGGCAAACAGCTGAGCCTCAAAATACCTAGCTCTAAATATCAATTTGTTTTAGTGTCTTTCTATTAACAAATGTTTCTTTACTGCTGAGGCATCTTTGCCTTCATGTCTGTTCAGATTAGGAAACGATGTTACTTGATCTGGCTTTGGGTGAAGCATATTTTCTCCCCATCACTCAGACAAGGCTCAGCAGACAGCACTGCTGACTGGTATCTCTGAGTTTAAAAGTGGATTTTGAGAGAACCACTGGGATGTGAGCAGCTGGGATGTCCCATCACTCTGCCACATTGTCAATTTTACTAGCAGTTAGAGCTAGAGCCACATTTTTGGCTATCAATCAGCTGACCATAAGCAGCACTCCAGTCTCTACAGCTAGGTCATCTGGATGCAGCTGGGAATGGGTCCCATTTAGCAGATGTCTAGGAAGATATATGAAGCAGAAGTCATTTTGTTGGCATGTTGTGCCAGACAGTCTCCACAAAGAACAGACCAGTGAGGAAAGGTAAGAGCACAGCCATTTTAAAAACAGTTGTCTAGTGAGAAATAAAAAAAACCCCCTTATGTTCGCCTGGCTGGTACATACGAGGGTAGAGGAAGCGGGGCAGGAGCTGAATAAGGGTGCTATATTGACTACATTAGAAAGGGTAACATTGGTTTATATATGTTTACCTTTGATTACAAATCTGGCTGGGAGGCCACATTCTTGCCTACCAGCAAAACCCCTCCAATCGGGTCTTTATTTAATGGGAACCTCAGAAATTCCTGTTAGTCTATGCATTTGGGTTTGCAAAATGGTACCCATCATCATGCTGAACTGCTGCTGAGTGCCTGGCACAAAAATCTTCACAACGGGGAACAGCCTTTCCCCTTGACTGATGGTATCTTGGCTGAAGACAGACAGGAAAAATCACTGATACAGTAGGTAGAGGGGAACTAATTACTGCCTTGCTGAAAACTATTCCTAGTGCTCCTGGGAATGGGAAACATGATCTCTGCTACCCAAGATTTCAGCAAAATTTGGAGAAAGTGACTAGGGATAAGAAGATGGGGGAGAAGAGAAAGTTAAAGAGGAAAACAAGTAAAATACTTTTGTGTGTTTTCCCTTCTTCCGTCACCTTCATCGCTTTCATTGCAACTGGCAGTGCAATCTGGAACCAGTTAGCAGATCTCTAAATATGCATAATAGCAAGCGGGTGCATGCTATGAGGGCTTGGAGAATCAATGTTAAAAGCTCCTGTAATTTGGATGAAGAACAGAAGCTTTTAGAGCAAAACTGAATCAGTGAAATACAGGGGATTATGCACCCTTTATTACTGCAATCTGTGTATGGAGAACAGTGACGCTGGAAAATTCCTTGGGCATTCTAAACAAGGTAGGTCTTAGAAAACGGAGAATTAAATGCCAGAAAACATCTTTCACTGCTTCAAGGAATTGCCTTAGATGACAGACCTAGCTGGATCTGAACCCGCCCAAGCACCTTTTTGACCATCTAACTTGTGGTGCTTGGGGAGCTATCATTAATTAACATTAATACATTGAGAGATGACCTAAGGAATCAGAGATTTTCTATGGACTCATAACCATACAATCTCTACTAGAGTTCAGGGAAAGTTAAAAGAAACTTTTGCTAGGCAAAAGGAATGATTTATCCTGGCTAGCAAGCCAATGGAAAATATAACCAGCTTGGGGTAGTTCTAATGTTTTTTATTATTTTTTCTTTTGAGCATTTTAACTAGCTTTATGGAAAGACATATTGGCATTAAAAGAAAAATGAAATATAACTGTATTATATCACAAATGTTGATGCCAGAATATTGTAGCATTTTTTTAAAGTGATGTGATAGAAAAATGACAAGAAAAGTTAAATACTGGTCAGAAAATCTGGACATAGCATTTTAAAGCGCTCTTTGTACTGAAATGTACTGCCACACACTTGTTTTGCCATCGAACCAACACAGGACAAGGCCTGTGGTACTTTGTGTTCCTACTATTAGCCATTATTGTTACTGTAACAATAACAATAATTTATGGTCAAATAAGAAATCAGGACTCCTTCCCTAAAAGCCTTAAAACCCAATGAGGCTTTGGGTATGTGAAAGCCTGCAGTAATTAAAAGCACGATCCACTCCTCAGTGCAGTCAATGAGACGCTCTGCCCCATCATTTTAAAGAGAGCTCTAAACATTTTCACTCAGAAGGACTCCAGACAGGTTTGTGCATCAAGTCTGACAGCTATAGGAATATCTAACTTTCTTTTTACTGCTTTTACAATCAACTTTTAAGAATTTGGTCTTCTGGATACTTTATTTTCAGTTTCTCGTATTTTAATTAACTAGCACGTGTGTGGTTATATTTATCCAGTATGGCAAATGTATTTTTATGATGCTCTTAAATCTCCCCTGCATTAAAATATGTTCTGATTATTCTGTGCACCTGGAATAATGTCAGAAGCCAAATATAACAAGTAGTTTTGTGGAAATCAGAATATTGAGGTATTTCCTCAAAAATGGGTACTATGGAGAGTCTTTCAAAGTGGTTTTCCCTGTGCAACTACATGTTTTCTTCTTATCGTGTTAATTTTGCTAGTCATCAGTAACAGCTCTACCCAGGTAAACTGATGAGAGTCATTTGTATTTACTATCCCCTTTTCTGCAAAAAATACATATATTTTTTTTCTGTTTGCCCGTATTTCATATAGACTTCCTTACAGAAAAAGTTGTGCAGTTACCAAAATCACCTCTTTGAATGGGCAAATCATATTACGAACTCTGGAAATGCACTGAGAATACCAACATTTTTAAGCCAAAAGAGAAAAAAAAGAGGCCCCATGTTCATGACAAAAATACACATAAATAAAAACAAAATAACCCTGTTCAAACATGGTTGTGGTCAGTCTTACCTTAGTTCTTTCTCACCAGCACAGGGTGAAAAACATGCACTAGAATTGTTGATTAAACGTGGGAGGTGATCAAATTCAAATCTATCTAAGCCTAATTTGGGGAAGAGTTGCGGGCAGCTCTCCGGATCTTCACCAAAGGCAAAATAAAGCACTTGTTTACTGGTATTTGCCACTGCTACAGCTCACAACCATGCTTCAACGTGGCTTTCTTCATACAGAAGCTGGGGCCACCGTGGTGTGTTACCTGGATTATTCTAGCGATTAAAACACCACTAGATATTAAAAAAAGCAAACTAAATTCGCCCCCACAGCAATTTTATCAGTAGTTCTTCCAAAAAGAAAACAAGTCATATATACATACATATACACGCACACAGGGATAGCTCAGGACTACATACAACTTCTAGGATGGGAGCAGTAAGGGTATGACAACACAAGATGTCAAAAGAAGCCACTGTGCTTCTCCAGCCCTTTGCTACGTAATTTGGAGGCCTCTGCTACCCAGACGGCATATGAGAAAATGAGAGAGAGAGGAGGAGAGAGGGAGGGAGGTGTTTTCTGCCTCTTCCGGAAGGTTTGGGTAAATGAACTTGCAAGTTCTAGGAATTGCAAAGATTTGTGTCCAGTGGCAGCCGATGGCCAAAATCTGAGCAGCAAAGGGCATGGAAGCGGAGAGAACCAGACAGGCAGAGACAGAAAGACAGACAAGACAGACACAGCAACAGAGATGAATGCCAGTCCCAACTGAGGTGCAGGCTAGATGTATGTCGTCCTTCCACTGATCCTTGCTCCCATTGCGGGGGGGTGTGTGTATAGGACTGTGTCGAAGGGCCGACCACTCTAAGTCCTTGTGCAGGCGAATTGCCCTGGGGCAGTTCTGCCTGAATAAGGACTGCAGGCTTTAAGTCACTGGTTCTCTGCCTTCAGACACATAGATTGAGGGTGAAAATGAACTTGTGAGGTTTAGTGTGGCTGGAGACGAGGGAGAGGAAAGCAAGGGAGAAAAGGAAGAAAGGCAGGGGGCGGGTTAAAAGGGAGAAGTGCAGGAGACGGTGAGAGGGAGACTTGAGTCAGATATTCCAAAGAATGGGAGCAGGAGCCCATTGCAAATCATATGAAGCCTCTTGACACCAAAAGCAAGATGACTGTAAGGAAAGGCCCCATGCACCTGTTTAAGCCTGAGCTGCTTTACTTCAGAAATAAAAAAGACTAAAGGAAAAATCACTGCACAGGTCTCCAAGCATTCTTGGGAGCCTAACGCTTTGGTATCTCTCTGGCCTTACTGCACCAATACTCAGGAATCAACCAAGCTGCAAGCCTCTATTGACTTCCTACCGGAATTTGGAAAACTTTTCAGAAGTGCAAGGTATAAAGTACTCAGCTCTCCTGAATATCTGATAGATAAATGCCAAACCACTACCCAGCAGGCCTGGGCACAACAGACCTGACCAGCATTTTCTAGGGAAAGGAATACAGCAAGATGGGTTTTGGGTTTCTCTAACCTTCCCAATAGGGGTGCTACTTTCTGAAGCACCCAGGTCCTATGTCTCCCAGATGCCACCACGGATCAGATCACACACAACATTGTACATTCCTGTTTTCTCCTCCTGTCACCTCTCCCATTAAAAAACCCACCATTTCCATCAACCCTCAGACCTGTCACAATGCTCACTCTTAGGAAAACGTGTACTGCTACAACAGGAGGGCAACTTACGCAGGGAAATATTCCAATATTTCACAAAAGCCCACAAGTCACCAATTCCCTATCCCTGATAGTTCTCATCTTGTATCCATGCACACCCCCCTGGCTCATCACATCTGCTGTATCGCATTGCGTACCTGTTACGGCTACTCCTCCTCCTCTGTACCTCCTGCAGTGTTCACAGACACACTCAGACACGCAAGTATGGTCACTGAGTAGAACAGGTGGGATGGATACCAGTCCAGATGGTTTTGCTCAGTCATCCTCATGCACTCCCAGACACAGCTGACGAACACAGAGGTACCCGCACATGCAGACATGCTCAGAGGCACCGGCAGAAGCCCTCGGTGACAGGCTCACAGGTAGGTGCAAACCCTCCCTCCCCGACATCCTTTGAAGACAGACAGACAGAATCAAACACATGACATCTCCACTGTCACTGGTACCTACGCCGGTGCTCTGGAGACACACATGCTCCCACCCGAACATGTCTCCGCAACTCTCACACAACTGCACACCGTGAACTGCCCACTGCAGCTGGATGGGCCAACCTCTCAGCTGGCCGCAGGGACTCATCCAGTTCAGTGGGCGCTGCTCTGAGCATCGCTTTGGTGGCAAACAAAGACTCACAGTGAATCTTTGGTTTGACACTAGCAGGGGAAAGGGTGATGGAAAAAGGACCCTCTGGACCAGAGAGGTGTCAGCTTTTCTCTCCAACTGAGAGGAAGGACATTACATTAGCAGTTTTCCCAGTGACTCAGGGTCTGACTGTTTTTCTTCCATCACTTTGGGCACCGTAGCACAGAGCACAAATTGAACTTGATTTTCCCCTTTGATACAGAACAACAAATAGTAATGAGCAACTTTCTTCGCCTGGAGGAGGGGACAACAGGCTGTCAGTCAGCTTCACAGCACTCAACTCCAGGCTGTGTCTGTGATGTGGAAAGGAAGGGAATGCAAGTCTGTGCCTGGGGCTACTTCTGGGATGATATATTCCAAATTTGCTGGCTTTATTTAACTCCTATAACATATTCTTTCCTATTATTATTATAATAGATAGTAATAATTTTTACCGCCTTAATGTTTTCTTCTAAGGATCTTGAAGTGTTTTGTAAACACTAATGACAATGCTTTCTTAAAGTAGGGAATAATAATAATAATTTCCAATTTACTGATGGGGAGACTGAGGTATAGGGATCTAGTCAAAGTCCAAGGAGTACAACCCACAGGCCCTACCTCCCAGGCCCCATATATTACATCATCTTTTGTCTTATTCCCCAAAAATCATTCTTGGTCTTAGCACTTAAAGAGACTTGACACATGGTAGATGTGGTCTCTGCCTTGGAAATTCTTGTTTTCATAGCAGATTAAAAAAGTCCTCCCCTCCCTCTTTAGTTACTTAAGAAGTTGCTTAAGAGTGGCCCAAAATAGAATCACTGAATATTTCCAGACAATTTTGAAAAAATCTTAATTTTGTGGCTAGGAAGTTAGTTGTGTAACACTTACTGAGAAGCAAAGCTCTGAAAATGCAGCTTGAAAGCAAGGCAACTTAAAAGTGAATTTGGCAGAAACCGTGCCACTCTCTGAAGTTTTTAAACCCACCAGATTTTAACCTGCCGTGTGCCCTTTGAACTTACTCAGTTGCGTGAGATGCATCTTCGTGTGTCTGTGGAGCTGGCTGGGGGGGACCTGGACCTGGGAGATGTTCCCAAGTTGCAGTAAGCAAGTGGGCTGAATTTGATGCAATTGGACTTATAACTTGACATATCTCTGCACCATTGAGGTATTTTAAGTGGAGGCTTCCTAAAGGACTCAGAAATGCTGAAGGCAACCTGGGGGCCTACCTGATGAGTACATGCCTTCTCACTATTTTGGAATGCACAGCCATGCTAACAAAAATATGCTGAGCTTGGCATGCAAGTGTACACTCACCCACAAGCATGCAGAAGAACATGCCTGCATACAGGAAACTCTCAGATATAAACACCCACCCGTAAGCACATCAAACTTGCACTGTAAGATAGCCACATTGGCTCGGAAAACATGTTCATAGACTCAGTTACATACGCAACAACACATGTGTCTCCATCAACAACCATTCACAACACAAGTATGTATGAAATATGTATGCTTGCATACAGACCCTCTTTCCCCCCCCACCCCTGATTCGTGTCTGTACACTCCCATGGATTTGTAACCCATACACAGGCACCCAAACACATTCAGGAACATACACTACAACCAATGGAGTGCACACACAAAGACGCACCCATGCACGCTCACATACATCATAATGAAGGTTTTGGTTTGGGAAATTCCTTTTCAAGAAACAAAAATAATTGCCAAAAGGAAAAAACAGAGCATGGGGAACTGCACAAATAGATGCAAGCGCATATCTACACACACACTGTGGAGCTTGTCAGTCAGGGTTCCCACCGCAACAACAGCTGTTGCAGCTCAGCACCTGCTGGGTATGCTTCCCCTGAGTCCAAATGTCTAGTGAACCTCACAGAGATTTCAGGCTTACATGTCTATGGCCACATGTCAAACTGACCTGTTTCAGGTTTCTCCATCTTTCCTAACTGACCACAATGAAAACTGTGCCTTAGCTCCAAGAGCAGCACCTTCCAAGATCCTACCACAAACGTTCTTCAGCTTCTACGGAGTTGGGCAGAAACATCTTACCTGCACCTGACCAGGCTAAACATCTCCAATTAGTGGAGTTTACTGGCATTTTAGGGTTTATTTTTTCTTTCTTTTTCAGACTCCAGGTCTCTTGGAACAAGACAAGACAGTGTACAGAAACACAAGGCAGGGTTTGCTCAAACCCACAAACAGCAAGAAAGCAACAAGCTCCTGAGGAGAAGGGGAGAATTGTATCTGATAAACTGCCTCACACTGCTTGGGAATGTGACAACTGTCCGTCCAAGATGGGCTGCTACTTCCAAAGCCCATCTGCTACAGATGTAACATATCAAGTGCTGCTAGCAGGAAGGGAATCCGACAGGACAAACCAACATACAAAACATTCTCTTATTCAATAAGGGTTATAAGTGCAAAGAGATTTCAGAACATTTCAGAACAAACTCCATCCATAGCTGCTGCTCATTTATCAGTGCATCAAAAGATTGTGCAAGTTTTTAGTAACAAACATTAGAAACTAGTAGCAAAGGACTTGCCTAGATAAAAAGAGAAGATTTAAACATGCCAGGTAACAAAAAGACGTGTGCAGAAATCTGTAAAAACTGTATAGAAGGAAAGGATTCTTTAGAGGAAACAGAGGGACCATCATGAAATGCTGTTCATAACCCTAACTAATAGAGTCAGGGCCGCTCCTGCTGCCTCCTCAACTAAGACAGGTGATGACTGTTTGGACAGAGGCACACTCTCATTTTTCATAGACTTCTGCAACCCAAAACTGGATTCTGGGCCTTGGCTAACATGAACTTGAATTTAGACAGGGAATGGAAAAGAGAGGGAGCCTTGTCAGTGGTAATTAAACACACCAGTATGTATAGCCCTGGAGACTGAAGATGTGAACGCAGCACAATTAGCAGCAGCATGACCTTCTTGACAACATGCTGAGAATGAACACAATTTATCCTGCTTAAATTTAGCGTCTGAGAGCTGGGTGTCCAGACAAACCTAACAAACCTAGACACTCTCCAGTCACTGGATGGGCACCTCTAAAGAGCAATTCATTTCCCCTGTCACAGACATGTACAGGGAGGCCCCAGTTGGCCTGGGGAGGTGTGCATTTCTTTCCACTAACTCTAAGAGGAAGCCTGGGTGACTATCTTTCTTCCTGTCAGATGACTAAAGTTTAACGAGATGTATATCAAAGTCTCTTAAACCGTGATGTAAAGAGTTCTTTAATTTATAGGAAATTACTGTGAATTTCTTCAAAAGGATCCATTACATTTTCCCCCCAGTACAGGGTTTCTGACTATGATAGACCTCCATTTATTTATCAAAACACAAGGATTTTCCTCCTTTCTGCTTGGAAGACTTTTGTATGGATTCAAATACATCAGTCAGGAAAGTCTTGTTGATGTTTAACATAATTCATCTCCAGTTAACTATACTTATTTCCTCAATTACCGTGTACAGTTCTGCCTTTATGGATGAGAATTGAGCTTTTCCACAATCAGAAGGCTATTGCCAGGTTCCCCAGTTAGTTTTCTTGTGACAAGTGTGGCATAAAAAAGGCTTTCATTTCATTCTTTAAAATTAACAAGTTCAGCCTGCTGATCATTGTAACTTCCCTCTACAAAGTCAGCCCAACCCTAATATCTCTCTAGTAAAAGGGTAACCAAAATTGTTTATAACGTTCTGGGGGAAGTCTGCAAATAATTTTTTGTGTCCAGGAAGTAGGACATTTGAGAGATGTAAAATAAAAGTTAATTTTCAGTTAGAAACTATTTTTCATTCTCTCAAAAAACAAAGCAAATAGAGTAGTGTCAAATAAAATATTTCATTTATTCTAAATCAAAATATTACAACTTGGATAAATGTCCCCATTTCAGAATTAAAAAAAAATGAAGTCAAACAGAAATTAAACTAGAACCAAGATATGGAAACATTTGGTTCGGAAAGTTCAAAGTGAGGCATTTTAATTTTTTCAAAATGTTGCCTACATTTTTCCCTAAACACAGCACTGAGTGAAAACCAAGTTGTTACTTTTCTGCTTGCGATGGATTGCCTCTACAGTACACAACAATTCCAAGCTGGAATGTTTATTCAACAGCCACACTGTTTTGCAAATTCATGATTGATTTGCTCTTCATTAACATATTTAAAGCAATTTTCTTTCAATCTTTCTATTTTCCTGGCCTTGCTAAGCTTGATTTTGCAGTGCAGTTTTTGTCCATGGTCATAAACCCAGTGGGTCATTTGTAGTCTTTCTTTTGGGAATCTGTGTGCTTCCTGCCTGTCCTTTGTCTGTTTATCCTGTAATTCTGTATCCATCCACCTCCAAAAAAAGACAGGAAAAAGTTTGCCTGATGTGATTTATTCCTTGAACACCAGCTGCTCATTTCAGTCTCTGTGGCTCATTCAATCCTTCACCTGTCTGCTGAGATGGGCACCAGTGGGGCCAATCAGTGTCAATTGTGCTGGTGGAATTTTGAGATGGAGAAAACTGGGTTGCAAACACAAAAAACTGGCTTGAAACTCTGGTGCTTTGTTTTTCTTTGGGCTTTCTGTTTTGTTTTTATTTTATCTACCTTTTTTTCA
This sequence comes from Gavia stellata, assembly GCF_030936135.1. NCBI lineage: Eukaryota > Metazoa > Chordata > Aves > Gaviiformes > Gaviidae > Gavia > Gavia stellata. The sequence goes on along the minus strand of NC_082597.1, from coordinate 69,572,646 downwards.
AATTAGAAACTGAACATTAGGAGCAGGTTCCTCTAAACAGACATGATTTGGTCTTTATTTCTTTTGGCAGGAGCCTGGGTGAGAAGGCACAGGGAGGATTCCTGGTTTGGTTCCCGCAGTTCCACCTCGAAAGAACTGACCTTTAGATTTCTGTGGGGTGGAGAGTATTGAACTGCCATGGGAAGGCAAAGCATAACACTGGGTAGACCGAAGTGCTGGCCTGGGACTATTCTAGCAGTTTCCCATGGCACAAATAGCTTTTTCACTTACACTCCACGTTTCCCATCACTTTTCCTGCTATACAGTTTAATTCATGCCAGGCGGATTATGAAGGGAAGAAAATGATGCAACAGTCAAAAAGTCCTTTAAGTCGTTCCAAAAATTAAAAAAAAAAAAAAAAGAAAACAAAAAAAAAGAAAGGAAAAAAGAGAGAGCTTCAGAACTAAACAAAAAGATCTGAAAACAAACTCAAAAGGAAAGAGGAAGGGAGACAAAAAAAAAAAAAAAAAAGAACCCGGGAAAGACAAATGAATGTTAGAGCAGGCACGATCATGGACAGACGCCAGCTACTTACGTTCACCTCGGTGATTGCTATATCAACAATGCTACCCACAACAATCAAGGCGTCAAATGTATTCCATGCATCACAGAAATAGTGCTGCATGTGGCAGGGAAGCCAAGGAAAGAGAGTGAGAGAGAAAAGAAGAGAAAGAAAGAATGAGAGAGAGAGAGAGGAGGGAGAGAGAGAAGGAAAGGGAGAAAAGAGGGAAAAAAAGTAAAAAGTAAAATAAAATAAAATAAAAAACAAAACAAAACAAAAAAAGCATGAAAGAGGGAGAGAAGAGGAAAAAAATAAGAAAAGAAAGAGGTTACGTGGGCATATTAAATAGTCTCTTACCACTCTACAGTATTGGTTGCTCAAACCTCTGTAACGTTTCACATGATGGAGGGTATCAACAAAAGCCTGGTTAGTCAGAAAGTTACACTCAAGCATGTCTACCTTTTGGAGGGAAAAAAAGCACACACACCCCAAACTCTGTGCGCTTTCACCAGTCACAGCCTTGGGGCAAGCTATGACAAGTGAAAAAGAAGGAGGCATTTCCCTCCCTCCTTTTTTTTTCCCTGGGAGAAGGAGAAGGACGACGGCAAGTTCAATAAAAGCATGACTAGAGGGAAAAAAACCAGAAAAAATAAAAGAGAGAGAAAGAAAGAGAGAAAGAGAGAAGGAACAGCAGAGGAGGAGGAGGTGGTGGTATCCTGGGGAGGGTAGAGTAATACTCACATTAGTTTCACTGAGAATGACGTCTATAATGCTGCCAATTACGATGAGGAAGTCAAAAACATTCCAAGGATCACTAAAGTAACCCTACATAAGGAAGGGGCAGGCAGGATGGGGATTAAAAAGGAATGTTAGACAGACAAAAACAGTTCAAAATTACCATTAGAATTACTGCCCTGATACCTCAAGGGGTTTTCCTCTCGTCTACTTGTTACGTCTCAAGCTGTAGCCCAGTCCTGGGATCCCTGACTTATGTGAGCAGCCCCTATCCAGCTAATGTGACCCCAGGGCAGCCACCCCTCCCCTCCAACTCTGGGATGGGGGCGGGGGGGACACACGAAGGGAAGCCACGTAGAGTGCTTTGAGCATGGCTGCTCACAGGAGTAGGGCTTGCAGGACCAGCTCTTCCAGACATCTCTGATTCCTAGCAACACAGCACCCTTCCCCATTTGGCTTAGATTTGGCTGGGGGAAGAGTACAGGAATGGTGTCACACGGTTCTGTCAAAAAATGGTTCCCTTTCTGCCAGTGTGAATATCAATCCACCAGTCCACGTTCCAGATGTAACGTTCTGTGCTGGTGCTGGGAACAGCTGGCTGCCATGTCACGATGGAGTAGAGGGCACAGTCAAGTTAGGGATGTGCTATTTAAACCTCACTGGTTGTCACCTTTATCTTTACCCAGCCACAATGAGCATTACAACAGTGATTAGCCTAACAGTTTCTATTGCTAATGCTTTAGCTCCTGTCTTAAAACTACAGAGTGGGACTGGTATTTTTATTACTCTGAAAGCATGTCTGCACCACAAAATGAAGGTGTGAATGTAGCGTGTCTTGGTGCATCCCACCAGGAAGGGGTAAGAACGAGAGCAAAGTCAGCTTTAGCGTGTACTCAGAGTAAGACCTGTTGCTTATTCTTGCTAAAGATAGTGCCACAGCGTCACTGCAACATCAGCTGTCTAGGACAAGCTATGGCACATCCGCTAACATGTGCTAAGCTCATACCTTCAAATTGCTGTGCAGAATTACTTTGGGGGCTATCTCAGACATCTCATTGTCCTAAGCAGGGCTCAGGAGATGCTAATCAGCACTGCTTGCTGTCCCCATCCTGCATGATTTTTGGCTAGATGGGCCATAAGGATACAGAACCCTTTTGGAAAAGGTCCTGTTCAGCCCAGGAGGTGAGCTTCTGTACGTAAGTTTCCTGTCCAAGTCAAAGTCACGAGCAAAGAAAACTTATCTTGGCTCATTGAACACCTGTGCCAAATTCTTCCCCTTGTTCCGCAGTCCTAAAAGGAGGCAAACATACAAAATCCTCCGTACTCCTTTTATGTGTTTGGTTTTGTGAGCATGGGCTAATCTGACCTCCCTGTTTCCCAGCTGCAGCATGTCTCCAGTGAGACTGAACCCAAGTTGCACTGTGACTGCTATTCTTAGCCAGAGAGTCAGGTCATGGGTAAAGTGTGAGTCTGTGTTCCCAGGCAGCATTGCAGAAAGCAAAAAGGAGAAAAGAAAAAAAAAAATTTAAAATCCCAGCACTGGCACTGCACAAGCCAGGCTTGGGAGCCTGAAATTACTCTGGGTTCAACCATCACATGGAGCAGGCACTGTCAAAAAATGTCTTTCTAAATGCTGAAACACTGCCTCCAGGATGCTTTGAGACTCACAGTTATAAACTGTGTTATGTTTGGGGCAGGAAAAATGAAAAAAAGAAAAAAAAGATGAAGCAGAGAAAGCCACTGCCCAGCTGGTTCCACACCAGTGAAGTGAGTTGGTAGAGTGGACTTTGAAATCTTCTCCTCAAAACCAGAAAACAACTCCCTTTACTCTGCAGCCTGAAATAGACAACCCTTAGCAGATCTACACTGGGAGGAGTAACCATCCCATGGCTATGCATTACTATGCAATTAGCTACAACAGGGAGGAAGGAAACAGGAGCAAAAGCAAATTCAGAGAATATTATTATTCAGTGTCCAGCCTAGAAAATACACAACAAATATTAGAATGAATTCAGCGGTGATGTCCAGCATCGTTAGCAACCAGATGGACCTGGAATAAAACTGCAATTAGACTTCACCAAGAGGAAGGGGAGGGAGAGAACAGCAGATTAAATTGTAGAGGCAAACACATTTTGAATAAATAAAGGACAGACACAGATCATACAGAGTTGCAAAAAGTGCCTTTGCAGCCTGGTGCGACCTTGGCAGAGAGTACACTTGCAGGATCAAAGAGAACGGAGTAGAAGACAACAGACCCAATCCTCCTGCCCCTGTTCATGCGCACAGTCCTGCTGAAGGCAATGGCACTGCTCACATGCCAAATGAATATATGCATTCAATAGCATGGCTATCTTCCATTTCCTTCTCAAATTGCATAGTTTAGGAACTGTTAAGGATTTGAGCAGGAACCCAAACAACTCCAAAAAACCAGAGTTTGCTTTTGGGCAGCTGCAAGGGTGAAGATCCAAAACATGTTGCTCAGGTTTTGCCCATGAAAATGATGACTATCTATTTTTAAATCTGTGGTGATGGATAGGGAGTTATGTTTACTATGACTGGTATCATACTGCAAGAATGTTTTTGGTATAACCACATTCACAATTTCACAATTTCTTTTTACCGAGCTGCTCCAGACATAGAGCCCAATAGCCATTGCTGCTGGTAAAATAGCATTTGCTGTTGGTACAAAACCCAGGTGACAAACAGCATCAAATCCTGTCCTCAGGTGACCACTGAAGCCCATGAATTAAATTTTGCACCCAGCTGCAGTAATGTAACCTCACTGGAAACAGTGACACTGCACTGACACACTTGGCACATCTCAGGAGAGACGCAAGCCTGGAAATAAAAGGTCCCTTTTTCATTGGTATCACAAATAGCTGCTTTGGACCTTTGTGACACCGCAGCATCTCTGGAGTCACTCTGCTAACTTCTGTGGAGTTGCTCCAGATTTACACTGTGAGCTCTTTCTCCTGGAACACTCTGCTGAGTCTCATCAGTCAGCTCCTTGCTTGAAAGTTATGGGCTAGTCTACTCTAGGATCACAGAACGAGCATTATCATGGTATGTTATTGTGTGGCTGTAAGGTGGACTCAGAAAGCTCTTCTCTTCCACCTGTACCTCTTAGATGAGTGATAGAGAGGAACTATGGATATGAATGCAGTTTTACTCAACCCCACATCCAATATGCCAGTGTTGAATTAAGGAAACACATGAATTTAAAGACCTTCTTTTCCTCCTCACCTGCTCCCTCTGTGTTTCAAACAGAAGTGTGAAAAATAGGAAGATATTATTCACAGTTAAGAGAGCTCAGAGAAAACAGAGAACATAGACGCTTCATTTGTGTGCAAGGTAGTGGAATCCTTCCTTAAAAAGCCACCCTCTTAGAGAGGTGCCTACGAACGGCCATGTGGTTACTTAGCTTTAGATCAGACCTCATAATTTTGTCAGGAGTTATGGGCACATATCGAGAGGCACATTCCTCACTGGAGTGTACCAGGGTGGCTAATGAAAGACAAGCTGAATGAAGGAAGAGCTTTCACACTAATAAAAAGGTTGCATTTCCAAACTATTTTTCCCACCAGAAAGTTCTGTATACTTTTCCCAAGGGGGTGGAGGTCTGACTGGAAATGAATTGATGGCACTGTTTGTTTTTGCAGTACAGGAATTTAGAGTGTAATACCATATTTTACCCTTAAAGGGAGACGCTTGACCCTGATTTAGCTGTATAATTACATGTCACATAATGGCAGCCTCAGGGGCTTACTGGGGAATGGTAGTCACCCTCTCTTGTGGGATGTCTTTGGAGATCCATGAAGCTTTTGGGGAGAAAGGAGGACAGAAAGAGACCAGGAGGATTGGACTGAATATTGAGGAAGCATGAAATAGCCCCACCATTACAGCACATTTTTTCCCCATTTTTTTATTTCCCCAAAGGTAGCAAAGGATAGTGTATCATCACATGATCAATGAGTTAATGAAAGGCTGAGCATAAATATGCAGTAGCTGACTGGAATGGAATCTCATTTGTGTGAGGGGAGCAGACTTTGTAGCATTTCAGAATGATTATGCCAATCATTTTTAGGTTTCCTTGTTGCTGATATCAAAGAAGCTAGGGTTTGTTTTGGTACTCATGGAGCCATTGAAATCTCTGGAGACCATTTCTTTTACTTTTTGTGAGTATGAGATGCTAAACGCAGTATCTAAGAAGCCTCATTAACAGCAGGGAAAATTGCCCACTGGAATCTATCTGATGGTCTGAGCTCAGAGTCACCTGGGGCCCATAATAAGAACGTGTGTCTGGAGAGCTATGTATCTACATTGAAGCACAGAAATCCTCAGGGGAAGGGTGCTGTTGAGTCATGGTACCAGCTGGGTTTCGAGCGTTCAGCCCTGTGGGAGCTGCAGGGTCACTTGTGTGTTAATTGATGTGCAGTTATTTATCTGCTTGGTTCCAGGTTTTCATTTCTGTCTCTTATGAGATGGCTGGCAAAAATTAAAAAACCTCCTGAGAGAAAAGCCTCTAAAGATGAAGAGCACAGTAAGGCTCAAGGCTGTTCACTGGGTGGCATCTGAATGTAGGTCAGATGGTCCACAGTGGAAGAAGATACTGCAGTGTCATAGGAAAAAAGGGAACAACATGCATGCATGCATGCACGTATGGATGTATGAATGAATACAGAAATGAAGCGTTGAGGAGGAGAAACGAAGACATATAGATAACTACACAGCCTAAAAGGAAAGCAAACTACAGGAGAACCTTGCTACCACTTGTCTGAAATAAACCTGCATGTTAAAACAACAAAAAAGAAGCATCAATCTTAATCAGCTGGAAAGAGTATATACGAAGGAAAGAAAGGAGCTGATACCCTGATATTCAGTGTGATTTCATAGCAAAAATTTCCTGCTGATTGTAAAGGGCACCAAAGCAGACTTTGCTGGGGATTTGGAAAATGAGATGAACTGCTAGTTTGGTTGATGGTTGCTTAGTATGTGAATTCATTTCTGAAAATGCTGCAGGCTATTTGGAACTGTGAGAGTCAGTTCTCAAACTTCATTAAAAGAGGCTTTCCCTGAAAGTATTTTTGCAAAAGGGACAGTTTCACTGGAAAACAGTATCAAATCAAATAACATTTACACAGTACCATGACTCTTGGCATACCTTCCAACAGCAGATTTGAGTGATTCGCATGTATCCTGAACAATCTGACAAAGCTACAATAGCTCCTCACACCAAACGGAGATTTGTGTCAGATGCAAATTCTGTTATGCTAAGGTATCATTTAGCCATAACTGCAATCAGGGAAATTAGCAGAACCTAACAGAGAAGGAACAAAGTGGAGGATGCAGCTGCTTGGAGCTCCTGACAGGCTGCAGGTAAACAGCATCTATTTGCATACTATCTATCAGTTCTCATCCATTGATGGATTAATTCTGAGACACAGACTCCCTGCAGTTCACCTACCAGTCGCTGTAATGAGTCACTGCTGCAGGGAATTGCACAAGGCCCCCCTGTACTCCATCAAATCTTTCCACAGATGGGGAGTGAGGAGAGGAGCTTTTCAGCTCCCCAGAGTGCTCCAAAGGTCTGGTCAGTTTGAAGAAGCCTCCTCCCTCTCTCTGCTTATTCCATAAGAAAACAAGACCGACTTGTAGACCAAGATAAGTGCTCAATAACTTTGATGTTTTCCTTTATCCTCTCTCACTCCGTTTCATGCTCTTTCTCACAATGAGGACATTGGTGAAAGCAGGGTGCCCTTGGGGTCTGAGGGCCTGCCTGGACATACTGCACACTCTGCTTAACAGAAACAAAGGAGTTGGAGGACTTGAATGGCTCTGTGATCTGGAAAAAGACCCCAAATGTTTATTTCTAGGTCACTGGTATGAAACTGGGGTAGCTTGTTACTAGTTAAAAGTGTGCACCTTCTGATTATTATTTGAGAGCCTGTAGGTCCTAAAGCAAACTATGAGTCTCACCTGTGCTTCTAGTGGACAAATATTTCCATCACAGGAAAATCCCCTGAAAACCCACTGCCTGAACCAAGGTTTCCAAGCCACCATTTGAAAAACAAACATTTATGGAGGCTGGAACTATATAATCTATTATGTCACAACAGACCCATTTTTTATGCTCTCCACACCTACTGATGATTGACAACATTGGGGGGACATGCCTAGAGAAGTCTTTATCATACCTGTTCTGAGAACAGAACTGAGAATTCCAATTTCCAGATCTTGCAACCCAGTTTATTCCACCAGAATTGTATTTTCTAGATGGTCCCATGAGCCCCTCATTGTCCACCTACATGGTGGTACAGTTATCTTACATGTCTCCATATTTCATTTACTGTAAAGTGGCTCGTAGTACACAAACACTCAGCCATGTGGAAAGCTTGAAGTGCAACATTATGGTCCTAGGTCCTTCAAAGATTAGGAAAGAAGCATGGCGAAGGCAATATGGAAGCATTTATTATGGAAGCATCTCCTAGAGATGGCAAAGATTGTATTTCAAGGCAACATGCTGAGAAGGCCTGAGGAAATGATAACAGTAAAACTTGCTGAAACTGGATGATTCAACTAGCTGACCCTGATGTCATTTTTGGCCTGGATTGCTCTTAGCTGCCTTTGAAAGGAAGGTGAGTAATGCCTCAGAACAGTAATGCCTAAGGTCTCCTTGATATAAATGCATGAAAATGGAGGCAGAGTAACAGAAAACCCTCTTATAAATTCTGTTGTTCACCTAGAAAAATAAGACAAACATTCTTGACTTTCCTACAGGTATGTTGTGGCACAGTGATACACTGTGAGGAGTTGGGCCCTTTTCCTCATGAAGAGTAAGTACATTGCAATCATTTAACAATTACTGCTCTGCAGTCAGAAACCAGACTTGTTCTCAGCAAAGAGAAACAAAATCAACACCAGTCTTACTGGAAAGACTGAAAAGTGAGTGTGATGGCTCGCTATGTCTGAACAGATCATTTATCACAAAATGCATTCTGTGAGATTTTGCTGTCAAATTCCATTAGGAAGAAGCTGGAAATGATCAAAGACTTTGCAAGTCTAGAAAAAGCCGGTCTTGATGAAAGCCAACAAATAACTCTTGAAGGCGATAAACCAAACCAGCAACATGAAACAGTCCTATGAAAAGAGCAAAAGGACGGGCTTTAGAAGATAGTCTCTCTTCTAAAGTTGGCCTGGCATCCCAGCCGAGGGAAGAATGATTCAAAAGAAGTAAAACTCAACCTGTAAGAAGAGAAGTGACAAATCTTTCAGAGCGAAGAGCCACTTACTGTTGTGGGAAGATGACACAGTGGCAAGTAATGGGTGAAGAAGAATTCTGAATACGGGGCTGGACTTGGAATAGCTTCCCTGTCTCCATATCCATCATGGGAAAAGCCTATGGACTGCTCTGATGTCGTTGCTGCTTGGATAGTGGATAGTCACTGGAAGAAAGGCACAATCCTCTAAAAACAGGCCGGTAGGTATGAGCAATAGGTTTCTGAATAGTTTCTTTTTTTTTGCAAGTTATCTACATTTTCAGAAAAGGCTTGATTTTATATGGATTAGAGAAGTTAATAAAATAATGCTTATTTTCATGGAATCCATCAATCATAACTTTCCAAAAGAGGACAGTTACCCTCATTTTACACTTGGGGAAGCAGAAATGTAGAAAACTAAAGTTTCCAAGGTCCTACAAAAGCCAGGTGCATGACAGAAAAGAGAAATCAACTCTCTTAGACCTCAGCCAGATGACCATTTGGCAGTGGAAATGTCATTTCCAAACATGCTGAAAGGGGCTGTATCACAGTCTGTTATGTGGTATCATTCTTACGTGAAGAGAAGATTCACATCTGTGAGAACTTTTGACCCTTTAAAACAACCTCACATGAAGTGATAGAGGGTTGGGATTTTTCTTCTGAGAGTGAGACCAAGTCACTTTTCCCTGGAACTGTTCCCTTTACATGCTGCTGCTGACGCTGTTGATGCTGTTGTGAATGAGACCCCAGTTCACCATCCCACTGGGCTTTTAACGCTGTGTGAATAATTTTCTATATTAAATAATTAAGTGTAATAGCTAATACAGTACTTCCCACGCTGTTGCATTGTGCAGTCATATCATTATTTTTGTTCATTTATAATGACATTAAAACCCCCAAGTGCCAGACCAAAAATAAATCTGTCACAATGTTGCAGCAATATGCAAATTCTCTGGGGACGTTTGCTGTGAAGGAAAAGGTCCTCTCTCATTGAAGATCTTATACAGCTTCTTTAACAGTTTTTTCTGCCTACTGAATTCTCCATTGATCCTTCAGAAAGCTGGAGGATTGCATAGCTCTGGTTGATCAGTGTTAGAAATTTCACACATTCTATATAGTAATTAGAGGATCTATTTGTGTGCAGAAAATTGCTGGCCTCATCCTCCAGGAAGGAGAACATCCTGCATTTAAACAATGAGTGTAACATGGGAAGCAGCAGATCAAACAGCCTTTTTGTCCCTCACCAATTGCTTCCACCACAACATGAAAGGACAAGTTTTTCTGCATGAAGAGGTAAGTTTGTTCTGTATACTCATTTCTTTCTTGGCACCAACAAAGAAACCAGTTGTGATCAACTCTGCTGATGCCCTTCCACAACATACATTTTCCATGAGGAAATGGGAAAGAGACAAGTATAATGCATACAGGGTGTCAACCAGTGTTCAGAAGGAAGACTTCGATGCTTTCTGACCCAGATTCCACTAACGGTATGAGCTAGGATTTACTGCAAAATTCCATTTCTCATCATCTGTCTAGTTTCTTCTGTTACACTCACCTACCAAATGTTTTTCACACTGCATGACTTGTTTAGGTGGAGTCATGCCTATGCCATCTCAAAATATAAGCATATGCACAACAGAAAAACTTCAGTCTGTCACTACTTTCTTCTTCAAAGTGTCAGGAACGGCCAGACTTCCCCTCTCACACACGCTCAGGAACTGGTGAGGAACTCAGTGAAATCTGGAAGCATCAAAGAGGATTCCCTGTACTTTCACATGACAGAGACGGCAGTTATTTGCTTGCTGACTCTTCATTTGTGGAAATTGTTGCTAAATCAACCTCATCCCTAATGTTCTGTTGCAAATTTTCTTTTACTGTACTAACTGGAGGATTTGTTTTTTGAGGCTCTACCATTACATCAGGTATACTGTTCAACTTAATGGGCCAGCACTCTCAGGCACCAGGATGAGGTTCTTTCTTTCAATGTCACTTCCTTGAAACACGTTGGCAGCACAGATTCGTGAGTAGTTTTGATTTAAGGCCTGGAATAACAAAAGCAGCTGTTTTGGCCCTTGGCTAGTGGGATGCCCTTCCATGTTCTGCGAGAAAGTCTCAATGCTGAGCTGCTGTGAGAGTGCTGGGGCACAGACTGCGCTGCAAGAGGCCCGGTTATTCTCTTAGCCTCTCTTTTGTCTTCTTTCTCCTGGACATATGGGCAGATAGAAATTCTCTCAAACAAGCAGCATCCAGGAGCAAGTCTACCTAATGACCCTGTGTTCCAATGCACTGATAGGTATAAAGGATTGGGATGACCTCATCATTTATGTCCCAAATAATCATTCCAAGTATTTCTTCACATCAGAGTCACCTAAACATGCTGCTCTGACATACAGTACTTCTAGTATTTACTTTTGCAGAACGGGCTTAGAAAAGAGGCTCAATCTTCCTCCCAGACCTGTGGACATGGAAGACCGTATGGTCAAGTCTCCACATGACATGTATGCTATGTAAAATGCATGAAACTCCTGGCAGACAGGTAATCACAGTAAAGAGAAAGCAGAGGAGTGATTGATGAAGAGTTAAGATTTTTTTCCTTTTCTAGTGTATTTCCAAAACCCTGGAGCCTGATTCAGCAGTTCCTTGAGAGCCTTGGACTGACTGCATACATACGGTGCAGTGTCTGGTCGTGCACTACAGAGATGTCAGGGATTTCTGGTCATATGGCTGCTGGGATTGTTGGAGCAGCTGAGATTAATTCCAGCTGGGCTACTGGCTATACGGAAGATCCAGAGGAATATACACTACGTTCAGACTTCACCCAGAAAAAAATTTGGGGTGAAAAAAGAAAGCATTTCTGGGGTAACATGCAGATGCATTTTGCAACGGGGCTGAGATTAATCCACAGAAGTAGGGAAATACATTGCACCCAACTTTTATTGCAAATTATTCTGATAAGACAGTACACAGGGAGGCTCTGTGGCTGAGATACTGATGTGTTTGAACATGGAGACCTGGGATGTCTGCCAGGGAACTTCAATAAAATGTAGAAGCACAAAAAGATGTTCATTAGCTTAAAAGCTATGGGTTTTAATTGAGTTTTTAATTTTCTAAAAATCCCTTTCCATGTTTACTTTTCCTTTCAGCCTGTTTCTGTTTTTCTTTTCCTTGTATAATTTTTTGTCCAATCATTTCTGTCTCCATTTTACTAATACTTTTCTCTTTCAGGGTCTTTGGTTTATTTTTTTTTCTTCCTGCTTTTAAGGATATTCTGTCCATTCACAGTCTCCATTATCTGCCTATGGCTTTTCCTCCTCTCCAGGTTTGGTTTCTCTCTCTTTTCCCCCAGACATGGTCCTTCCTGTTTGTTTGGTTCTCTTACTTTCTTCAGTTCACACACTCTCTTACCTGACTATTCCTAGTTTTCTCCATGCTCACTATTTCTTACCCAACATCAAGCAGAGCTCACTCTTCCTTTTTGTTGAATGAGGTATATTTTTTCCCCACTCACAGATCCTGAAACACATTAGCTTTCTCACCCTGCCTTTTGCCTTTTAAAACACTTGTTCGAACCAAAGGCAGGGTGGTTGTTGGAGACTGCCCTTCCTATTGCACTGGGTAGATGACTCAGTCAGCAAATGCTCCATGTCTAGATGCTGTCCCTCCAAATCAGAAAGGGTAATACTGAAGCTGAGGAGATGAAACAATTAGATGACTACTTGGGTTAAGAACCTGCCAGAACCAGCAGAGAAAAGCTGCAAAGTAAAAGCCATTTGACAACCAGAATTGTGTGGCCAAACTCCACGAAAGGGAGGCAGCTGCCTGCACCATGGGCTCATGTGTACATTTACACAACCTAAACTACTAATTTATACCACCATTTTCATCCCAGACCATATGATCTTTAACTAAATATGATTCCTATGTCTGTTGGATGGACCTGAAGTGTTTTTCAGTGCTGGGCAAAAGACCACTCAATTGTAACTAGTTTTCCTGACATTTTTGTATCAGTGCAGAATGTCTTTACTTTGCTTTCTCCATATAAGCTGGAGAAATAAAACACTGTGATGAATGATGCCAAGGCAGCATCCTAAGCTATATGGGTATTTCTAAAGGTACGAGAATGAAGAAGTACCAAAACCATCAGGGAAGAAAGAAACACTAAAGACACAAAGATCCATCAGTAATGGAGACTAAAAAATAACCATGGGTGACACTCATGACTTCCACTACTCAGAGGGTCATAGCTCTTCCTAGGATCACATGGGATTATGTGTCTTGTACTGAATGTGAAACTTGTTTGAAACAGTGCATGGAAGTCTGAACTCTGCCACATGAAAATGACACTAAAGAATGGCAAGAATTCAGAGTAAAGTAGCAGTGATAAATGAGGGGCTGAACTAACTATCTGAGGCAGGACAGATGGTGTTGTTACAGGCTGCTTTACAAGTAACATCCATAAACACCCAGGGAAGAAAGGTGCTGACAGTGTCTGGTAAATGGAATAGACTTGTGATCTGTAGTCTCTCTGATAGTCATAATTCCACAGAGGAAATCCCCAAGATTCCCCTTCCACACGCAGACCTGGATTTGACAAAATATATGAACATGTGCTTTACTTTATGCATGGGAGTCATTCCACTGATATGTCTTGCCTATTTTGACACGACAGGTAGAAAATTCATAGCTCTCGGATTACTAGTACTGCCCTAGCTAATAAGAGGATAGATTAAAAGTTTCCGGAAAGAAAAAGTAGATGTGGTTCAACAGTAAAACAGACCATTCCAGGAAGCTGGAAAAATCTGAAATTCCTGGAGGAATATCCATCCCCATATTAGCACGTACGTTGACAGATGGCACAGCTTCATATGAATAGGAATTTTAAGTTGTTGTCTTTGAGTTGAAAAGATAAACCCCAGGCAGGTTTTGTAGAGCAGCTGGTCCTTCATGGACTGGTGCTTGTGAGGATTTCTTCTTTAAGAAGCTAGGACAGTGGTAGCTGTGAGCACCCCAGAGAGCACAGCACCTCTCATTCCCTTTAGTATTTTTCTCTGGAAAATCATGAAGTAGCAGCAGCTTGCTCCATGCAGAAACTGGAAAATAGCTCACCAGACTGGCTGGAGAATTCATAAAATTAGAAAAACAAAGCAGCAAAGGGCCTTGGCTCAACAACATTACTTTTAGACTGTCTGTCTCTTTGAAGTAACTAGTCTTGAATCAGTTTATGAGCATCAGCCAAGACAAACACTCAGGTCCATTTGGGAGTTTTGCTTCAGAGCAGCACATTAATACTCTGTAAGGAGATGCAGGGCATGTAGTGGATGTTCTCTTTATCAGCAGCCCTAATCATCCAAAATCTCTCTTGCTCATTATTAGCACACCCTCCTGTCAAGACTGCATCAGACATAGATGAGCTGTCTTACACTGTGCTTAGATTTATCCTGCAAAAAACCTGGAACAACTGATCCTCTCCTCCAAAAGATGTGCCACACAGAAACACAGGGGCTCTCAGAAGCTGGACTTGTCCCTGCCTGGCATGCACTCTCTACACCAGCAGCAGCTGCTCCAGCTAATGCACCCCTCTTCTCTATAGCCTCCCTGGAGACTAAACAAACCAAAACTCTGTTCACAGAAGATGGCCAATAAAAAGGACAGGTATCAAAGGGACTTGCTGACTAGAGCAACCAATCTCAACAGTAACAAGTATGTTTAGTTAGGAAAGCCCTTGTCTTTCTACCCCCTTTCACATACTTTCTGTAAGTGTTAGGAGATGAGCCCTGACTCAGACTTGGCTCCTTATTCCTACAGCTGGGCTTTCAATGAGTAAATCCTTGCTCTTACCACAAGAACTAGTTGCAGGGCTAGATTATCCATGTTGATTCTTTGCAGTCAGGCACATATGTGATCCTGCTTAATGTCTGTGCAACTGACTGCGTTTGCTTTTTTACCTTTACTATGAAGAGTAGCAAATAAGAAGGACATGTCTCCTCACAGACTAGGAGTGAAGAAATAAAAACTGGATACTGTAAAAAAATCTATTCAGTCAGAGACTGACACCTTTTCTGTGGTTATGCATGTAATACCCAGGTAATGCACTGTAGTGCATTATATTACTTAATTCAATAGCGATTGCCACACCACTGCCTGCAGCAGGAACTCTGCGTATTAGGAACTCCAGGCTTCCCCCAAAGCTGTTTTGCATGGGCACTTCCCTGTGGTGACTTCTGTAAGAAGCTAGGGTGATAGCAGCTCAGAGATCTGTCCCGGTTCCCTTAGCAATTCTCTCTAGTAAAGGTACGAATAAACAGCAGCTTGTTCTACCTTGCACAGATGAAGAAAACTGTGATCCTCTGTTGCTGCTGCAGACCATTCATTCCAAGGTGCCTTTAGGAAGCGACTGTGCAAGGGAGAGCTCTGTGGCAGCTGCTTCAGAGCTACAAGTCAGTTACTGCGCTGCTTGCTGTAGCTGAGGGTTAGCTGCAGCACCCACTGCTGGGTTAAGCACCACAAAGATAGAGAAAACAGACCAAATTTTACCTGCTTCAGTTCTGTGTTCAATTCTGTTCTGCCACATTCTCCTGGGGCTTGTTGCTAAGGTGAGGACACAACACCTTCAGCTACTCAAGTTTCCTGCTTACTTGTTGTCAGTTATAAAGCTGACAGCTCCCTCATTTTAGGGTACTCTTCAGATAGAAAAGAGTGATGTTTGGGCACAAATTCAAAATGAGACAAACAGCTTAAACAAAGGCTGGTTTGTGTTTTATTGCTCTGGAAGTGGCAGCCAAATCTGCCTCCAGCAGAGATCTCATGAGCATTTAAGCTTGCCATTTCACATCTGGGAAACACTAATATCACTCAGCATCTCATTTCTTTGTCTGGGTGACTTGATTGGTCAGAGGGGAGAGGATGATGACTGAGTTGTAGTGATGTTCACCCAGGTGACAATGAAATCCTTTTAGACTTTTTCAGCTGGTGTTCCTGGGGACAGCCTCCATCTGCAAACGTATGATTTGCATTGCGTGATAGGAGGACACAAGGTCTGGCCAAGCAGAGGGCTGAGGTAACAACTTTCTCCATGCTAGGAGACTCCCACATTAGAACATATTCTAGGCAAATTCAGCTTCAATCCCAGATGTGAAACCTAGAGAGAAGCAGATTGTGCCCTCCAGTATTGGTCCACGTCAGTCCAAGTGGTACTGAACAGACAATGGCAAGTTACGCAAGGCATTTTGACATTTCCAAACTTGAGTCACTGAACTGGTGCTCAACATAATCCAGTGTGTATATACCACTGGAGGCAAGTCTTTTTGCTGTATTAGTTGTTTTCACAAGTTTGTTCCTGTTTTTCTTCCCTGTAAATCCTGTGGTTCCATTTTTCAAAATGGTGCTTATTTTCCTGAATTATTTAATTAAAGTAGCTGTTTAAGACTTAGTAGTATTTTTGGCATACAGGCCAGACTAGGATTTGAAAGAGATTTATTCTTTTTGCTGGCTATTCTTTCAACCTGAGGTTGTTGTCTGATCCTTAGCTGAGAAGACTTTTTTAATACTCTATTATTCTTGTCACGAGGAAAACTTCTTTTATATTCTCGCTTTTACTATAGTGTAGTAGCTGGGGATTTGGTTTGGAAATTATAGAATCATGGAAAATTTGGCTGAGAGGGACCTTATGAGATGGTCTAGTCCAATCCCCTGTCTCAAGGCAGATCATACATTCCTAAACAGTTTCTAACAAAAGTTTCCCCTAACTTAATCTTAAAACCTAAAATTATGGAGATTCCACAATCTCTTTAGGCAATCTGTTCCAGTGTTTTGCTATCTGGAGGATACATGTTTACCCTCAGCTGATTTTGTTTAATACTTTGTTGTGAAGCAAAACTTGAAAAGGAGATTGAACACTGGAAAGTAAGACACAGGAAGTAGAAAGGACCTCCAATATCATCAAGTCCAATTCCTTACTGTTAGAGGCAACCATGTCAGGTAAACCTTTCCTTGTATATGTACAGAGCTCAATAGTTGAACTGGTTTAACTTTTCCCCTAAATGCTCAAAACAAATTCTGCTGAGAACCTCATCTTTCTCAAAGTTAACAATCTCCTGTAAAGTAGAACCACGAAATCAGAAGAACATTACAAATCCTGTGAGATACATTTCTGGGTGTATAATGTGCAGATAATATTTTTACAAAGTGCCAGAAAATTGACTTGCTAATAGACATAGCAAAATGTCAAAAGTGAAAGGTAGATCCCTCCTGAAAATTACAATCCCTTCTGAAACAGATGATCATACTTCTAAATTTCCAAGGACAGTGTTTGAGATCTCACCAAAAAAAAAAAAAAAAATCAGTCCTTCACCAGGACCGCACAAGATGCTCTTAACTTTCAATAGAACTACATCTGAGAAAGGATAGTGATATTGAGCTCAAGGAAAAAAATAAAATTGTGACTTTTCTAAGAAGTCCTATAAAGTGTGGAAGAAAGAGAGAGGGGCTGGGTGGGAGTAAAGTCAACACAGAGCTGACAAGAAAAACTAAGACCAAATTCAGTAGAATTGGAAAGCAAAGTTTCTGAGTTGACGATGAGGAAGATGTTAGGTTAGAGCTGGGAGGAGCTCTTAACTTCAGTGATCCCTTAAATGTTTAACATGAAGGACAAGCGTGACTGTCAGACGTGATTGTTCTCATCTTTACCAGTGTCAAAACTGATGCTTCAGACAGTATTTGCCAACCCCAATGAGCAAGGTATCCTTCAAGATACAACCCCATGTATCAAGGTATCTTTGAAGATATGAAATGGCATGAGGTACCTGTGTTTAGGTATCTGGATTCTACTCCTTATGACACACCACTGAATTTAAACCCCAAAGAAGAAAGCCTTGTGCAATCTTAAATTATGTGAGGTCAGAATCTTTGTCCTTGTCCTGCAGCAGCTGTGCCAGCTTAGTTGGAAGACCTTGTAGGTTATAACCATATCCCATGGTGCAGCTATACTAGCAGAATGCCATGGCCCAATGGGCAGGACAATACTTTCAGACAGGACCTGCTGGGGTACTGAATATTACCAATGAAGTTTTAAATTCAAAACTGAAGTAATCTGAACTATCATTGAGATGTAGCCCTCCCAGAAGAAACGTTTTTTTCCAAAGCTCGTAACTCAAAATGAGTCATGTTTCATTAACTTCACTTGGGCCAGAAGACTAATCATGGGATGCTATTTATAGTTCATTTAAGGAAAGTCAGAGAGAGCATTAGAATAACATTCAGAATGGAAAACATGTTATAGCCTTAACATAGTGTCACTATTATAACTTAACAGAAACAGAGAACTAGGAACCTTCTCTATCAGCAGGTGTTGCCTTTTTTTTTTCTTTTTTTTTTTACTGTGTCTACTCTCCAGTGAAAAAGTTATTAAATAAATGTGAGACTCCAATCCAGAGAGCAACTGTCCAGCTCAGTCATTCGTGGGGTAATAGATCAGAAAGTTTCACCTCCTCCTTCTCCTCACAGCTGCCCCGCACACATGCACACACACACAGAGGCCAGGAAACTCTATGCCTATAGCACCTACCTTGGGTTTGAAGGCGATTAATTTCAGGACCATTTCAACAGTGAAGAGGCCAGTGAAGAGCATGTTGAGGATATTCATGGCTTCCTTGAACATGCAGCTCTGACCGTAGTGCTGAAAAATAGCATCCCGGCAGCAGCGTGAGAAACAGACATACCAGCTAGTTAGGAATCCACAGGGTCCCTCCTGATCTCCCTTCATGTTGAGGTTCTCTAAAGACAACCCCAGCATGCTCCATTTTTTCAATTTAGAATTCCCGTCTCCCCTCACACATAACCGTTTCCATACCTCTAGCCATTTTTGCCATCTGGCTCTGGATCTCCTATCTTTTTAAAAAAATATTTTTCAGTGGGTTACCAAAATCACACTTATCATTCCAGTTGAGGGCTCATTATAAATTTGCATAATTGTACAAGACAGTCTCCAATTGTGTTTGTTATCTCACCCTTCCATAACACTTGGATTACTTTTTTGTTTGATTGCTACTGCACAGTGAACAGGGGTTTCATTGAGCTGTTCATAATGATACCAAGCCATTCCCCAAGTAATTACACTTAATTCAGGATTCTGCAAAGTACACGAGCAGCTCAAATCATATCTTTCCAATGTGCGTTATCTCGCATTTGTCAACTCTGAATTAAATTTGCAATCATGCTGCCCAAACACTTAACTTTATTAAGATCTTATGAAGTTACTCTCTTTTATTGATTAATTCAAATAGTGTCTTCTGCAAATGTTTCCACCTCACTCTTCATATCCCTATTTCCAGATCATTGTACTTGAGACTGATTGCACTGCCTTATTCTAAGGTCATCTTCCAGTTCATGTTATAACACCCAGTTTGTAGTTGCTTAACTTTGATAAACTTTAACCAGCTAGGATGAATTTTCATATTCTGCATTGGCTCAGGGTGATTTATTTAAAGGAGTTTCAGTTAAAACAATTCAGCTGCAGCTGAAAGCCAGGCCAAGGAAAAATATATTGTTGGGGCGTTTTCAAAATTTCTTGTAACATTTTCCTTGAAAGACTCTAGTACCTGCAGGACTCTGCTTAAAAACTTGGATTTTTACTGGAATGTGGCTTTGTGTTTGCTGTCCCTTATGTTGTTTGACCCAAATCTGGCCACAGTATAAGCTTTTGAAAGACTGTACTTTTCTCAAGATGGACATAGACTTCCTAGAATCTCCAGAGATGCTGTGCTGCCTGCGGGCTCACAAACATCTCACAGATTCTAGCTCTACCTGTCCTGGGCATGCACCATTGTCAAAGCAACTAAGCAGGCTTCAAAGCTTCAGAGTGAACACAATAGTGCCTCTCTATTACTTCATGACAGCAGGGCAGTAGATACTTCAGCTGAGAGCAGAGCACTTTCTTGTGCTCATGCTGCTTCACTCCTTTGTTGGTATCTTAGGCAAGACAGCAGAGGAAGCCTTTTCAATGGGGATGGTAAAGAACTAGAACAGATGAAGAAAAATTAGGGGGGGTGTCAAGAAATGGTGAGATTGGACTGGAGGCAGTGAGAGAAAATAAGGTGAAAACTAACTCTGAATATAGACTTAGACTGTTAGTGAGTGATAGGAAACTGAGGCTAGTTTTGAGGGAAGGCTGGGAATGGGGCAGACTGGGATTGATCCAGTGGAAAATGTACTGGTGGGATGCTAAGTTCAAAAGGGAAGTTGGTGTAGGAGTGCATGGGGAGCTGGACTCACATTGAGAGACAAACTAGAGAAGGGAACAAAGTTCAGCAGGCAATCAGATGGAAAGGGCAGAGAGAGAACAGAAAGGAGGTCCTTGCAGGGGTAACTGCAGCTGGGAGTCCGTGTAGTGAGGAGAAGAAAAGGACTGGTTGAGGAGTGGGGATCTGGACTGTCTGGGCTACAGACCAGGGAAGGGAGTTCAGAGATTGACTGGGTGAGGAGGAAGGATGGGTTTCAGGGCGGAGAGCAATGGGAAGACCAGCCCTTAAGCAGACAGAGTGTAGAAGAGAAAGGGGCTCCAGTGGCCAAGGAAACTGGGAGTGCAGAGATAGGCTTAGCAGGTGGAGTCTGGGACTAGCTGAAAATGAAAGGGAGGTGAGGGAGGCCTTGGGCAGAGACAGACTGGAAGTAACAAGCCAGGAAAGTACAGACTTGGGGAAATGTACAGAACAGTTTGTGTCTATGAGGGCCCATTTCCTGACTGAAAAGAACTTAAGACTTCTTTTTTTTTGTAAGCTGGCTACTTAGCAAATGTTTTGATGCCTTCCCCTTTACTGCTGTTCCAACTGCACATGTTAATCTACTACCTCTATTCGTTATTCTTGTAGATCCAGCTGCAAATGTTTCTTTGGTGGATTCACGTTAGATGTTTGGAAAGATGTTTCACGCAGTAAGGAAAATGAACATACAGCACAGTGGGTAGTAAGGCAATCAGTAGCATCAGTAATGAACAAGTTAGGCAAACAGCTATCAAGAAATGCTTTAGGTGGAGCAGATCCAGCCTTCAGGTGATGGGATAGACAATACAGCCTTCTAGATGAACTTTCTAGACAGTTTCTATGATTCTTAACACAGAATAAAGGAGATACTAGGGCCTTCCTACCCTCTATCCCCAGTTTTCTTGATTGCCTTGTTTGCCAAAATATTTGCTCTCTACATTTGAACACAGAGAAGCCCAAAATTTAAAACTCAGATCTCAGGTGAGTGGTAGTTCTGGGCTTATTCCTGGATTTCATAGAAGACAAGTCAGAATTGAGAAGTCACTTGCTATTATAGTGACCGCTGAATTGGTCTGTGGTGTAACTGTTGTTTATTTTCATTTGTTTGTTTTTAAGGAGTTAAAACAGAATTGTTGAAAGTGTCAGATATTAGCAGGAAGAGGAGGAGAGGCAGATTCCTCATTTTAACTAAACGTCATCAGGAGTGAACATGGTACAATGTTTTTTATCATGTCCCTGCCCCTTTCCCTCAATATATGTTGTGAAGGTGAAAGTAGGTCTCAACCTCGGCCATTTCTACATTTTCCCCAATAAAGTCTAAAAATTCAGCACGTTTAAAGTTTTCTGCTTGCTTACTTACTTGCATGGCCAGGCAGATGGTGTTCAGCAGGATCAGAACGAACATCAGGTATTCAAAATAGGTGGAGTTGACCACGTACCAAACTTTGTACTGGTACTGGTTTTTAGGGATGTATCTTCGCAGGGGCCGGGCCTTCAGGGCATATTCTACGCACTGGCGCTGTGAAAGAGGCAGGGTAGATTTAAAAATCAAAAACGACATACAGGGTTGGTCAGCTATGTCCAAATATAATAAAAACACAACATGTTTCAAGTTTTTTACTGAAATGAAAATGCTTGGTAGAAGAATTTCTTTTAGGTCATAATCTGAATGTGTGTGTTTTACCTGTTGAAGAGTTCCGTACGCATTTACTTTGGCCAGACAATGCTGTCATGTTCATCTAATCTCAATGAACCAAATGGCACAGCACACATTTTTAAGTAAATGTTGTCCCTTGAGCAAATCTTACAGTAAGATTTTTTTTACCTGACTCTTGAAAGACAGCAGTGAAGCCATCTTAGTGTTATATCTTGTTGGCAATCTTCCTCTCTGTATGTATTTCTCTCTTAAATGCTTATTCTCAATGTATTTTCCACCTTTAGTGGCAACAAGTTGTTGTAAATTACCTGGTTTTTGTCCAGCTCACAGTTCTTGTACTCTTGTTCTCCTTGTTCCTGAAATGTGACGATGACGAAACCAACGAAGATGTTCATCATGAAGAAAGCAATGATGATGATGTAGATAATAAAGAAGATGGAGATCTCAACCCTGTGATTATAGATGGGTCCCACATCCTCCATGTGGGAATCAATGGACCTATACAGCAACCTGAAAGCAAACAGGAGCCCAATGCAGAGAAAATCTGCAACTGCCTTGAGGCCTTAGAGGTGATGTTATAATGATTAATTTTGTCATTTTCTTCTACTTGTATCGAAATTACTTCACTCACAGATGCGCAGACTTGCACTGATCTGAGTGTAAACTCTTGCAAAAGAGAAGACATAGCTCTCACTAACTTTACACATTTGAACCTGTTCAGGGGTGAAATATTTTCACAGTTGAACAATTAAATTTAAAACAAAAGCATGCCCTTCAGTTAACAGAAAACAGGAGAGCCTGTGTTGTTGGGAATTGAGTTTTGTGAGAAAAGGGGACCTCAGCACTTTTAACATTTGTTAACAGTGCTGTTGGCATCACCTGGTGACACAGTTCAGGCTTAACTCCCTGATACCCTGCAAGCCCATGTCACTCTGACAGAGTGGAGCTGTGAGAGCCCTTGGCCCCTGTGGCACAGACAGCACAGCCTGGCAAGACATCCTGTGTCTGCCCGTCCTGCAGAGATAGCACTGCTGTGTTTCATATTGCCCTGCTGGTTCCATTGTGAAACTTGCAACACCTAGCGATACTGGTAAGTGCCTGACACGCATTTTATATCCATTTATAGATATAATATTTGTAACAAATATTGCTATCACTGCTACTACTGGCAATCATTTCTTAAGAGCTAGAGACAGTGCTGTGCACTCTTTACAAGTACAGGAAGAGCAATTCCTGCAGGCCCTGAGGAATTTACAAAGTACATAATACTACAATGACTGCTACTACTGTTGCTACATTTAATGCTTTAGACTTATTTAAATACTTAGAATGGGAAAGACTATGCTCTGTGTTTGAGTTTTCTCTTTTGAAATGAATGAGGATATTGCTAGTGCTGCACTGGCCCAAGAAGCACTCACTCTGGCCAGCCCTCAAAGGTTGAGACAGTGAAGAGGGCCATCATGGCAGTCAAGACGTTGTCGAAGTCAAACTTGCTGTTCTCCCAGCTCCGGGGCTGTATCATTGGCTGGTTGACCTCACCATCCTTGTACGTAATGTAGTACCCTCTGTGGATGCAGAGCAGAGAGAGAACATGGCAGAACTGCACTTCCAGTACGAGGCCCTGAGAGCGGGTGGCCAGTGAAGGGGGCTAACTGGGAAAGGTCAGACTCACCTGCATTCTGCTGCCGTCTGCTTGGAGCTGTCAGTGCAGCTGTACAGCTTGCCCTTGAGAAGGAAGAAAGAGGAATGAAGCTTCCTTTCTTGACAGTGTAAGGGTTAGGGCAGATCATGTAGCAAGGAGACTGCATTTACTACTTGCTTAACCAACTATGAGTATGTTTACATGCTCTTTTGCAGGTAGATGTGAGCAAACTGGATCAAGAGTTGCCTGCATCTGGGTAGTTCAGAACACAGGCTTTCATCTGCTTGCACAGTATTTTTATGTGTATGTCCTGAGGTGCATAACCACTGAGTGCTGCAGAACACTAGTTGTCAGAAGGGTGGTGAAGGGCAAAGAAATAAAAGCAGACATAAAGAAGTGAATGAATAACCTCCTGTGATTATATGGCATGCCCATTCCTCTACAAGATGGAGGGTAGACAGCCTGCAAGTACCAATCCTTTAGAACAGCCCATTTCACTTCCCTGGCACTCAGTTATGCCATAAGCTATTTAGGGAAGAAGGTGGTTACTGATGATTTCTTATGATTACAGGTGAAGGGCAGGAGTTCCGAATATGCCTGGTCCAATTTTGGGGAACTCCTGTTAGCAGGAGCCCAGGTAACACTGACAGTGCCCCAAATGTTTTGTCTTTCACACAGAAGACTCCATCTCCCCTTCCTCAGGATTCTTCACGCTGTTTTTCTTCCCACCCCAGAATACAGCTCAGTGTAATGGATGAATGAATGGGCCCAATGGTTTTACCTTAAACAACTGAACTCCAATGCAGGCAAACATGAACTGCAGCAAAGTGGTGACAATCACAATGTTTCCGATGGTTCGTATGGCGACAAACACACACTGGACCACATGCTGCAAATGGAAGATAGGAACAAAAGTAACTTGCAAGATTGTTCTGAGCTGCTCTGGCTAAGGGAGAAGCCCAAGACTAAAAACACAAATAAAAGAATTTCATTTAACTCTGTCCCATTAAGTAGTGTCTCAGGAGAGAAGACCAACTTGTTATGTTCCTCTCTGTACTCTTAGAAGCAGGCAGAAAGGGATAGGAAAATACCAGAGCTCAGCTCTCTGAAACTTCCAGCAGCACCAACTTACATAGTTGGACACCCACCAGTCCACAGGAAGAACTTTATCTAATACAGCGAGACTATGTTAAAATAGGCTTGTAAGCCCATCTGTAACCCTAGCAAACTACATCATTTAACCTCAGTGGTGATGCTGTGCCACCCAGCTGGAAAGCAGTTTGGCAGAAAAGGACCTGGGGATCTTGGTGGACACCAAGTTGAATGTGAGCCCTCACTGCAAAGAAGGTGAAAGGTATCCTGGGCTGCATTAGGCAAAGTACTTCCAGCAGGTTGAGGGAGGTGATCCTTCCCCTCTACTCAGCACTGGTGAGGCCACACCTGGAGTACTGTGTCCAGTTCTGGGCTCCTCAGTACAAGAGAGACATGGACATGCTGGAGAGAGTCCAGCAAAGGGCCACACAGATGATTAAGGGACTGGAGCACCCCTCCCATGAGGTAAGGCTGAGAGAGCTGGGACTGTTTAGTCTAGAGAAGAGAAGGCTTGAGGGAATCTTGTCAGTGTATATAAATACCTGAAGGGAGGGTGCAAAGAAGACAGAACCAGGCTCTTTTCAGTCGTGCCCACTGACAGGACAAGAGGCAATGGACAAAAATTGAAACATAGGAGGTTCATCTGAACATTGCAAAACACTTGTTTACTGAGCATTGGAACAGGTTGCCCAGAGAGATTGTGGTGTTTCCCTCCTTGGAGATATTCAAAGCCATCCGGGCACGGTCCTGGGCAACCTGCTCTCGGTGGCCCTGCTTGAGCAGGGTTGTTGGACAAGACAACCTCCAGAGGTCCCCTCCAACCTCAACCGTTCTGTGATTCTGCTGAAACACTACTTGAAGCATTGCAAAAGTCCTTGTAGCTTGAAATACCATGAATTTATAGGTTACAGAATGCATTGGGACTCTTCTAACCTTTAGTCCTTTGGCTCTATTGATGGCTCTCAGTGGTCTAAGCACTCGCAGAACACGCAGGATCTTCACCACATTGATGGCACTGGACCTGAAAGAAAGTATTGGAAGGTTTGAGAGATACAGCAATGTAGGGGATGTGCTGCAAGGGCAGGTGGATTTCACCCACTCTTTCTTCTTTGAAATCCTACATAGCCTTAGACTGCTTAGGATTAGTTAGAGAGTCAACTCTCTGCTATGGCACTTCAGGATTAAGGAAACTACTCTCTGATGTTATCTTCATAGGTCTTGCTTCTTGCTCTGGGCAGGCTCAGTGGGCAGGCTCAGTATACATTCTCCTGGCTCTCACCATCTCTGCTGTATTAATGAAGGGAATGGAACATGGGCAGGGTGTTTTTTTAAGCAGGGCAAGCTGCCAAATACTCTGTAGACATCTAATGGAAATTGTGCCAAGATGTAGGCATCACAAGACATTTCCAGATAAGGCTCAAAGAAGCACTCCACTGAAATATTCATAGAAGAGTGGAAAATCCAGGTGACTCCAGCATTAAAGGTATACTGTCCACCTGGAGTTTGATCCTGCAATGTGTTTGGCCTCTGATCCTGCAAATCAATTAAATATGTACATAAATTTAAGGATGTGGAAACTCCCACTGAATTGATTAGGATAAATTATGTACTTAAGTACTGAACACAACTATCTACTACAACAGAGCTCTCTGCATCTTCCAAGACTAAAACCCTGGCTGAGAATCTTCTCCATGCTGTATGACATCAGGCCCTGCCACTGATTTTGGGAACAGTTTTTTTGCTAACACATTAGAAGTCTAGTTAGTTCTGTAAGAAAGAAACAGCAGGTCGAAACAAGCACTGTGCCATTCTTAAGGCCTTGACTGAAAGCCTAATGGACCAGACAAATCCTTTTGCTTGACTTAGCTCTGGAACATAACGTACGTGAGCTGCTAACCTGTAATGGTAACAATTGGGAGCTTATTTCTTATCAGATGTGATACTACTTAGGAAACTCCACATCTGACACAGAGTTCCACCTAGTTAAGTAAATCTATAAACTTATTAATTATAAATTAACAGATCAGCCAACACAAAGTGGCATGACAGAAGAAGGATCAACAGTTACTGCCAGCAGTACTCTGCAGATTCTCACACAGCTCTTCAAATGCTTGATGGTCTTCCATTGACCAAGACCCACAACATCTTAGGAAGTAGAAAAACATTATTACCCCATTTTCCAAAGAGATTATGAGAGCTCTAGGAGGGAACAATAAGTCACTTAACTGTCCTCAACTGATACAGTGAAACAGAGATCTTGGAACAAAGCTAAGTGTCGTGCTTCTCAATAGACCAAGTTTCTTGTTCTCATTTGCTCTTTCTGGAAGATCCCCCCCTCCAGGTTACTAGTGTAGCATTTACCAATTATTACCTCCCCTCTTGAGGATGAATTTTAATGGTCTTGAATCATCTGACAAAAATACCTCCAGGCTCATAAGAAAAATCTTACCCAGGTAAGACAATGAGACTGAGGTATCACCTCCCAACCCAGCCCTGCAATCCCAAAAAACCAGGCAGTTGAAAATAGCTCACTCACTGGATCCCAAAAGAGATGAGAGAAACGCTGACCACCAGCAGGTCTAAGATGTTGAAATAGTTTCTGCAGAAGGAGCCCTTATGGAGGAAAGCCCCATATGCGGTCATCTGCAGGAAGGCACATGAAAACACAAGCACACTTTGCCATTAGCATCTGTTCAGAAACCAAACCCATCTGGTTGTGCTCAGAGTATATAATTGGGGAGGGGCAGTATTTCTAACGTAGCAGGCAATTTACCCCCAGACCCCAAAGGAGAAGTTGAGTCCCCATTGAAAGAAAAGAGAGCAAAGAAGACAGTAAGGTAACTATGAAAGACCTAACTAGGGAAAGCAAATACTAGGTTCAGTGAGGAAAATATGCACTTTGAGTGCATAGAGTACATAACATTTAGAATCAGCAAAGCAGCAGCATGACTGCTTGCAAAAACTACTCTTTGCAATCATGTGCTTTTCCCTTCTTCTTCAGTGGCAGAGACCACTTGTGAGTATAATGCTTGTATTATATAAAGGCCTCTTTAGCTAAATTGAATTAAAAATATAAAATAGAAAGGGCTCTTTCGTAATGTTTTTCAATGCTTAGACCAGCTGCAGTGGACAGTTGAGCTCTCTTTCCTCCATGAAGAAAAACCAGAATCCCTTACAGATTTGATGATTCAGAGCTGAACTGAAGCAACAGGAGGAATTCCTGCTCTCTTCAGTTTGCTCCCTCTGTTCAACTCAGTCCTGTATCCCTTTTCCTACCCCTATCCAGCTTCCTCCATTGTTGTTCTAGAAGCAGTTGCATTTTCCCCTTGGTTTTCCTCACAAAGCCCAAGGTAAGATTCCTTGAGACAGAGTGGTTTCTTTGTGGAGGTAATCATTATGAACATCACCCAGTAGAGGAATGGAAAGATTTTACATATTTGACAAGGAACTCTCTGCCCCTTCTAGGTATGAAGGTGTATTGAATACCTGCTGGTGTTGGGTAGGATGTCACAGCTCCAGAATTGGATTAAGTGACAGTGTAAACACAAATGGGTCTCAGCCACAATGTCAGACTTAAACACTTCTGAGCTCAGAATTTGAATTTTAGACTGAGCTCAGTTACAAAATCTGACTAAATGGGTCTGGCATGGTTATAAAGGGTGAGGTGATGGGGGTATTTGTACCACCTACCTTAGACTTGGTGAGTGATCTAATGTGGCTGCTTTGAAGAAACCCTATCCCCACAACTGCAAATCTCCCTCCATTACCTGGGTTAGGAACACAAGCTTCTAAATTTGGTCCTCTGAATATCATCTAAGTTAGATGTCTAAAGTTACTTGAAGCAGACACCAAGAGACTGTTCCTCAAAGACAAGCTCTAGCCAGACTCCCAGCTGAGAAGTGTGAACTAGAAATTCAACCTGGAGTTTTCTAGCTCCTGCTAATAGCTCGGGATGGCATACCTGCTAGTGGTTTCCAGCCATTCCTACCTGTGACAATTTTATTCAGAGGAGGGTGGAAGGGCACATGGTATATCAGATTTTTTTTTCACCAAACATCCATCCATCAGGGAAATGACTATCAATCAGTCAGACAGAACTTAGAAGGGGAGGAAGTATAAACTCTGGTCTTGGCTTAGAATTTATACTTATAGACACATTCAATTGGGGAAGGGGGGAGGGGTTCTTGCCATAACAAAGGTGGTAAAGATCCCCTTTACTGGTTAGATTTTGTATGGCAATCTTGAAAGAAAGGAGACACCATTGAAATCAGGAGGGGAAGCTCTGCTGAATTTAAGTTCTATACAAACTGTGGTTCTCTCAAGCCTGTTGAGAGATTTTGCTATCTCAGAAGAGACTCTCAAAGAGTGTATAATCTATGTCTGCCTCCCATCTGGGGCATTGAACAAGCTTTTAGGATGCCAATTAAAAAAACCTGGTGGTCGCCTTGCTAACATTCACCAGACTCCACCATGGCAGTGTGAGGCTTGCAGGTGTCATCAGCAACATGAGGGCAGATGAAGCTTTTTTCTCTACAGCCTTGAACATCCTATGGCCATTTATTCTTTTGTTTCCTACCATTTACACTAACTTTGCTGTTGTACAAAGCATTGTGCTCATTGCAAGGCAGCAGAGAAACGCGCCCTGAGAAATCAAGTAACTTGTGAAGCAGGAACTGACAGAATAAGAACAGAAGAGTTTCTTAAACATTTGTAGTCCTTGCACTCCTCTCCCACTTGAACCCAGAGAATATCCAGAGGTGTTGACATAAATCCACTGAAGTTAACAGGAGGACATTGGGAAGGCTCAGGTACTATGCAGTACACTCCCCTGACGAAAACAGAGCAACACGCCAATAGGTTGGATTAGGTTCTGCTTCCACTGAAGTCATTAGGAGTGTTACCATTTGCTTCAGTGGGAGCAGAATTAGTAACTCTAAGTTCAAACAGGTGCCTTGAACCATGGTTTTATTTTTAAATGTTGCTGTTGAGATGTTTTCCTTTTTTGACAGGTCTTTTTGGTTGGCCATTTGGTACGTGCATGTTCAGATTTAATATATAAACACAGATGCATACTGCACACAAGCATAATATGTATACCTCTTTGGAGAACGTTATGGCTTTGGTGATTTTAAGTCATATCAAAAAGCACGTTTCTCTACAAAAATATGCAGGGGCCACCCTGCTTGCCAGCCTTCAGTATGGATACTGTTATTAGGGTCTTGAGCTGCAAGATTTGAGCAACTCTAAGGTACTGCTTGCCAGCACTTAGAACTAGCTTGCTGAGAAAAAAACCAAGCTTCCAAGTGAACCTAGCATTTAGAAAGCCAGAACTTTACTCAATTACTGTTATTTACATTATTAGCCTACCAATTTGGGAAAATTGGAGTTAAGAACAAGGCAGCCTATTTTTATTTTCTTCCGAGTTAAACCATTCTCTTGCACATTTCCCTTGGTATAGAGCATGTTCCTGGGAAATGGGAAGCCAGGTTTCAAACAGGTGATGCAGCAATTTTCATTTGCAGCTACAGTCCTTGGTGTTTCAGTGATTTGTACTCTTGGATACCTCTCCACACCTTAAAAGTGAGCTTCTGCACTGTGCTTCTTGTATCCTACTTGACTGTGCACCTATAACCTTACAGAAGTCATCAGCCGCCCTCTGGCCTGGCCTCGTGACTTGTGCAGAATGGAGACCTTCTCTTTGGGTTGTAGCATGTGTAAGAGGAGGTCTATGTGCTCAGGGTTCCTTGCACAGCAAACAAATCCTGTTTTGGAAATACTGGCCAGGGTAGAGAGAGAAATTTATGGGGTGATGGCTTTTTTCTTGGTCTCCTCTTACTTTTTCCAACAGGATCATTCTTTCATTGTGATTCCCCTAAAAAGCATTGTTTTGGTATAGGCCCTGAATGACAAGTTTGAATATCAAAATTTCACAGAAGACTTTTTAAGCAACTACCAAAACAATAAAATCAAAAGATAAACAGTCCTTTGTGCAGAGATAATATTGGGGTTAAAAAAAAAAGGAAAAGAGAGTGATAGAAAGAAAGAAGGAAAGAAAGAAAGGAAGGAAGGAGAAAACAAGTGTATTGCTCAGATTGGTTACCTTAAGAATAATTTCTAATGTAAAGATACTAGTGAAGACATAGTCTGCATTGCCTAGGATCTGAAAAATAAGCACAATCGGGTTAGTGGTACCGAGCGTGACCCAGGAACAAACAGGCGTGTGTGTTAGCAACAGATAGTGGCAGAAAACTAGTAAGCTTGTGAACAAGTAATGGTAGAGAAGATGGGCACTTTACCTTCAGAGCAATTTCAATGGTGAAAATGACAGTAAAAACTATATCAAAATAAAAGAGAATCTGTAAAAACAAAAGGGAATAGGAGCAGGGAGGGTAGATCAGTGACTGATCACTTGAATGGGAAATCACAGTTCAAAATCAAATACATATGCCTTTTAACAAGGGAACAAGGAGGACTATATAGGAAATGGTTTTGTAACAATGTCCTGTTGAATGCAGTGAAGGTCCTGCTTGTTCTGTGCCTCTCGCAAAGGAAGAAAAGCAAACTGCAAATTCATGCAGTTCATTCTAGCTCTTTTTTTTCTCTGTCCTGATTTTCCCTGGATTAGGATGAATAACAAAGACTCTGCCAATTGAACGGGATCCCAGCTCTTGTATTGCAACCATAATTTGGTCATGTGCTAAAGATGCCTAACTTAAATCTTGCATCTTACTATTGGCATTCTGGATAACAGGCAAGCTGAAATGCTCATCATTCCCATTAACTTAGACCTGGTGATGTGGATACCGGTGGCATACATAACAGACCACAAAAAGCGTCCCTAGAGTGCCACAGAAGACAACAGCAAGTCTGGAAGTGTAAAGCGATTTTGAAAGTAACAGCGTCAATGACAGAAACGTCTTTCTCTGCTGATCAATTGACATCCCACAAAAGCAAATGGGAACTTTCTCATTGACTAATGGGACCAGAATTGAACTCTCTTTGTTTCCAATGTATTCCAATATCCCAAGCCATTTTTGTGTTCTCTTCATCACAAATGGTGAAAATCAAAAGTATCATGCCCTTGGATTACTGTTGTTTTAGCTTAACCAAGTTCTAAACCGGAAGGCCAATATACGGAAGCTGCATAAAACTGATCATTTGTGAAATATAAATCTTTACTGCTAAAACGCTAATAAACATACAGTAGTAAACTACCCTCTCCCATCCCACAGGTGTTTATTGTATCTCAATGCCCATACCTTAACTCAGATTTATAGGTGGTTAGGTTATTACAGCTTGATATGCCATGGGCAGTGGGGTAGCTACTGCAAACTACAGGATTATTTTAGATTGCACTATTTAAGCATGATCTGAATCTGGACTAATTTGCAGACATTGAATGTCAAACGGGGGGATGTATCGCTTACTGCGACTCTGTAACTTAAAATTCTTCTGGTCACTGCTGAATTTTTGACCCCAAGTTGTTCTCACTTCTTCAAGGATGTCTCAGGCTCTATCAGTTTTTGCAACTTAGAGAATTAAAAAAGGGCCATTTCAAGGATAGACAGATCTCAATTGCATCCTATATTAATGTACACACATTATAACTGGAAATGTCCCCTTGCATTGCTGCCTTGTAGGTTCTGACATTTGGTTATTATATCAATGGAATAATTTTATAATCAACGGGCCAGATTCATGGGTCCTCTCAGGCCGCTTTGCGTGACTCCACCAACATAAAGCAGTCATAAACTTGATTAAAGTGGGTGATTAAGCTGTACCTGCAGCTGCTTTACATCACCAGAGCACTGAAAAGCAGCTAGAGCATACTGGTGAATCTGGCCCCAAAGCTACAGCTAGTAAAGACGTCCGTTATAGATGAAATCATGCCTAATGAAAATGATCACTGCTCCACCTGTGCAGGCACTACCAATTATCAGCACACATATTTATTTTTATCTAAATATGAATTTACTCTAGAATATATTAAAATGAATGAGCACCTTGCCAAGGTGCAAACAGGAGAATATTGTCAGCACATAAAGTCTTAAGACTTGCTTGGGCTTTAAAGGCTATTTGATCAGACTGGGGAGGCACTTCCAAAAACTTGCTGCCTGAGCCCTGTGTGACACAAGAAAGATGCAGCCACTAGCCCGCCCCAGGAAAAGAAGCAGTGTCCAAGCCTCTTTGCTAGCCCATGCTGGAGGTTGTTCTCTCTGTTCCTGTCCTGGGACAGTTTGTGTCAACAGCAGCACTAGTCGACATGAGTCCTTGTGCACAGGTTAAAGCCTGATTATGTTGTTCCAGAGTGAAGGTAGAGGCAGTTAGATTGCTTTCAGCTTGCTTGCTTTCTTTCCCTCCCAGGCCTCTGTGTGGGCACAGGGCAGGACGCAATCTTACTGTTCTATTGTCAAAGTGTAAAGGCAGACCACATTTGCAACCCAAACATCTTGTCAGTGTCCCCTTGTATGATACATTTTAAACATCTGTACCTGCAAAAATTAAACACAGATTTTCATCCAATATCAGTGGCTTCAAATACACAAAACAACACTTTGCCCCAAACCTTCAGCTCTTTTATCCAGGACAACCAGCTTTGACTACTTTTTTTCTCATTTAAATCTCTCTGCTACAGATTCTGCAGTGGCTTCTGTGGCATGTCGGAAGCCCATGTGCCAGCTGACATCATGCTGCAGTGCTAATACATATTGACATACATTTATGCCTACATGGTGGGCACACTCAGCCATGCACAAGTGGGTCATTGGTGGCACAGGTTTGACTGTACTATTTAGTCATTCAGGACAAAATGCAAAGCAACTCTGAGATAAGCTCAGGAATAAACCTCCATTAACACCTTCTCTGCATTCACTTATGTGCTTAAATGCATGCTCAGGCCAGGATATTTCAGGGAGGTAGACCACTGAGTGTTAAATTAAGGTTTTATTATTGAACAACAACAAAAAATTGTCCCACTCTTTAAGCCTAGCAAGCTCTTCCAGCATAAAGGCACCAAAATACCACTGCAGACAGCAGGGATCAGAAGTCTCACATATGACTGCTGACTCTTCTTATTTCTGCAATGACCCCAGATTAATGGAAACAATCACTGGCAAAATTAAGGGAGCACTGAACATTTCAAAAGGCTAATAAGAATGGTCAGGAAAGAAGGCAAGAATGTATCTCCATGCTGAATGCCTTCCTCTCCTTCCCCCAGGCTGGTGAGGAGAGGAACATAGCACATTTTCTGACGATTATCTCAAATCTAATGATAGCTTTGCAGCTTGCGTTCAAATAGCTTGATTCTGACTTTGATGACACCAGTTTCCCTCAGAGTGACTGCATCAAACTCAAGAATGTTACTCCTGATTTGCACCATGTGAACAAAGTGAAAATCAGGCCCTGGGCTTTTTAGTTCACAAGAAAGCATGTGGCAGGAGAACAAATGTTCCAAAGGGAACCTGCAAATCCGCTGAATTAGAATTATCTGTATCCCAATCAATGTTTCTACAGACCATATCTAATGTCTTAATCCCAGGGAACAAAAATTTTGCTTCAGCCTTCTGTCCTTCCTTCCCCTACACACACTTCTGAAATGAACTAGAGGCCAAATTCTGCAGTGATTCGTGTTCCCTGCAAAACCCAGTGATTTCACACACAGCCTATAAAAGGCACAAATCAGGGAAAAGAGTCACTCCCCAAGCCTCTGATGCAGTCTTTTCTGCCTTTCCTGGCTTCAACTCATGATCTGCTTGTACTACACTTCTAATACACAGCAAGGGAAGCAGGATGGGAAGCATACTTGGTTCCTAAAGGAGAGGTGTCGAACAGGGTCCTCAGCTGCCAGGGAGATGCTGCTGAGCAAGATGAAAAATAGGATCAGGTTGGTGAAAATGTTATCGTTAACGATTCGATGGCAGTGGACGCGAAACCTGCAAGAGAGAGAGGAAAGGCACAACTTTATCTTTCAGAGAACAGCAAGACCTGGGAAACATTCCTCCCTCCTCTTTTGCCAGCAGGACTGGCCCTGGAGGATTGTTCTGCAGAGCAGCTTCCCTCTGCCCCAGCAGCAGGCAGAACGATGGGCCCAGGCAGCTGTGCTTGGCCCTGCTGGGCGCTGGGCAGCCTTGGCTCTCCACGGATGCAGTGATGCACACAGAGTGATCAGCTGCCTGCAGGACTCACGCTTTGTGCGTTTGAATAGAGAACAGTCACCCCCTCCTGACAGAGCCTTTTGTGATTTAGATGTGGTCTGAAACCTGCCAACCCAGAATTATATCCCTTGCTTTCATTCACAGAACCATTTCCTATTCATTTAGGGTGAAAAGCAGCAGAAACAGGCTTTGAGGTGGCCAATGTCTTTCTGAGCTGGGTCTGGAGTGTCACTGAGCAGGAGCTATGGGGGATCTACCTTGCTAACAGGGCACAGATCTGGCCAAATGGATATAGGGCAGGCTGGCGTCTGCTAAACATCACCCTAATAAAGCGCCTGGTGCTCTTAGTGGGAAACTAGCAAGTAAAGAAGTAGCAGTCTCTCATCAAACAGCAGCATGCTTACTGGAGACCACTATAGCACCTTCCATATGTTGGTATCAGGATAGAAGAACTTAAACCTCGTAACAGTCCTATGCATAATTCTAGAGGCACTTCATTAATCTATTTCGCTTTACTTTTGGCTGTTAAGCCTCTAAGCCACTATTATAGCAATTTTACAGATGATTGCAGAGGTTAATTTACTTCTTCAACAAGTGACAGTGGGTGGGTGGCAAAGCTGGCATTAGAATCCATTGAGTCCCAATCATCACCAGTCCCTCCCTGTTGCACATATCCAAGGAGGAGTGGCACAAGCCCTGCTGTGGAAAGACTGGCTCTGAATTTAGCTCTGCTTTTACAGCCCTGCCTTACTTTGGGGCTGTGTTTGGAGGCCAAGTCCACAAGGGAGATCTTGGGATACATGGTAGTGGGCAGCAAGCTCATTTCTGCATGCTTGGAAAGATGTATTCCCCTGTGTCTTATCTCTGCCCTCCACTCACAGTACTGGTCTCACAGATCCATGTTGTAAAGACAGGTGGGGCAATGTGAAGCCACATTGCAGGAGCCAAAGGGAAGAGTGTGAGAGAAGAACTATTCTTCTCAGCCTCCCCTCAGAGCTATGGAATATCATCCTCCTCCTCCCTTTTCTTGTATGCTCGTTCTTGACACGTAGGAATGAGCAGAGACACATGAACTCCCTACTGGGAGTGGATTTTGAGCAGCCATTAGGACAGGAAGCTCCTACCTCATGCTTGACTGATTGCATGATTGCTCGCTTGCAATTTGGACCTGAATATGTTGGGGAATTCCAATTATTGACTTGCCTCCAAGTCCCTTATTTCTGAAGCTTTCATGGTTTGTGTCTTCAATCAGCCTTGCAGGTGCCATGAACTCCCATTGAATATTGTCAGGGGGCTCCCTACAGTTGTGCTTTCATGAGGATTTCATGCCAGGGCCTTTAAAGAAGAGACTGGTCAAAGAAGGTCTCTGATATGAACTGCTGAAAGGGAGCTCTGCACCACAGAACCTTTGGGGCCCAGCGTGGAAGGGGTACCTGCTCTCCACCTCCTTGTTCCAGCTAAGCGGTCTCTTAAATACCTGTTGTTAGGACTGAAGATGAAAAAAGCACTGGCATCAGGCATGGGCACAGCCTTTTCCTTGAGGTGCAGCTCAGACATTGGGCGAGGTCGAGGGCCGACAGGCATCTCAGGTTCTTCCTCATCTTCCTCTGCTGTAAGAAGCATTTTTGTCTTTTAATGCAAAACACAACCCGTTCTGGAGTGCTGGGGCACTTGACTCTGTCATAACTAGTGCTAAAAACTAAGAATCATTGGAATAGGATGATGAAAGCTTGAGGTTCCTTGTCCACTTCCCTTCTCCAAGGCAGCATCCGCTACCCAGTGCTCGCCCTGGCAGACATTGAACTAGTCTCTCAGTAAAACCATTACTGCTGGTAAACCCACAATATCCTCACAACAGTATCCTCAGCTGTTTCACTGTCCCTTTTGCAAAAAAAGCTTCTTCTAACGACTGTCTTGAATCTTTCTTGCTGTGGTCTAAATTCATTATCTATTCTCTTATTTTCCATGGATACAGAAAACAGAAAATTCCCTTCCTCTTGCAGAAGGCTTTGACATACTTGAGGACCATTATTATGCCTCTGTGAGGATTTCTGGTTCCTAGAGCAAAACAACAACAGTCTTCCCTGAGGTGCTCTGTTCCCTAGGTTTCTGATCATTCTTGCTACTTTCCTCCAGGTAATCTGCAGGATTAACCTGCAGTTGAAGTTCTACTGGTGCAGTGGAGAGCTGGATTACTTATTATAGCTTATAATACTATCCTCCTGTTTAAATGTCCTTCATAGGCACTTCTTTTCATTACACTCTGGCATTAATTTGCCATCAGTTTCTGATTTGTGCAAAGCACAGATTATTTACCACAGAACGACTGCCTAGCCTGTCACTCCCTGCTTTGCATTTGTGCTGCTGACTATTCCCAAGAGTGGCACTTTGAACTCATCCTTATTGAACTGCATCTTATTTTCTTCAGACCCTTCCTCCAGTTTATCAAGATCTGTTTTTCTCTTCTTTGTAGGGCTCTCCATGGAGCCACTGCCACATGTGGGATTGTGTCTGGATAAGCACATGTATGCCTCAGCAAACATGGAGCATGGCCACTTTGACTTACATCAGTCAGAAATTCTTAAAATTGTCCCCTTTCATAATTCAGTGGGGGAAAGATTGAAAGGGTGGGAACAAGGCTGAGACTCTCTAACCTGATGCCTATGGAGCAAATCTCCAGACACTGTGCAGATCAGTGAGCACCCTCAAGGAAAAAAACAGAGATGTGGGCTAAGTGGTATGTGAAAGACAACCTTCCACCTTTGAGGATTTCTTCTACCTGCTGAAGTCAGATGCTGTTTTGTAAATGACATGATAGGATTTTGCTATTTTAAAGATCCCAATCCTCCCACTTAATCAGCAAGACAGGAAAAAATATTTTAAGGAAGGAGCCTGACAGGTTAGATGCAACTTATTCATCTTCCAGCCAATGCAAAGGAGAAAACTCTAGTTAAAAGGTTTATCCTGAGTTCATAAAGTGAGATAAGTTCCAGGAAGAGCCTGTTCCTTTAGGGGCAGGTCCTGTACTTTATCTGGTAATGGACACATCAGAAAGAACAGATGATTCAGCACAGATCCTAATCTAGCTGTTGGAGACAGGAGAAAAGTGGCCTTTTCAATGCATGCCATTATTGCATGCAAATGGGATTCTTTCTTTACACTTCTAGCAGCAAGAGTTCAGCTCAAATTCACTTGATAGATTTTTGGATAGATGTTTGAGCTGGTACATAGAGCTTGTACTTTTTCAGCTGGTCTATTTTTTAACAGCTCAATTTTATGTTGCAATATACTTTATAATACTCTTTTTACAGGCTTTATTAGTTAAAGAAACATTATTTCAGAAGCGCTTTTGTGCATAGTACTTGTAAAATTGGTGTTAATGTTAATGCTCATATTTATATAATATTATAATACTTTGCACTTGCACCTTTTATCTACAGTTTTGAGAGTGGGCTGACAATGAATGAGGTAAGCAAATTCTTTTTCTTCTTTAACAGTCCAGAATACCGATGCCTATGATCACGTAGGGTATTTGAGAGCTTTTACTTAAGAAGACTAGTATTCTGTGTCCCTGTTCTGTGCCTTCACTATTAGATCACTCTTTTTCTTTTACTTGGAGGAATGCTTAAAAAAACACTTTCAAATGGGTACAGAACACCTCAGAAAAATGGACTCTTAGCAGAAGGATCAGCCCCATGAAGACCATAAAGAACATTGTTCCTCTTCTCTTTTTCTTGTGTCTGCCAACCACATACCTTCAGACCAGAAAACACGTTCAGTTCCTCAGCCATAGATAAAGAATAATGTTCTAAATATTTTTCATTTAAAGTAGGGTCTAAGGCACCAAAGAAAGGAAACACTGAGTCCCAAATACGTGAAGAATAACATGATTACAGCCTCAGCTCAGGTCACTACCTAAGCTATCTACCTACATATAAAAACAGTATGTGGCACAGTTGCCAGTATTCATAGAAGCAAAGGTCAACAGGGTATTCACAGATGGGCTAGGCAGCACATCAGCTGCAATCCAACACTTGTTCTTTGACTGTTTTCTATACCTAAGGTATATTCGTGTTTAAAAAGTGACTGTTCACTAGAAGCTTGCCACGAAATCATAAAGAAACATGACTCAGAGCTGTCAAGTTCAGATCTAGGTTTGAACTCTCCTAAAGTTGAAGGAAATTCAAATCTGGGACTGTAATCTTGAATTATGCTTCAGTAGAATGGTGATGTCCTTTGGTTGTGAGGCCATAAGCACACACAGGCTACAATGCAGCATCAGTGAGAAATTCGATGATGAGGATTTTTTTTTTTGACTATACAAAGACCAGAACTCTTGTGTAAGGACATTGCTTTGCTTCAAGCTCCCATGAATCACCCCAAGCTTTTACCTTCATCTGACGTTCTGAATTCTTTGTCTGTTTTTGTACTAGACTGCAAGACTAGCTCCCTGTCTTCCTATAATAAACATATCATTATAATAATCCTTCTAATGTACACAAATCTCTGGAAGAACTAGTTTCTCCTTCGAACAAAGAGGATAGGTGATCTGATGAGCTGCAAGCACACAGTATTCTGGGGGCTAAGAGCAACACTGCATAGCAAATAGAGTCAGAAGAAGTTATTGCGAAAACTGGTTGAGGCAGTGTAAACAAATAGGAGGTTGAGCGAGCTTAGGTTGAAAGAATAAAGGGAAAACAAATGAAGTAACTCAAATTGTTTCTGAACACTGGGTTAGAGTGAAGGATGCTTTCAGAGGCTGGAATGGTACACAGTCATGGAAAGGTCTCAGGCATTAACAGCGTAAATCAAAACCAGAAAATAGGTAGAACCAGCTGACTGCATCTAAGAAGCAGTAAGATGCTTCACTCAAAGCACAGCTGAAATGGATCCACATGCAAGCGGGCAAGAAAAGGTGTGTTCCCAGATGGGCCGTATATGGCTGCACAGCATCTCCTGTACCCCAGCTGGATTGATCAGCAATCAGCAGAAGGATTCTGGACTGGTCAGATGGCCACAAGGGAACTGGACAGGGATACATATGGAGATTGGGAAATTCTTGCTTGCTAATGCCGGGGAAAGCCTTAGGGCCTTGTTCCCCAAAACTGACTACACAAGGCAGATGTGACATGCCACATCAGCTATGAGAGGGCCTTGGTGTTTCTGAGCTTTATACAGCAGAAGGGAATAGATAACCATGGTAAATCTGATGTAACAAGGGATTTACAAAACTTGACTGCATCTGAGCCTTATGGTTGATATGCATGAACTCTGAAAGAAGTGGTCAGGTAGTTTTGCAAGCTGTTAGAGATCAACTTCACTCTTCACAAAGAACTGATAAACAATTCAGGGAACAGACTAAAGACTCACACAAACCCCTTAGCAACTGGCAATGTGTGTCCAAGTAAGTGCCTGTGCCTATAGAGGTGCTGGGAAGATTAAAGCCGGAGTGATCTGCCCAAGGCAATGTTAAAACAGTATTGCATGGTGTT
Organism: Gavia stellata; assembly: GCF_030936135.1. NCBI lineage: Eukaryota > Metazoa > Chordata > Aves > Gaviiformes > Gaviidae > Gavia > Gavia stellata. The sequence goes on along the minus strand of NC_082597.1, from coordinate 69,532,822 downwards.
GGAATCACACTCCTGATAAATGGGCTATGAATATGGATGAATAAAATTATAGCAAATGCGGGAATTTTTTGTACTGAAAATCAAATGCAATTAAAGTTTTCCTTTTTGCTTGTCTGAAACCCTTGTCCATCGATTCAAAATGAACTACTGTGTCTTTTTTTATGCTATCACATCAACCTATTATCAGACATTTATTAGGAATCATGGAATAGATGAGAATGTGGCTTTTACATATTACAGCCTGTTACATAATCATAGAAACATAGAAAAGCAGAGCAGAAAAGGATCACAAAAGGCCCTCTGGTTCGTGCCTCTGCTAAGCCAGGATCAGCTAATTATTATGTCTAAGTCTTTCTGGCAGATATTTTATTGACCTGTTCTTAACAACATTCAGTAATGCTGGGCTTCCACAACCATATTCACGACCTTTTCTAGCCTCACCATTAGAAAATTCTCCCCTGGTGTGAATCTTAAATCTGTTACTTCTTCATAATTGAGATAATTCCCCTCCTACCTGTAACAGGCTTTTATGCATTTGAAGATGTTTCTCCTGCCTTTCCTAGCTCAAATGAACACAATTCTTTCAATCTTAGTTCTTACTTCCTACTAGCATTATTTTCACCATGCTCTTCTACAGTCCAATTCAGCCCCACTTCTCCTAAGCAGAGCACCCAAAATGAGATATGATATCCCAGCTGAGATCTTATCAATGGTGAGCAGAATAAGACAATTGCTTTGCTTTGGTTAGCTTTCACCGGCCCATTAGAAGAAACCCATAACTGGACTAAAGGGTCATGTTTTCACTGTTTGCAAATCTCACTACTCGCTTGCCTTTTGAAAGACAGCAAAATGTTGTTGGCACCTGTTGAGTTTGTGATCACAAGATTCAGATTCTTTTCTCAAGGACTGTTACCTAACTAACTGTCACCTAAGATCCTTTATTTGTGAGTTGTTTATTCCTGTCTATGTGTAGAGCCTGGCACTTTCAATTTTATTTAGTCCATTTATCCAGTTCCTCAAGAGCTCTTTGAATTCTAATGTTGCCCTCCAGCATGCTTCCTGTCCTTCCTAGCTTCATGTCATCTGCAAATGTAATAAGCATATTTCCTCTTCCATCATTCAGGTCATTAACAATGAACTGAACTGAACTCGGGACAGGCCCTTGGGTTGTAGAACCTCACTTGGGCCATCACTACGCTCCACATAAAGGGTCTGACCAATTTCTCTCCCAATCATCTAGACCATGTTTTTCTAGCCAGCTTATGAAAATGTTATGAGAGACAGTCAGAAGCCTTAGCAAAACTAAAGAATATGACATCTACTTATTTTCTCCTGTCTACAAGTCTTGCTAGCCCCTTTTAGAAGAAAATAAGGGTGGTTTGACATGATTTGTTCTTGGCAAATCTATGTTGGCTGCTAGTCATCTCCTTATCTTGCAGTCATATAGTTTGTTTAATCATCTGTTCCAACACTTTTCCAAGAATGGAAATGAACCAACTAGCTTACAATTCTTCTGCTCCAATCCCACCCCCCATTCAGGATGTCTCAAAGAAAAACTGCTCTAAGTTCTGAGATTTCTTCAACCAATCTTTTAAGTATTTGAGAATCAAGTTAACTAGGTCCAGCTGACTTGAAAAGTAGCCTAACTAATGCTCTAGCTTGTTTTTTCCAATTCTAGGCTGAGATTTTATGCCTTTATAATTATGTTAATAAGTCACACTGTCTTTTTTGATCAGACAGAAGTGCAAAAAGGCATTCAGCACTTTGCCTTTCATGAGTATCTGTTGTGAGTCTCCCCTGACCACTGAAAAAATAGACTGAAAACAAAGTCTATATTTTCATATACAGAGATTTGTATATGATTTGGTTCTCTGTAAACCTCTGTATTTCCAAATACAGAGCTTTACAGAGAGCCAAATCAAATATGACTAATCAGTATGTGGACTGCAAAGGACCAAGTCCACACCTGTGCAAACACAGGCGAGCACATCATCCTGTCCCGTCATGAAAATATTACATGTTCAGCATACCTGCTACCACAATTTGGCTTTATGTGCATTAGCAACTGGAGCTTCTCTTTGCCAAATCAGGGATAAGAGGAAGAAGATATATACCTGGTGCTTCTGTTGTGGGATATGGGCTCTTTTCTTCATTTTCATTGGGCTGGTAATCATCTACATTGATCTGACAGAAATGGAAGGAGAAGCAGCAAAGCCTTTATCAGACAAGGCAGAAGGTTTTTGTTCCCTCAGACACCCAAACTGTTCATGCCATCACTACACAGAGAGTGCTGGCTGGCAGCAGACCTTACCTTGGTAGCAGGCGGGGATTCTCCATCAGCAGTGATCGATTTCAGCTCAATTTTCTCCTCCTTTGTCTCCTCTTCCACAGCTGTTTTTTCTATCTCCTGTTTCTTTTCAGGACTAGCAGTCCTAACAATTTTACAAGACAAAAAGCAAAGAGTTACAAAGGTGAGAAGCTGTTTCTCTTTCAGGAACCTCACGTAGTACAGCACACACCATGAGAACAATCAGCTGGCTGGCACGTCCATTCTGAGTCCAACTTACACACCAGCGGCTCCACCTTGTCCTCATCTGCTGGTGACGGCAGAGACTGCTCTAATTCTATATAGTATCCTGTTATTTTATAGCTTTCTTAATGGCATGTGTGGGTGGGTGGGTGTGCATGTGCATGTTGGGGAAGTATGTGCCTGTGTGTTTGTGCATATGCATATTCTAGGTCTGTCAGTAGAGATCTCTTTATTCACCCAATGACAAAAGCATGAACCATTTTCAACCCGTATCTTGTGGACTTCCACTAGGTTGCCTACAAAGTTTTGCCCCTCACTGCGCTCCCAGAGTCAGGGAAACATGCTGACTAGCATGCAGGATGAAGCAGAAAGATCTGCACAAGAGATCCCCTCCAAGCAGCCTGGAAGACAGTGAATAGAAATAAACAGTAAGGAGAGGTTTCCCTGCTGTTGGCAGCTGGGAATGACAGAGCTCTACATCCAGCTTGTGCCTCCTAAGAGTCTGCAGAAACACTGAAAGAACTGGCAAGAGAAGAACAGCATGTGGCATCAGAAGAGAACGAAGCTGCTGAATCTTGTTCTGGGAACGACAGTCTGAAAATATGCCTTGTGGTCCAAAGCAATCAGAAGGTAATAGGGAGATTCAAATGGGATTGTAACATTGACACCATTTCACACTCATTCTCTGCTGACGCCCTGAAAGCTCATCGGTCACCCAGACTTCCTTTCCTCTGCTCACATCATTGCAACTGTGGGGACTCCCAGCTCATGACACCTTCTTGTCCTTTGGTTTGAATTCTTTTACATAAAAATCTATACATACATAATTCCATTAATCACATATATATAATCTATACACACCCACAGAGAAGTTATGCATATATATTACATATACACACATATGTACTTGCACATATATACGTGCATTATGTGTGTAATTATACTCACAGGAATGCATGTATATGAGTGTAGGTAGGTGTATGCAAATGGAATTACCTAGCTAGCTTTTTCCTTTCTTTTTCCTCTTCCTCCTCTTTCTGTGCAGATGTTAAACTCTCGGCATCAGCAAGGTTATCCACAGCAATGGCCAAAAATACATTTAGCAGGATATCTGTTTGTGTGCTGCTTAAAGAAAATGGGCTTTGAAAACTCAGAACCACATTATACCAGAGGTTTCTTAATTGAAAATTTTTAGCAACCTGTCATCAGATGTCTTGGACTTTCCAAACTTCCATTTCACACAAACGTTCAGGATGTGCATATCCAGCATGCACAAACCTACACCTTCCATCCAAATGGTTAACACACTGTGTCGGGTTTTCAAAACTTCACAACAGAATGGCTGATATAAAGCATCTAAGTCCAGACTTACATTTTAGTTTCCGATTTCCCAAAAGAGTCTCACTTTGTACAACAAATCACACTGAATGCTTTGCATCTTTGACAGCTCAGGTCACGTTTATTAAAGCACTCATTTTCAAGAGGCTCATACCATAAGGCACCTGGGCATTCCAGTTTTAGCCTATGTATCTGAGTTGAACAACCTCATTATAGGTATTGTCACACACATGAGTGGATTTTATGGACAGCAACCAAAAAGAAATTCATTTAGTCTGGGCATTGAAGGGTTGAGCTGACAACTCTGCTGTCTTTTACCACAGAGTCCATGCATGGCCAGTCATGCCCATGCAGCTGAAGGGCAAGGAATCACAACTGTTTTCCTGTCTTGCCAGTCAGTGTTCAGATCTCGTGTTACAAATCCGAACATCAGCTTCTTTTATAAATTTCTTGAGAGTGGGTCTTATTATACCATAATAACTTTTAAGTAAACCCCAGTTCAAGGCTTACCCTGGAAATATAGTCACCCCTCTCCCTGTGTTCCAAGGTCTAATGGCTCCAAGGTCAGCCAGCATGTAGAGCTGGCTCACATTTTCCTCTGTAGTTCACAAGGAGATCCAAATTGTAGCTTTTTTAAGCTGTCAGGCAGACTGCCTCCCTCGACCTTCAGACAAGTGAAACTGCACCATCTCACTTTGAAGAGAGGGCATGCAGGTCAACTGAAATGTCAAATAACAGGGTTTGAGAGATCTGAATTATGAGGAAAGGCCAGAAGAGCTGGGCTGAGACTACAAGGTGGCTTTATAGAAGAATCAGCAAAAAAAGAAATGTCACCTCTGACACAGGAGGGCCATTTATTAGGGAAGCAGAAACTAAACATGAACAAATTTGGAGCAAACTGAGATACAGAACAGAACCATAGCTCTATGTTATATGCAAATTCCTGTGAAAAGACACTCACAGCCTAATCATGCAATGTGCTTTGTACATCCTGGGATATGTACAATGCCCTCACTTCACCTTGAAGCCAGAGAGAACTGAAGTTGCTTAACACCAGCACAGACTGGAAGATAACAGAACACACGATTTTCTGTTTGAAGAACACACAGATTGCAGTAACTGAAATGGAAAACGGTTCCTGCTAGTTTATATATGAATTAATATATGATCTCACATAAATCAATTATGTCAAACATATGTTACTTCTATTACAGCATTTGTATATAGCATACTGTAGATTATACATATTTTTATTCCACATAAGGCTTGGATGAAAGCACATGGAATATATTACTGAAAAGGCAATTAAAGAAAAATTATGCAGTAAGTATAGTAGGTACACACAGAGATTAGTTTCTGGAGAAGGCAGGAAAGAAAAACCTATGAGACAATTAAAGGGAATGAAAAATAAAAACACTAAACATGTAAAGATACTAAATAAAAGCTAGCATGCGGAACTGGAACGTAGCTGGCTCTTACAACTGTTTATATGCCTTAGCACTAGCTAAAATTAAACAAACTTGTTTAACTTTTGGCAGTGCAAAGGCAAAATTGAGACCCAGGGAAAAGGTAAAAATGCAAGGTATGAAATTCACTATTTTCTGACATAACAAAGTAGTAAAGGGTGGTTTTAAATTCAGCCCCACTTGGAGAAAAGAGTAGCATCAAAGGATACAGTTTCCACAGATGAAGAGGATGATGAAGTAAATACAGACCAACATTCCTGGAAAAGAGGGGCCGCCATAAGCCATGATCCCATCATACATCACCGAATTCCAGTCCTCCCCAGTCAGGATCTAAATGACACATTCCCACCAATAAGGGATACAGTGTTAGACCACACAGAGAATTTGAAAACCCCATTAACACAAAGATATCTACTATCCTAGAGAACACCCCTTCCCCCAGGATGGTTGGAGACCCTGGCTGTGTCCATCTAGAAAGTTAAAAAAACAAAACAAAACAAGGGGAATGCAAAGAGGGCCTGTGCTCAAAGAGTAAAAAAACCCCAGATGTCCCCTCGAAGGTGATGGCTGAAGCCAAATGGCTCTCCCAGACAACTCTGCTCAAGTCTCCCCACCTCTCACAGGCATTTCCCTCCCACACGTCTGTTGTTCCAGACAGACTGCACAACCTAGAGCACTGAAGACAGCCCTCAGCACAGCCCTCCCTGCCACTTCCCTTCACCTTGCACGTGAAATCACGATCCTGATGCTCTTGGTTGATGACTCCCAAAACTGCAGTCAGCTTAAAGGCCATTTGATTACTTTTCTGTGAGCAGATATTTGTTCCCCAGTACTGTGGGAGGGGGGAGGACAGCTGCAGGGTTGGGCTTTGGCATGCAGGTGCTGCCCTCGGACATGGCAATGGCCATTCTCTTGCCCTTCCCTGCTAAGACCTGGTGGCCTTGCTACACGCAGGGCCTTTAGCTTTGGTTCCCCACTTTGGGAGGGAATACCCCTGTGCTGGCAGCATGGCGTGGCACCTTGCTCCTGGAGCTGTTAGTCTGATGTCCAGTTTTGGGGACTGTCAGGCTGCAGGGGAAGGGTGCACGACCTGCTCTCTGTCTTGCCCCATGTAAACACAATGTGTTGGCACCACTGGGACCACACTCGCCCTTACCTGAAACACAGTGAGGAGGGACTGGGGGAAGTTGTCAAATGTACTCCTCCTGGTCTGCATCTCATCAAAGTTAAACTTGCCCCCAAAGAGCTGCATCCCCAGGAGAGAGAAGATGATAATGAAGAGGAAGAGAAGCAGCAACAGGGAGGCAATGGAGCGGACTGAATTCAGGAGTGAAGCCACAAGGTTACTCAGGGAGTTCCAGTATCTGGGAGAGAAAATAGAGGCAGTTAAAATTCCTCAATCCAAGACAGGTGCTCATGGACTGCACAGGATATTGGTTCAGGCTGCCTTCTGCGTATAAGCAGGCATTTCCAAACACCCTGTTAAGCCCTGAATCATTGATGTGCTTCCCTAAGATAATGAGACCTACTGCAGCTAATGAGTAATTTTACTACCACACATGTACATACACAATTCCCTCCACCCCCCACCCCATACACACAACCAGAAGATTATTGCAGCACTCTCCATCTAAGGCTCTGCAAATCTTATATCAATATACAGTAATTAGTTCTTGCTGCTTCAGTAAGTTACATTCTAACCAACCTCATTACAACACTCACAGATGTTACGGCAGCCACAATACCTCACTCCAGAGAATGGCCTGTAATAACTAACAAGAGCAGATGGGGAAACAGTTTGGATGCAAACACAAACTTGTCCAAAATCTGGTGTGTGTGAGTATGTGCTTGGGCTCACTCACTGATAGAGGTTGCTAAGCTTTCTGGGATTGGAAGGAATGAGAAAGATATTAAAGGTCCTTTTTCATGGACCCTAAAAGAGACTCCAGATTTCTATCCAGAAAGTCCAGAGTTTCCTTTGCTCTTGGAAGAGCACACTGTCACTGCTTTTTTGGGTATCAATCCCACTATACTTCCTTGAACAGACTGCAGAACATTTTGGAAGCCCTTCATTCAAGAGAGAAGATGGCTAAGACCTGCTCTCCCAGTGTATTCAGGCTTGTGCCCAGATCAGACTGACGTATGATGCAAAGAAAGGATCTTCTCGCCCTTGTGGTCCCACTTTAGGGTTCAGAGATGCCAGCAGCATGCTCTGCTGCAGCATTTCAGTTTGCTTGCATTCTTTGCCAGCCTGCAGAGTAGCCATGCATTGGAAAAAGGCTTTATGCAGTTTTGAGCCTGACAGAGCTTTCAGACTGAGCTGAAGATTAGCTGTCAACTTCCAATCACCTCATTTTGAATGCACATTACTAGCAAGCTTCAACAGCTTTCACAGGTCAGCAAGCCAGTAATGTTTGCCTGTGATCTCTAAGTCTTCCTTCTAGCACCATCTCTTGTGGCCTACCACCATGCTTTGAGGTTCTGCCATAGCGAACATCCTCCACTCCCTTCTCCCAAAGTCTGTAACATTGAACCTTTCTTTCCTTAGAGGACTCTGAATTTCTAGCCATATTTTCCTCAGAGACAAAAGTTCCACTTGATGGCAGACATGTCTAGTGTTCTTGCTCCTTTGAGGAAGCCTGATCCTTCAACATACAAATCTGTTTGGTAGGTAGTGTAGTCATTAGAGACAAGGGTTCTTAAAATCCCAGTTAAATTAGTGTTTTTAAAATGTTGGTGTAAAAAGATGACTTTCTTTGTCCCATGGAAGACAGGAATGTTTGAGTAGCCCAAACACTTACGAAAGTTAGCAATCTGATCTGCAGAGGGACACCACCATGTCCTCTGAAGTTCAGCAACTGGTTCATCTCCAAGGGCTGAGCTTCAAAGAGAACTGTGGTGTTTTCCCTCCAGCCCAGCTTCAGCACTTCAGAGAAAACTAGAATGCTTTAAAGTTTAACTGCAATTAAAGAGATGAGCAATGAAAAACTACAGAGCAAAGGTAAGGGCATGGAAGCTGTGGGCTCAGTGCCACCAAACGCCTGCACTGAATGTGCAATGTAACTGCTCATTGTATTTGCATTTATGCTTATAACTCACATACTTTCGCACTTCGGGAGGAAGGGAAAGTGACACAGGAAAAGGGAAAAATTAATTTCTGATGAAACTTGACTGACTTTAGCATCCTTAAACTAGAAACTAATGGGGTCCAGAATATCTCTCCAAGCCATCCAATGTCAGCCAGGACACACATTTTCTAGGTCTTTCTAGCAGCGTCCTTAAGAGGCATACAGTAGAGCTGTAACCCAGCTGAATAGTCTCAGTGACTCACTTTAAGCTTAAATGCCTTGCTTTCTCAGAGCACAACTGCACAGACTTTTATCAGATCTGCATTTCTTACAAATGTCTCAATACCTGAGATTCAGTTCTTATGTAACTATCAAACTTAAAGCAATTAACTGAGATGACCTGGTGATAAGATTAGTGCTGTTTTATCTGTGCATTGAGTGCTAGCTAGAAATACAGCACCACTAGGAAAATAAACAAACCAATCAGGGAAAAAAAAAAAAGAGAAAAAGGAGAAAGGAGAGGATAAGGAAGGCTTGACTTGACTGGGATGTGAAAATCACAATTGTCTTATCTTAGTGTCCTAGAGTTACCATCTGTCACATTAGGTGGTTGCAGAAATAACATGAACAGCCCCTAAAAGTGAGATCTGGAGTTACTCAATGAAACGCAAGGCTTTAAAGTAAGGAATGGATGAAGCACAGAGAAAGAAAGAGTTTCTCACTACTTTGTCCTCTTTGGTTAATATACTACAAAGAAAAAACAGTTACAATAAATTTCATGGCACTGCTGGATGGAATCAGAGGTCTTGGACCAGGCAGCATATAATGGGAGGTACAAGAGAAAGCACTTCTGCTTCCTCAGACTTATAGGGAAATGAATGAGCTTCTTAACATCTCCCACTTGCAGATCTCAGACGCTTGAGGATGCCAGTGAACGAGGCACTGCAAAACCCCAGTGAGCAGGATGTGATTACGATCCCTGTTTCAAAATGGAGGAATGATGCAGAGAAGTTAAATGGTTTGTTCAACATCTCACACAAAAATAAATTGCAGAACTGGATTAGAACTTAATGTGTTCTTTTATTCTCTTTCCTCTCCTCTCCGTTGCCTTCCACTATGTCGTTATGATACTGGCAATCACAGATGCAGAGCTTAAAATGGTAGCAACAGCTGGCAGTCTCGTTGTAGGAAAGCTTCCCACACAGTTCATCCAATATAAAACCACTTTGAAAGCAGGTACAAAAAAAGGTGCCCCCTCTCTCCTCCCTACAGTTAACAGTGACATATCTAGGGGCAGGATTAGGTATAAAATAACAAATTTCAGTATGCTGTTGAAAATAAATTGATTTAATTTTTAAGTATAAATGACTAAATATAGAAATTTATAAAGCAGTAAAGGACTATTTATAAAAAGAAAATAATTTGTCTTCTCATAGCAAAGGGAGATTTTCTGCACAGCCCTGTAAAAATTAGGGAGAATAAAACAAAGAGATTATATTGTCTGCTTGCCTAATGTACAAGACTAAATGATTCTGAAGAGTATTTATAATTTTGGAAGAAATGTTTGCTCTTGAAATTCTAAATGTGGTTTCTAAAATGATGCATCGTTCATCTGATGGTGTCTTTATTTGTTTCTATTAGATTAGGGAGCTGTGTTTGTGTTTTTCCTAGAAGTGTATCATCTTGACGCACCCAGAATTTGTTTGTGCTTGGTGTTTACCACGGAAAATCCATACAAATATATAAAGATTAGGCTACCTACTGATACACTCTCACCAAAGTACTTTTCCTGCTTTGTGCCTTTTTAATGCCCTTGATTATCACCATTTCCATCTCCAATGTATGTCCCCATGTCACTACTCATGAATATATATTTGACATAAAACATTACACGATCATCCCTCCTACACTTCCCAGCTTTCTATGCTCGTATCTTTCTGTATTATGATTGCACACAGGTGGTGTATTCCACCATTATTGGTAACATTGCCAATAAATCATCATTGGATTTTGAGCTGATTGAGTAATGGAAAAATTTGTATTTTACTGGAGAACATCAAAGGTAAAAGTTTTGCTTTAATGCCAGAATATTCTCTCCTGCAGTACGACATGAGTGGGCCTAAAATACTGCTTTGGAGGCTTGTGCTAGGACCTTCCACATGAGGGTGAACTTCACCCACGGAGGGGAAAAATCATGAAGAAAATTATGAATAATTAAAAAACACAGATAAATCTGAGACTACTGCAACCTACTTGGCAATATTTTAGGAACAGGAAAGAAGACAAAATCTGATAATACATTATTCATTACGAGTTATTCCTCAGCTCTATGCTTTGCCCATATACCCCTGTGCAAATTACAGGAGACGTATTCCAGGTAACATCTGCTTCCATGCAAAATTGTATTTTAGTTCTGCTGCAGAATGAAGGTAAATATAACTAGTCCTACTGCTGGTTGGTTCCAACATTACACCTCTGCCAGAAGCTTTAGGAATATTTGAGTACTCCAATAGCTCAATCTTTCTAAAGTATTAATGATATTCTCCCAGCATTTGCCTTTCTACTAGAGAATTTTCTTAGCTAGATTATATATTTAGTGTAGGAGTGGAGAAATGTCTTGAAAAAACAATGACCTCTCCAGGATGCTATGTTGAAGCTTATGCTTTTATAGCTATTGGTATGTTGCCCTGGGTGTATCTGATTACCCAATGTCTGAAACAGCTACTGGTTTCCTCAGAAACCAGGCCTGGGACTCAGTGATGATAGCTTTCAGACCCAAAGATCCAGGAAAAACAATCACCAGACCAGAGATCCCCACTATTTCTGAAAGGGCAAAGATGCCTTTCTTGCTGGAAACTCTTATTAGCAGGAACATTTTTCCCTCTTCTATGATCACATGTCTAAACAGACCACCTTTTTTTTCTTTTTTAATAGTTGTGGGCTTGCTTTGGCCTCACTCTCTGAGACTGTAAACTGATTTTCTGTCTCTGTCATCTGACCTTGAAAACCATCCACCCTGCCAGAGAGTTGAGGCTCAGAAGCTTTAAGGGTAAATTTTGTATGATGCACAAGTCCAAGTCTGTTGTTTTTTCTGCCTCACAGCACTGCCATCTTGACTGTCTTCCCGTTTTGGTCTTGTTTTTCTCATGCACTGTGTTTTTAATCTCAAATTTGTCAGAAATTTCCTTTGGGGGAGTTTATAGCAATTCTAGGGACATTTTCATAGCTGAACTTGCAGCAAATGCAATCTTTCACCACCTCGGTCAAGCTTTTTGTAAGGCACTGACTGGCGCCCACATGGGAAAAGGCAGGCCCTGTGCTGCTTCGGGTTAGTACTTGGATAGATTTGTTCCAAGAGCTCCCAACTGAGTAAAGTTGGGAGCTGATCTCTCCTAAACCTCCCCTCAAGCTGAAAAACTCCTGCCAAACCAAGCTGGTGTTTTGGAGGTACCTGACTGCAGGAAGCAGCAACGGTAATAGACAACACTGTGCCTTTATGCTCAGAGAGAGGAGAAAGAAGGAAAAGGAAAAAGAGGGGAGACTGGAGTCTGGAAAAGTCTGGTTTCTTTGTAAAACTGCTGCTTCATGCTGGACTCCTCTGTAGGAGAAGGGCTAGCAACACCCTTTGCCTATAACTGCTGGTGTTGACACTATCTCCCACGCCGGACACGTTGAGTCTACTGGAGCTGGCATGGGCTCCTCAGTCAAATGTTTTGGCTCAAAGAAGTCTTTCAGGCTCCTCTCTTTCACCATAAAGCAACAGAAAAGGTCACAAGGCTATCTGCTGTTTTGTTTTCACTTTGCCTTTTGCAGGGAACCCTAAGAGCCCAAGCTCAGCTCACATTATCCTTCCAGATGTCAGTTTAACAATCTGCATGGTATCAAGTGTCTCCAGCCCCCTGTGCCAGACTCCTCACCAATCCTTACCACTCACATCAGGGATATCCAGTCTGTACAGCCCTCCCCATCCTGCCACAGCCTTCAGAAGATGAGGACTGTCAACCTAGCACTCTCACTACCCGATTAGTGGTAGAAAAAGTGAAAAAACAGGGATGTGAGTGACTTGTACCTCTATATGTTGTGCATTGAGCAGTAGCCCTCCCCTATTCCCAGAAAAGCACAAAAGTACCTTGTGATTTTAAATATTCTTAGGAGTCGAACACATCTCAACACTGAAATGCCCAGTGGTGACATGATCTTTGTCTCAACCAGAATCGTTTCCAGAATTCCTCCACACACAATGAAACAATCAAAGCGGTTGAAGAGGGACACAAAATATGCCTGGAGGCCAAGGCTGTACATCTTCAGCAGCATCTCTGCCGTGAAAAGAGCTAGCAGCACCTTATTGGCAGTGTCTCATGAAAAACAAACAGAAACAGATTAACGAAACTTAGTCAAAAGATCGTCACAAGCTAACCATTGGCCCTTGCCTATAAGAAACCCCTTCTGGGATCAGTCTGAAAGGTTAACTTCATATAAGCTCGGGTCAAAGAATGGACTTCAAAAGCATGGGCATCTCATTCACAGAAATGATTTACAAAGATGCTTACAGCAATTCTTATGTATTGCATATACAGCTGCAATGTATTACACAACCACACAACCTCCATGGCAGGGGTATGCCTTCCTGTGCACAACCTCCCATCAAACTTGTCATCTGCAGATGAGAGTGGGAATAGAAGAGCTGCTGTGCTACCTACTGTTGCTTAATTAAGCCTTTCAGCTGCTCTCACCTCCAGTGAAGATTCAACTATTCTGCAGACAGAAAAACTTTATAAATCACTCTTCTTTCCTTACCTCCCTGGTAACTAGAATTTATCATAAACACCATTTCAGGGAAAACCTTGGAGAACCTGTGGCTCCCAGTAGCTATCCATAAATTGGAAATCCAGTTGCTGCAAATATATATTTAACATAAGCTCCTGATTTCACCTACACCCAGTGGAACACTGCTTTGGCTGGAAACAAGGAACTTGTGTTTTCCCTGAAACTTATCCCATTGTAGGCAGATATTTTGTTGTATTACTTAAGATCCTCCACAGACAGAGGACTATTTGGAGCTGTGTATGGTCTTTTTACGCTGTGTGGTCTAATGCATCAACTCCTCCCTCAGGCCCCTTTTTGACACTGACCACAATAAGGAGAACCATCAGCCTCTCCTCACCTTGGACCTCCGTGAGCCAGTCTGGCTGGTTGTAGTGTTCAGAGGCAATGGTAAGGGTGTTGAGAAACACAAGGAAGATCACCAACCAGTAGAAAACATTGGATTTGACAGCGGCACGGCACTTTCTTCTGCAGAATCGATTCCATCGGCGCCAGTAGCGACTTGAAAAATTGGAAAGGGAAAAGTTCTTTTCAGATAGGAATCCTTAGGCTATTGCAAATCTCTGTCAAGAAAGGCTCTAGTCTTGATTTATTGTTCAAGTGCAGTAGAGAATAACTTTAAAGTTCACACTGAGAAGTATTCTCTCATTCTCATCTGAGTCGACAGTTGTGATGATCCTTCCTTTAGCTACAGAAATTAAAGTTAGTCCTAAGCCAATTTGCAACACTTAGGGGTGAATAAACCTCTTCAAGCAATGTCTTAATGTGATTAAGACATCCATCGCAGCTACCCTGAGAGGTTTTTTAGCCCAGTTCCCACAAAAATAATTATTCTTCTCATATTTAATGCTTGTGGCCTGCAATGGGACCTTGCCCCGCCTCAGGATAGTCAATGAAAAGTTACCCACTATATACCATGGACGTTTGGATTAAGTCCTTGTAGAGACGAGGTCAAATAAAATCCATGGAACATTTCCAACATTCAGCAATGTTCAGGAGTAAGCCCAATATGAGGGTTAACTCTGAACAGAAAAACAAAACTTAGGGGACCTCGGCATCTCACCTTCATGCCTGGAACTAAGGATACCATTTACTAATCAACAGACCTTTTAAAGTTTGCCTTCCATGAACACGTCCCCCTGTGTCACTGATTTCTGAGGGTAATTACTAACCACAGAAGATATTTAAAGCTAATTACACACCTCCTACTCTTCAGAATTTAACTTGCCTAGCAACCAGTTTCCAGGCAACACTTGCCACAGTATAATAAATCTAATAATTTTATATAGATATTATATACATACATGTGTGTGTGTATAGAGACACACACATACACAACATTACAGGAAGAGAGAACTTCTCTTGATTAACCTTCTCTTATGTATTATTTCCAGTGATAAACCATGGCCATGCTTGAGGTCAGGGTTCAGCATCTATATGAACTAAAGCCAAGCAATGTGAACATTGCACACTGGCCAAGAATTTTGCAACAACATTTTAACAGGTAATCTAATGCAGGCTGTTTTAGCCATGTGATTTATAAAGGCACCCAGTCTAGCTAGCACAAACATTTAATAAGGTTTTTGTGTTTTGCAGTGGATTTGGGACAAGAAATTATCTTTCCAACTTTCAAAATGGGCACAACACTTAGACATTCACCTTGTCATTAAATCATTAGTAATCTCACCCACTTTTGTATGTACTTGTGCACAAATGTGCGTGCACATGACCATGTGATGATACAAGTGTTCTTTTGTGCTTACACCTACATACAAATAAATCCACGGATTGTAGGAATGTGATCATGCATGCAACTCTTTGCACAGGGATGCACATAGGCAGTATGTACGCATACGTGTATTCCTGAATTTACATTACAGTTCATTATTTAGGTAAGCTGAAGGACAGAGTTGCTCACTTGTTCCAGATATTCTGAAAATTAATTTAGTTTTTTATAAAATTGACCTTGAATTCAGAGTTATGGAGGAAGCTGGGCTCCTACTAAAGAGGTAGAAAGGGACTGGGACCTCAACAACCAAGTTCCCTGAGTTCAGTCAGCCTTTCCCTTGGAAACCCACAGATAACCAC
Source organism: Gavia stellata (assembly GCF_030936135.1). Lineage (NCBI taxonomy): Eukaryota > Metazoa > Chordata > Aves > Gaviiformes > Gaviidae > Gavia > Gavia stellata. The sequence goes on along the minus strand of NC_082597.1, from coordinate 69,517,508 downwards.
CTGGGGACTGCTTCACATCTTCAAAAGCTTTAAGTCAACAGAAAATCAAATACCACCAGGAAAACTCCACACGTCCCATGGTGAAAGGGAGCATTTCACAAATAAGATACAAACCTCATCAGTTCAAAAATTTACAATCAAGCAAAGCAGAGTAGTGCAACAAAGTGTAGGAAAGAGAACCTTGAGCTGACAGGGTTGATGCTGATGGATGTTGTATAATTATGTGGTCGAACTTTTTTTTCTTCTGCTTTTATATTTTATGACTCGAAATGTGTAGGTAGCAATCAGATAGGTACTTCTGAATGAAACACTGTCAGAAGTCCCTGTCCTACTAAGCCGCCTGTGAAAGTAAGAAAAAGGATCTCGATTTTTGGTAGATGACTGACTAAAACCTGACAAGTTTGGCAGTATCTCCTAGAATCACCACTGTGTCTCACAGATGCAGCAGTAAACCACTTCACAAAGTAAGGAACAAAACCAGTGGAAAGGAGGAATAGCAAAAGTCAGTTTTACTTACCTAAACTTTGACTTTGAGATCCGATGCCTGAAAGATAAGAATTGCCATTAAAGTCTCTGAAGCTGTCCCGTACCTCCCAGGCTTTTATGAAAATAGCAACAGAAAGAAACAAAGTTAAGCTCAATTGATTTTTTAATGGATGCTGTTTTCCTCTTGAATCACCTGTAAGTCAATGTAGGCACTGGGCATGGTTAGAATTCCCTGATATACAAATCTTGTTTTTTGGTGGGAGTCATGAAGCAGGAGTCATGCCATGATAGGATTCTACCACCTACAGACATCAGTGAACTAGCTTTTTTCTTGGGTAAAAGGCTGGCCTAATGGTATGGGCACTCTACATCTGCTACCAAATTTATTTTTCAAGTATGACTCTTTTTCTTTTAGTCACTAGGTTTTTTTCTTATATTAAAATATGTATGACTTTATACAGACAGATGTGTTGCTTTCAGACATTACCTGTCTCTTTAGGATATATAAGCACGTTATGAAACCGTGGGGAAAATAAGGTACTCTTTTTTTCCAGCAATTGAAGGTGAAAGAGTGCATGGTGGATATTTTCAAAATTAGATACTAACACTTATTTGTCTTTGTTATCTATGTAAATTGGTTTGAATTCAAAAGGGTCTGAACTATAACAGATTCTGTTGCTATCAATGAAATTCTGGGAATTAAGCATTTCTGAAAATTTGGCCATGTTTCCACCATACATGTTTTTAAATACTGTATTTTTTAAAAAAATACATAAAAATATATGAAATTTAAATATTGTATTTTAAATATATATTTAAATATCTAATTCCATGCACTTGGTTTTATTCACCTAAATAATCTCATTAGCCTTTTATGAGAAGTCACAGGCAAAGCTAGAGATAGACCCCAATTCTCTAACCACTACCTTGCCCTGCTTGACCCGTGTCCTATAAGGCCTTTGAACTCTTTCACTGTCTTTTGCTATACACATAATGGTGCACAGAGAGAAATAAAGGTATGTGGATGCAATGACATGAATCAGAGGTGATATAGGAAGCTGCAAAATCCACTACCAATAACAGAAGAAACGAGAATCTGGGGAGTGACTATGAACAAGATATTTCTGCTGGGTTGAAGCATTTCTTAAGGTTCCCTCTCTGACAGGAAAGTGATTCATTGTTGACAACAGTCAGCAAAGGTCTTACTGTACTGGCTTAAAAATGGATTCACTGTTAGGAGACATGGGACAAAGTAATTCTCAAAGCATCTAACACCGCTTTCTGTAGCAGTCTTAAAAATTATCATGTCCCTGTTTGAGGACATCAGTCACTGACAAGTAATTAGTGATGGGTCAGTTTCCCTATGTGGAAGAGCTTTTAGTGATAGGAACATTTCACCAGCAGATGGTCCAAGCCAAAAAAAAAAAGCCTTTGCACTGAATACATCATTCCTGTTGTGTCACAGGCAGCTTGTCTGGGCCACATACTAGGTAGCAGTGTGGTTACAGACACATGCAAGAACTCTTTTGATAAAGAAGAAATGATGCACTGGCTGAACAGAATGCTAAATTATGCTGCAGAGACAAAGTGAGCTTTAACAAGGATGACAAGTGAAGCACCTACAAAGCACATCCTTAACGTTAAAGCTATCCCAACGTCTCACTGAGAATTCTTGCTTGGTAAGCGCTACCTACAAACTGTAATGGATCAGATTTACAGGTAACAGGAAAGAAGGCTCAGACAAAGACAGGGGAAAGAAAAAGAAGAAAAAGTCACAATGAAGGAGAAAGCTGGGCACGGAAAAGGAGATGGTGATGACTTTCATAGGAAAAGGTTGAGGGGAGGAAGGAAGAATAGAGAGGGAGAGAGATGTCATGGGGGACCTGCCTGGTGGAAAGTGAAGGACAGGGAGTGTGAAGTCCTCTGGTGACCTCTCTGGGTAATGGTTTTCCAGTATGGGAGCTGTGTGGCATTTAAGAAATCTTTTATTTATTTAAGCAAAAGAGATGTGGCAGGTGTAGTACTCATCATGCATGTGATAATTATATCTTTGGAGCATTATGAGCTGCAGCCAAGCGCATTCAGTGCTCCCACAGGTTAGCTACAGCCTCCCCGCCCCTCGCCTTACTGCTATGGCAGAAGGCTTTATCACATGTGGGTGTGCTATATATATAGAACAGGACAAGGAAGGAGGAAGAGACTTATATTTAGAGGCAGAATCCAAGAGTGAAAAGGAATTTTGGAAACACGAACTGTACAATAACTGATTCTGAAAACATTATGCCCAAATCTGAAACATATTTTTCAAATGACCCTTATGAACAAGAATCTTTTGTCTTTCAGAACCAGGGTTAACTACACCATATAAAAAAATTCCTTTTATGATGTCACTAGAGGCTGTCAAATAGTCTGGATTTGGGGCCTTGCCATGGCCTCTTTGTGACCCTCCAAACTGGCACTTCCCAGGGGTTCAGGGTGGACCAGATTCTCTGCTGAGTTTAAACATGGATCTTTTGCATCCCTGGTATCCTGGGAGCTTTATGTCACTGGGAGAAAGAGAGTGTCCCCATTTGTGTCCAGCTTTGGAATGTCTTGAGAAACTATTTTTTAAAATCATGGAATAGGAGCCTATATAAAAACCATTTCAGATCACTACTGAGTGTTTTTATCATAGGAAACATGTAACTCAGATTATCTTTTAGAAAGACAAACACAAAAATCAGACATCTACTGTTTTACTAGCTATTTTTAAATTCCGTGAAACTCTTCTAACCTTACATAGTTATGTACCACATACAGATAAGAGTGAAATTTAAAGATTTTGTCAACATAAACTCAGGATAATTCAAATATAGTGAGATATCCCACATTCTGAGAGATAAAGTCTTCATTTCTCTGTTCATGGTGGACACCAGAGAAGAGAAACTATGCACTTGTGAAGGATGTGACAATCTTGTATAACAGGGATTGCGGACTTTGTGTAATTGTACACACAACAAACAAATCTGGAAAAATCTTGTAGGTCTCCAAGCATGACACAAAGGCCATATTACAGTTGTTTTCTGGGTGTGGAAATTACTAAACATGACCATGAAATTATCTGGCATGCTGGTCACAACTGCTTTTACACTATATGATCCCTTCTATAGGCAACTATCTTCATGAGGACTTACAAAAGCTGTTGGATACTAGTAAAAACTCTCAGAAAAGCAGTAACAGAGAAATTTACTGACTATGCCTCTAGGTTGTACACAACTTCGGGGAACATCCAAAGAGCTGCGCTGTGCATATCTTACGAATTTTAGAACTGTGAGAACACAGTCCTGGTGTGATAGTGATTCTGTTTCGGTACAATATGGTGTGTTCATGCAGTTACTGGTCAAGCAGCACAACATTTTTCCCTCTCTCTGTTCCTGCTGATGACATTTCATTGCTTCTAGTCAGGATTCTTCATCCCTGAAGAAAAGATGCCCACCCTAGGGTCCTTTTTCCACATATTACTGGAACAAGAGCATATAGTGACATGACATTTTCAGGAATGTATGCTGTATACCTGATAATCTCTCAGCCTAATAAAGTGTGAGGGCTAAGTTCAACCCTCAGCTATGCCTCTGGGATTCACACCGAAGCAATGGGCCTCCATCCTTCTGCCTGTACAACGCAACCCCCTGTACAACACAGTTACCACTGCGGAGTTGTACAGGGACATGCAGTGACCATTTCTCATTTCTGACCGTTAATAAAAAGCTTCCAGCAAAACAGAACAGATGACTGGCCCTGGAGAACTTGTGTTCTGATGTGGACTGAGATCATTCTGCTGAGGCAATCACTGAATTTCAGCAAAGTCCACACAGCGATGCCTCTTCTCTTTTTTTACATTCTTGCCCTTCTTGCAGAAGCACTGGAGAGCATGCCGACCTGACGGGAGCAATGCTGGTTTTAAGAGAGAGGTGGTTGTTGGCCAGCAGCAGTAAGAAGCTACAGAACATCCTTAAGAAAACTGGATCTGTCTAGCTTAAAAATTGAGCTGGTTTGCTATTCAACAGGCTTTCTTACAGGCTGGGAAAATAGGCCAGCACTTCAACATTTAGTGAATAATCTTGCTCTCCCCGTGGCAAGTCACAGGCAAGGCCTGTCACAGAACCTGAAATAGGAAGATAATTCCTCCTCCACAAGGGCATGCTATTGTCCTTTAGACACATATCTAGAGCTGACTGTGAATATCAAAACCACCTTGCTCATAATAAATCGCAAAGCAGTAGCTGAGGCTAATGCATAAGGGTCGATCCTGTGTGTTTTCCTGCTGAAGTCAGCAGTGGTTTCAGAGCTTTTGGCAGACTTTTCTTACCACTGCTCCTGATGTGATGGGGACTTTGGTTGTCACAGAAGGAGGCTATCTTCTCATCAGGTGAAAACCAGCAGCAACTATAGCGAACCTGTAAGCAAACTGACTCTTTTGGCTTTACCGCTGGCTCCTATGCTGATTATTACAAGAACTGCATAGGAATTATTTTCCCAGCCAGAAAAGCACCAAGGGAAAATCACTGATGGTTCAGCTGCCAGGGAAAGCTTCCATTGTTCATAGTATTTTCAGGACACGCTGTTTTCAGTTGGAAAGTCAGTGTAGGTTGTTCATTTTGTTTTATCCTATTTTATTGTTTTAACCCTCTTTGATGGAAAAGAAATTGAACTGTCCCCCAAACGTATGGAAATCCCGGCCAAGGTGAAAAAGCCAAGTGGCTTATTGTTTCAGTGAAAGCAGATCGTTTTAAGCTCTCTTTCCCTTTGAGCTGAAGTCCTTCGGTTTTCTATCGAGGCACTATGGAACATTAGTTTCCACAAAGGTCTTTTTTTTAGCTAATACATATGTATAAAAGCAAGCTCTGTTGTGGCACTCCAGATTTGTATGGTTGTATTAGAAAATTAACATTCTGATTGTATTGGAAGATTATATGTGCTGACATCCTGCACAGAACAGATTACTACTGATTATGAGCAATAGCCTGTCCTCAGGAATCTAAGTCCTGCACAGCAGTAACCACAGAGGCTCAGGGAAATTACTCGCTATTGGGAAGTCCTGGGTAAAAGGCTATCCTGTAAATAGAAACCCATTACTCCTAGTTCTGGGTTTATCCCACTGATGCTTGCTGCAGAGGAAATGTGTTTCGTTGTACCCCGAGGCAACAGGTTATTAAAGCTGTGACACATCAGAAGTAAGATAAGTTCCACTTCCAAATGTTGTCCTTGAGGATAAAAGCTGTTGTGTTTCTACTGCAGGGCAGATGTCAGTGAAGTACAAGGCAAAACCATGACAGGGATGATAGACTGTGGAAGCTGTGGGATGCTTTTCAATGTCCTGTGGAACACTACAAAACCTTTTTCAAATTCCGATGCCTGATAAAGCTAATACCCATGTTAGGAAGGGAACTGCTCCCTGCCACAGCTCTCCTGATGGCAACAGAATTACACCAGGAATTAATATGAATGAGGGGGTTTTTGGTTTTAGTTCTAGGAAACTGGATTTACACAATAAGCAAAGAGAGATTAGATGTTAGGTTCCTCCTGAAACTCCTTCTGCTGGTTTGAAGACTGGCATTGCTCCAGACAGCACAGCTGATGAAGGCAGTTTCTATAGTATGTGGATACTATAGAAATAAAAGCTTCTCTGAGACAATTCATCAGTAGGAGATAACTTGTGTTTGAGAGGTACCCTCCTGATCTCACATAGCATATGTCTCTGTGGAGCTGAGAAAGGCTGTCAGGGAAGATCTCCTTTTGCAAAAGGCATGCTTGAGCCTGGCTTCTCAAGCAGATCTTTCTGTCATCCACAGACCCAGCCTTTCAAAGCTCTACAGCTTTTTATATGAACAGAAAGAACAGCCAGTAATTCTAAGTTATTGCCAATAAAAGTGCTTTTTCTTTCAGTCTCCTGGGTAGGTTTTTTCCTTTTATCATGAGTGCATTCTGATGGCAAGGTCAGCCTGTAACCATGGTGGTGGTGCTGGGGTGGTTAAATGCCCTAGCAGCCTGATGCCACTAAATAAATAAATACATTACCTTTGACTTGAAATCTCTCTGTTGCTTCAGCCATGTCTGGTTGCAGCTTGCCCAGTGCAGTCTCTGCCCTCTGGGAAAAAATGTGTTTATAGCAAGGCAATGGGGACTCATGGCCACTAGGTGATTTTTGCAGGCTGGTAAAAATAAGGACTCGTGTACAACAGATGAAACTCAACAATTGAACAAAAAACTTGTCTAGCCATTTCAACTGTAAACAAAATCCAGAGGGCAGATGACTGCTCAAAAGTTCGGGCCTAATCTTCAGCTAGAGTAAATCAGGATGGCATGACTATAATTATTAATGCTTACTGAAAGTCACTAATATTAGGATGAGGAACTTATTTGAAAACCTCAGCTGACTTCCCACATGGATTATCTCTATTCTTGAACACTGGGCCAAATTCTGATGCTTTTAGTCAGGTTCCAATAAAGGAAAATACTAATTCGAATAAATTCTTCTTTACATTTTATATGTTCCAGCAGGAATGTTTGCCTATGGGAGGTTTAAATGAAGGCTCAGTGAGAAGAAGAGGACTTAATACTTCTTGAAATCATGAAAGCTGGTTTCTGCCTCTGCCCAAGTGTGTGATGCAGTTACAAAACAAACCAGAAAGGAGTCCAAGCCTCCGAGTTAAAGGCAGATCTGAGTTTACCCATCATTGAGGAATTTGCAGCACTACAAGTTTGAAGCAAAAGAGCAGGAAGCATTGGCAGAATTTGCATCTCACTCCAGAATTTAAAATACAATGGTCAACCAGGAAAATGAATGGCTATAAGGAGCCTATCAATCTCTTAGAGACAAAAAACAGCCTGAGTGAGGCCTTGAGGATCTTAAGTGTCCTTGGGTAAGGGGTAAAAAAACCCATCTCAATAACAGACTTCAATTCCCCTACTATATATCACTCATTTGCAAATGAAGTGGAATGTGGCAAGGAAACTGTTTACCTCCATGAATCTTCCATGTCCTGCCCTGGTGAAACTTAAGGCCCTGTTTTAACATTTACAACATGGAAAGAAGAAATAAAACTCTATTTTCCAGTCATTTTCCTATGTCTTCTTCCGTAAAACATGTTGGACCTAGCCATCTCTTCTCCTAATGGCAGAAGTATAGCGATCGCTGTGCCAGATCACAATATTGCCATTGTCCTGTGGGCACATTGGGCTATTTTAAGTAAACTCCATTCTAAGTCATGATTATGTTTAGAGTTGGGTTTAACTTCAGCTCTCCTGGCCACATTCCAGCTAAGATAATTATGTTCTGCTTGCCAAAATTCCCCATGCAGTTTCAGTGCAAAACAAGCTATCCCTCATGTATCTCCTTATACGCTTGTGCCCTTTGTGTTTAAACACCTGTCACATTTTACCCTGAAGGTGGCTGAACTCTAATGCTGTGAAAACAATCCCTGCATTTACAGTTCTTAAAGTGCTTTAGGATCCTTTGGGATTAAGGACATTAAATGAATGCAAGCTGTAACATTAAAATATATATGCAACTTTATAGTAACAGTTGCCATTGTTGTTGGCACTGTGTAGCACCAGGGGACCCATTGTGTTGGGAACCATAACTGCAGAATAGAGATGGTTTTACAAATTGGATCCAGCTGGAAGAAATGGTCACATATCCAGCTGCTGCTTCCTGTAACGCAACAAGAGCACAAGCAACTTGGCGGGGTGCTAAAGGGAGGGCTACAACTGCCTTAGTGCTGTGAACAGATCTAGCCTGGTTCCTTCAGAAAAGAGTTCATAATCTAAACTAAAATGCCAGGCTCAGCAGGTAGGCAACAGCAAGCAGGTGAAAGAAAGCTATCACAAATAATTCCTCCTGGGATTTGTAAATCACTGCCTGACACTTACAGGAAAGCAGATTGAATTTACAACATATTCCACATATCACATCTTGTAATGCAGATAAGATCTCCTCCTCTTCAGTTTCTAGAGGAGAGGGCCAAGGGTGTGTGTGTGAGATACAATCAAGGTTTACAAAGTCATGAAAGTGATAGATAAGCTGAATGTGGAACTGCTGATCACCAAATCTCACAGTATTAAAGGAGAGGACATTGACTGAAAGTAGTAGCTTAAAACAGATACAAGAAAGTACTTGTCTACACAGCAGGTAGTGAATTTCTGAAACTTGTTGCCACAGGAGATTGTAAAGGCAGACAGCCTCAGCAGGTTCAGATAAATCTATGGATGATGGATCCATAAATGAGCACTAAAGGCAAAAAGGAAGTGTGGCCTCTAACATCTCTAATCCCATAAGCATAAATTTGGGGGCAGTAAAAGGGGACTAGAAAGTAGGAAATGGCCAGGCTTGCGCACTTGCCCTCCTGTCGCTGTCAGGACTTGAACACTGGGCCAGCTGGACCACAGGTCTGACAAAACAGAGCATTTCTTATGTACTTGTGATCAGCATTTGACCAACACTGAAGGGCTCAAGGTACACCCAAGGACAGGACAGAGCCTAAAAATACTCCAGCATGGTACAAGCTGTAGCACTGATATGCTTAGCCCATTTTTCAAGGAAATTTGGAGGGACTAACATATTCCTTCACAGCATAAAGTCCATTCTTGTTCAGGTCATGCAAAAGGGAAGAAAGGACCACTCTTGCCTATTCTTGCCCTCTGTGATGCTAAAAAAAACATACTATATAATATGATGCTATCTCACACATTCTCAAGCATCTCCATTAATACAATGGTGCAATTTCAAGGAGACATTACTCCCTCCTAACTGATGCACTTCTTTGTCACTACAGTATTGTATTCAGCATTTTAAGGATGTAATTCAGGCTGCAGGATGGGAGTTATCATCCATGTATTTCTATTACAAGACACTGTAAAGTGTACAAGAATCATTAGAGAAATTAAAATAGACCAGTCATTCCCACTCTTTGATCTACATACACTGGATTTGATTATCTATCACCAAAGAAGAATTTTAAAATAACACTGTTATTCACCAGTTCTTCTTTTAGCTATTATGCAAAACCAGATCTGCTTACCCTGGGCATTCTGTGCTTTATTTACGTCTGTGTAAACCCAGAGGCTCTCCACTAATGTCCAGAGTGAGTTTACATTGCAATTAAGGTAAGAACCGGGATCAACAGATCTTCTGCACCCTCTCCTTTCACCCATTGTAGGGTTTTCTTCCCCTTAAAAAGCCTGACATTTGCCCTTGCTTTAACCCACCAAGCTCAATCCAACCCCTACATACATATATCTGTGTATATGTACTCACGCTAGCCTAGCACCGCAGTTTTCGCCTTCAATATCTGCTCCAGGGACGTTGTCTGTGTTCACGGACTCAGTCTCACTGGTGGGCATGCTCACTGTAAGAGTCAAAGGGAAGAAAAAGAGAATGTTGGCCATTAGAATCTGGCATATCTATTAATGATTCACATGAGTGAAGGAACTGGCTTAAGGAAAAGACCCTCAGCCCCTGAGGATTAAGCAATTTGCTGAACAAGTCTAGTGCCTCCCTGCAAAGCCCAGGCTGGGCAGGTAGACTTCAGGAACATAAACAGGTTAAATGCTAAAGAAAAGGGAAGAAGCAGCTGCTCTCTTTCTTTCAGAGTCAGTTCCTGGAAATTTTACGAACGAGAACCATTGAAAATTAGAGAACCTGGCGAAGCCAAAAAAGAAGCTTTTGCTTGATTCAATGGAACACTTCAAAAAATGCCCCTTTACTTGCACCAGCCCAACCATCTCACTGCCCTCCCCAGTCTCCTGTGCAATAAGTAGTGTGCAAAGGAGAAGTACCAGATTGACAAACGGCTTCTGTTAGCCTGGTAACAAGTACCACATAAACAATACTGATGGCTCATCTGTCACATGCTAACCATTAATGTGTTTCTTACACTTATAAGCTGGACCTACAGGGATAAGAGGGGAATTCAGACTCTCTGACCCATTCAGATATTACCAACAAAGGAACTAATGAATATGGACTATGGTGGAAATTTTATGTTGACAACCACCAACTAAGAACTGGACACAATCTCCCAGGCTTTTACAGAAGTATTATGGAACAAACATCAAATGAAAGCAACCTTAGGTGTGAACCTATCTCATCTGGATTCAAGGACCTGTCACATCTTCTATCTTTTATCAAACCTCAATATTTTATTTGCTTCTACAGATCATAAAAAAAAATAATAATCACAATTTCCATTCTACCAGTTACTCCCAGCTCCTATATGAGCTCTAATAACTCTTTACAATGATAGGATCCAATATGTGTCCTCTTCCCTCCTCCCTCTTTTTCAAATACACAAAACAAACGAAAAAATGATACTTAAAACTGAATGTTGGAGGAGTTAAACAAATCTCTCAGATGGCTGGTAGAACTTCAGAACATGACCTGTATTAGCAATTGGATATATATATCAGGTGAGACTTGAGAGCATGCACTATTAGCTGTTGGAGAGGCTTCTAACAGCCTGTAAGAATAAGTTACTGAATACAAAAAAAACATAGCTATTTGTGGGTCCTTAGTGCAAAAGGAGGCAACATAGAATAAATAGGTTCTGCATTTCAATTGAGCAGATGTTTAATGGGCCATGGGACCAGGTCTTCTTTCAGAGGCTAGAAAGATATCAGAAGGTTCTTCCAAAGAGGTCTTGGCTTCCTGCTTTGAAAGCATTATGGTAGAAATGTCCCTCAAAATGAACTATCTTTCCTTCATCCCATCCCAACAATTCACAAAATGCCTACAACATATGTCTTGGGAAATCTAAAGTTCTTGTATTGTGTTCTTAGGACCATAAGAAATAATGGAGTCTCTAGTACTCTTGACATAACTATGAAGAACTGTACTGTAATGGTACCTATTCCTGTCCAAAGACTAGATGTTTAAATAATCTTGTCTGTTTGGAAAGACAAATTAAGGAATCAACTGAATTCATATTTTGATGCACATGAAACAGTCAAGTAAGCTATAAGAAAAAACAACATTCATAATTAAAATTTTCATTCCAGACTAAGCCCTTCAGGAAAAAACCCAAAATGTTGATTTTTCACAAGTCATCTTTGAAGATGAGGTAAAGCACTTTCAAGACATATTTGAGCTTATTTGCAAATGGAAAACAATTTTGAAGACATTAGCAAGAGATTGATTTGCAGAGCAGCTTATCTTGAGTGCATGAAGAGGACACTGCACAAACAATAGAAAAAGCAAGGCACGCACATGCAGAAGTATACAAAGATATACTATATGTCAGTCTGTATAGAGATATATAGACACACACACAGGTATATGCAGTGTGGACACAGAGTGCAGTGGAACATTACCATGGGTTTCTGTGGAGTGACTAAACCAAGTAAACTTTCCTTTCTTCTTATCAGGCAAGCCAGCTGGAGTGCTTCCTTTCACAGACAAGATGGTCAGTGTCAAGGACCAGGAACAAGACATCAATAGAGAACATGCAGCCAGTGACAGGCAAAAGAAAAAAACAAGGAACTCAGCTTACACATGACATCCACTTCTGTCTGAAAACTTCATCATGTGAATCAAAAGTACAAAATTAAAACCAAAGGTATATGGAAGTATGAAATATTACAACAGATCATCAGAGGATAATTATTCCTTGCTTTCTGCTCTTTTTCATACCTGACTTCTAAGAACATGAAGTTGATAAGTTTATGGGTAAAATCCTTTCTCAGTGATATCAATGGCAAAATGAATCTTGTTTGACTGTCTGACTTAATGAAATTAATGAGACTAAGGCAATCACAATTTGTCCCCAGGTTATCTCATGACCCTTAGGGTCAGAATCTGGACTGGCCAATTTTTGAATGAGTTTCCTTGGCTTTTTTCCTGCTCCAATACCTAGAAACTTTCAAAACTGTCAGAGTTGCTGAAGGAAACTTGCTGGGGTAATCACATTTCTCTGTCTTTCTCCATCTCTAGAGATTAACAATCTTCATCGAGCACTCAGATGTACACTGCCTTACCCAAACTAGGATACCCCTAGACTATGTCTCATGATTTCCATTTGAGTCTACATCTGGCACTTGCCCTCTGATGTCCTCCTGCTGCATGGCTTTTCATGGCATTAGTTAATGTTGCTCCTCTACCTATTATACACAAAGGTCCTCAGCCCACACAGATCAGATGTGCATCCACAGAGAGATCTTAGAAGGTACTTCACACTTGCCTAATCTTACTTCTGCAGGAAGGCAAAGTGAAGTGAGGGATGCAGGTGCAGTGGCACACGGGCTGAAGAGACTCCTGTGGTTCAGGCTAGCTTGCTGGCACTAGCTCACAGGCATTTATTACATTGCACTGAAGGAAAATGCTAAGGACAATAAAAGGCATTAAGGTGGTATCAAGTATAAGAGGAAGGATGGCCTAGAAGTTAAAGGTCAGGACAGACAGGAGATTAGGACTGTATTCCCCAGTGTGGTATGCTCTCAGTGGGGCAATTACTTATTTTACCTGGCACCTCACATCATCTTCAATATCAGGGGAGAATCATGTGTGCAGATGCTGTGAGGTTCATTCAGGCCAGTTAACAAATCCTGAAAACAGAAGATTGCTGCAGGAGAGGCCTGCATAAACTGGGACTGAATATGAGAGGAAGTAAATCAAATACTGCCCAGATGGCTTTCTTATCTGACTCAGTTCTCAGAGACACAGACCTAGTGCCCACACCCCGGCTCCAGTCTAGAAACAAGGCAGGCATTTCTTGCAGTCCAGGTAATTAATTACTGGAACCATGTACCGAGAATGCTGGTGGTAAATCCACCACAGGAATGTTTTAATCAGGTAGAGATGTTTTTCCTAAATGGTGGGCTCTAGTCCAGACCAGAGTTATGTTTAGGACCATGGTATACAGACTATGCCATCTCACTGGCCACTTCCTCCTTTTAATTTTGGGAGCTGACACAAAAGCAAAAAAGAGGCAAATGCAGATTTCTTCCCACCTGGGCAGAGAGCGACTTAGCAGTGGAAATCCTGGTGCCTTGCCTCCTGTGCCATGTGTGTTCAGTGACTTAGGCACTGTTACAGGAGTGGTTCTCTGTCAACTTCAAGAAATCCATTGCTTGTAACCAAATCAGAGATCCCCAGGGGGCTTGGTTCTGCCAGACATAGAGGGCATATTGTCTTTCTGTGGGCCCCCCACCTCCCTGCTTCCTGGTCTTCAAGCAGGACCATTAAATCTTCCATCTACCACATACTTTGCATTGAAGGTACTTCAGTGTCCAAACCGCCGCATAGGCAAGGCAGTGATCGATCCCTGTGAATACTATCCAACTGCCCACCTAACACCCTAAGGTATTAGGTCAAACAGTTAAATACTGGTGTTGTATATAGGTGACTTCTTAACAGCAGAGGACAACTCTTCCCCCGCACCCCTCCATCCTAAGTGACAGCAGATTGTTTGAGGGGTAAGAAGGCATTTCCATCAGGCAGTTTGCCTTTGCTGGGCTACACCAGGAGCAGCAGTGCAGCTAACAGGGCAATGAGTACACAGAGTGGGTAGCTCATTTGAACCAAGCCAGTACAGTGAACCACTAACAACAACACAGGGACAGGTCCCATAGAAGATATTATATATTTCACAAAATCATAGAACAGTTTGGGTTGGAAGGGACCTTTAAAGATTATCTAGTTCACCCATCCTGCCATGGGCAGGGACATCTGTCAGTAGATCAGGTTGCTCAAAGCCCTGTCCAACCTGACCTTGAACATTTTCAATGATGGGGCATCTACAACTTCTCTGGGAAACCTGTTCCAGTGTACTTGTTCCTGGGGCAAATCATGGTGGCTTTGCTTACATGGCAATCTCTTTTTTGGATTTATCATCACATCCATAATTCACTCTGGTTGATGAAATCTCCCATTAGTTACATATTCTCTAGCTAGCATAGCACAGTAGTTTTTTTTAAAGGGAAGTGAAACAACTTTTTAAAAGCATGCAGGTATCTCATGGTTTCAACAGAGTGCAAACCATAGAACCAGTAAGTTTTATACTCTCTCTACAGTTGCTTCTGAAGCCTTTGCAGTTCTTATATCTTGCCACAAGGCAAAAGCCACATGGCTCATCTCTGAATACAGACTTTTTCTCCTAGACTACCTGAACTCCACATTGCTTACATAGCATTCCTGCAGCAACTAAAGCAACAACAAAAGCTATGCAGCAGCTTCCTTAAAAATAAATCTGAGAAATTCTTCATGCTCTCTTAATTCTATCTCTGAGACCCAACAGAGGCAAATAAGGACAAAGAGCCTACAGCCTGTGACTGGCTAGACAGACAGATGTGCAAGACCTTTGAGAGCCTCTGTTCCATGTCACTGGCATAAAGCATTGATACCAGCTCTACTCGAGCACTAACATATGTCCCTCCTCCAACGAAATGCCCCATGGACATGCAATGAATTATTAGATGGCAGGTTGCCAAAAGACAGCCAACCACTGAAACAGAAAGCTGGCGCAAGCAAATACCCTCTGTGTAGCCCTGAGATAATTTTTCCTTTACACACTTGGAGAAAAATATTTGCTCACAGTTCAGAAATATCATTACCACTGTTGCATCTTGCATTTATGACATGTTTGTCATCTCTGCAGTAGAAGTAATTTTAATATTCAGATTTATCTCCATGGATTATATAAAGTTGCCACACTTGTTGCTGAATCTCACTTTAATACTGTGACAATTTAAGACCCAGAGAATATCACGCCTGGGCAAAGCGTGCCCAGTTCCACAAACATAGACAAAGAATAAATTCTTTGCAGATTTTAATGGGACACGTTACTACATGACTTTGCAGATCTGGGCATTAGTTTTAGAACTGAATATGTCAGAGGCTATTCACATTGCCTGACTTCATGTCTCTGATTCAGCTGTTTGCATTAGGCTACAGAGGCAGATAGATTCCTATCACAGGTTTTCTGAATACCATACTGATTTCTCCTTCAACTGCATGGACAGGCTGGGGCCTTGGGTTAGGTACCTGACTTGAAACAGTGTGACTATCCAACAGTATTGGAAAAGACCCATAGTGGGTTTTCAAATTAAGAAAAACAACAATACACTTGATTGTGTTTTCTAATATGCTCACTTAGACTTCAATTTCTCCAACACTCCAATTTCTACTGGTATTGAATTACTTTGCAAAATATGGGTCTAAATCACGCCTTTTGTCCACACTGGCATATGAGGTCAGAAGGACCTGATGTCACTCCACCATCGTTTCACCTTATTGTGTCACCTTCGCCATGTGACCAAGCCTTTCTATGTATCTGTTCAGTTTCTCTAAAAGGGGGATTATAATTCTGCACTCACCTTGTAAATCTCTCCGAGATCTGCAGATGAAACACATTACAATAAGCGCTAAGTACTATAGTTATTACTGATGCTAATGTCTCCCAAGCAGGACTCTGCAGAACTATAAAGCAAATCTGAAGAGCAAAGAAGTCCTGTGAATTCTCCAGCTGGGATTTAAGATTTCTTTTTCCATCAAGCACAACAAGAATAAATTGCAATACCCAGGCTGCTTCCTTTAACAGAATGTGCATCAAGTGAACGACTTTGTCTCCAGTAAAAACCTTGCTTCCTGAGGTGTCTCTCATGTCCATCATTTCATGAATGAGTCTATGGGCAGCTGTCAGAGTATCAGTCGACTCGTATTTTTTCAGTGGAGTGCTCTCATTTTAATTAATACATGAATATTGCCTAGCTTTCCTCTTCTCATTGCCTGTTTTGGAAATGCTGCACTTGTTCATCTTATTCATTAATTTAAATAAGATACAACTTTCATTCTGCTATATGCATACAGTGTTTTGGGAACAATCAATGAGTATGTTCTTAAATGCAAGAGGCATTCAGAAAGTAACTGCAGAGGTAAATGATTAGTTTTCTCTAGATCTCCTGATTTTTTCAGGAAAATATACCAGATATAACTGGGGAACTCTTTTGGGTTTTCTGTTTTGAAAAGGAGTTCTGCAATAGGAAAGCTTCTACAGGAGAACCGGAAAGGAAACTTGAACTGTATATAGGATCTTGGTGGTTACATACCTCCCAAAGTTAGACAGAATGCATCAATAAATCCAACACAGTAAAAAAAATTCAGATAAATTGTGAAAATAATTGAAAAATGTTTACCAAGGGCTCAGAAGCTAATGCTCATACAGGCAGTATTATACACACAATATTACATTAAACATATGTAATATATACACTTTGCATAACCTAATTTTGGGTTATGTACAAATGATTGCAATTGCAAGGAGAGAGCTTGATTCACACTTTCACTCAAGGTCAGCCACAGAATCTAAGATAGTAATAAAAAGCTATAAAGTGATTGCCAGTTGTATGTACTTCAGTCAAACAGAAAAAGACTTTCAGTAAAAAGATCTTTACACCAGTGAACCAGCAGCAAAGATATCGCAGCTGATAGATAGTAAGAAGGCTTGCCATTACAGTAAAACCCGCTGGGCATTGGACTGCATCAGAGAAGACTGATGCAGTGTAGCACCGTTTACTGAATGGAGCAGTAGAAAGTAGGAACATTGCCAATACTGAGATGGAGTCTTATATGGTCAAACGTTTCATTCATAGATAAATGATATATTTTACAATATAAATGGCAATGTTTATTTTTTATATAAAAAGACTTGCTTTTACAGGTCCTCCTCCCCTTCTGGAGTGTCACCATATGCACATACACATCCTATGATGTTGAGGGGCTGTAGCCTTGGGCTAAGTGAATTTATACAATACACAAAGAGGAATAGGAGAGACAGCAATATGTATCAATTGTGCAGGCATGTGATTAACAGATCCGTTATTACCATATGCAGGTTACCGCGCACCTATGAACGCATTACCTTGCCACTAACTAATCTTCCTGGGACTTACTTTAGTATAACAAACTCTGCAGCTACTTTAAAGAGCTGCCATTTCTCTTCTTTTTATAGCAATATTGACAGCAATATGCAGCATTCCACAAATATTTGTTCATTTCAGCCGGTGACTGGAATGCACATTGCACCAAGTACCGCGTAACGGGCACAGTCAAACTCCTGGCCCTGCCAAGAGATCGGCCTTTGCAAGCCTCACGCATCTTCTGTTCTGTATTTGGAAGGAAGAACTTAAGATCCTCTTGCACCTCCCTGCCTGAAAGGGAAAGGCAGTCTTTGCATAACCTCAAATGTCTTGTAAACACAGGATGTAGGACTCACCCAAAAGCAGACTTTACAGAAAGGAGTCTAACTCTCTGCTAAAAAGGGCAAACTGAGCAGCCTCCCTGGGTAACTGGTTGTACTGCTGAGCAAACATCTAAGTCTGTGACAGCAGTCCATTCACTGCAGAGTATCTGTCTGCAAGTGCAATGGAAGTAACTCTCTTAATCACCGTGTCTGACGAAGGACAGATGGACTGGGTCACCGGGTGACATAGCTGCTACCAGAACAGATCTTGAAAGATGTCTCTCTCCTGAATCTGGATCCTCCTATGACATCCTAAACTGGTTTTCTGTCTGATAAATGACTTGTATTGTTTGCCTCACTAGGAGCAACAACTAATGTGCCAAAGTGCAAGGCATTTACTTGCCAGGACATGGTTTATAGCGTAAGTTTCTGGTCTCAGTCTAATACTTTTTAGCAACCCCTCTGTTTCCACACAGAATTCTGAGGCAATTCATTAAAAAAAGGAAAAAAAAAAAAAAAAAGAAAATAAAGAAGAAAGAAAAAAGGAAAAGTGAAACAACTGAGTATCTACGACTCTTTCAACAGGATTTTGTGATGGTGAACAAATCACAACAGCATATTCTGAATGGTTCTGCAAGATCTCTCTCTCATTCTTTATGATTTTTAGTAGAGTAAGGTTGGACAAGCAGCAGTGCCATCAAATGCGCCTGAATCTAGCCCACAAAATGATATATGGGCACAACAAGCAGGAGCATCTCTCTTGAAAACCAGAAGGATTCTATTCTTGCAGGCTGGTCTGGCAGGCGCCTTAGAAATGGGGGCATGAGAGCTGCGAACACTGTAGATTATGTGCTGGGAAGAGATACAAGCATTGATCATGAACAAAATAACTAACCACAAAAAAAGTGCCCTCAAGACAGTAAAACTGACAACTAAAAGCAAAACTCCCTGCTGCTTTGATCTCTTTTGTCCCTCTAACAATCATGAAGCTATTCATATTTGCTCACTAGCATTGTTATTAATGAAAATACCCAGCACATAAGTTTCAAGCACACATTTTTAAAGCAGGCCATGTGTCTCCTGAAATTCCTGTGCATGGGGGAACTTCTGCATCTGCCCACCCATACAAATATACACCTGGGTGGTGAATCAGTAACTTTGATGAGGATCTCTAGTTCAGCAAAAGCATCTTTGTTCTTTCAGTTCACAGCCCTGTGAATCCATCTTCCCTGCAGAGTCCAGAAGAAGCAAAAAAATTACAGAAGCTAGTTCCAACTCGATCTTCTTAGGTCATCAGAAACTCTCTGGGGAGCGCTGCTCACCACCTAGATTGCTAAGCTTCAAAGTGACTGAGATGCAGTTCTGGCTGTTTTATGACATTCCTGCCTGTCACAAGCCATTTCAAGGTGAGTGACATCTGAAAACTCGGTGAGTGGCCTACGGTTTGTGAGCTATAGCACATAAGAGGATACATCAGGACAGCAGGGACTGTTTGGATGGTGCAGCAGGCGGGGAGACATGCCCTGGTAGCTGACAATGGAAATCTTTGCTGGAGATCACTCGCACAACCCTGCAGCCAGGGAGCTTAGGCAGGGGTTGTGCCAACGAGAAGGTAGGTCTCTCTGAGGACTATGTCTGGTATAGAAGGAGGAAACTGTTATCCTGGAGGCTGGCTCTTGTTGGCAGAACATCACAAAAAAAGGAAAAGTGAATGTGAAGGAGAAATTGGGCTGTGTTATTTCAAAGGACAGGCAGGGCAACTGGGCAGGGGCTGGGCCACAGGTGAAGAGACTGTGGGAAAGAACAAGTGACTGAATATTTTAATCTGAAATACCACTCTGCAAGCTGGAAGAGTAGTGTATGCTTCCTGCATCTAGGAAGACTTAATTTAGGAGTGACTTGCTTAAAATACTTAAGCATTAATATTACCAAGAAAAGAGAGCAGCAAGGCCCTGTCCATCTGAGCAGTCCCGTTGCAAAGGCAGTGCCTGACAGAGATTAATTCTCAGCAAGTGCAGACATTTTCTAATAGCAGTATTCATATGGGATGTGTGAGAAGGCTTCTGGATGGTGCCTTCCTTGATGGTAAACAATCAAGCAATTCAGTTCACTGATCGACAGGTACAGCAACACACACGTCAGATCTAGGTCACTTTGGAGCCAGGGCTGTGTGAAAGCACTGGACCCCTGTAGTTGCATCGATGGATCACACTGAACAGATTCTATTCAGCTTCATGATCTGAAATGGAAACTGCCTCTCCCATTCTGAAATGTGCATAAAATTCTGTTTTGAAACCCTAGTCTGCTACATTTCTTCTGTGCCTAGTAAATAAAATGCTTGTGATTTTGTGTGCTGCTCCTGCATGTGGTGTTCTTTCAGACACTTTTGCTAACATAATGACTAGTCTGATACTAGACACTATTATCACAATATCATATGAGTCAGAAGCATGAGACATGCTAGCTGGGCAGGCTGTGTGTTACTGTGCAGCCAGGAGGAAAGCAAAGAATCGAAGTTAAAGAGTTCTGCCCTTAAAGTCAGCTTGTCAAATCTGTAATTAAAGCTTTTACACCTCTTGAGTAGGGCATTAAGAACAGGTCAATTACCCTGAGCCAAGAAACAGGCATTTTATAGTGGCCTTGGAATAATAGATTCCTAGTTTGCAAATACTTCTAGCATGCAGGAGAGTGAGGGACTGATAACAACAGCTTGAGCTAAGCTTAGTGTGGGCAGGTGTTATGCAAGCTTCCCTCACACAGCTGTGTTAAAGCAAGTCATTCGTGACCTGGCATAGCCCTGTTATTCTGCTCGTGGTTCTTCAAACAGCTAGATAATACACTTACATTTTGATCTGCACATCTGTGAGGATCCAGGCAGCTCTGCCACTGCATCCTTGTTCTGATGTTTAACCCTTCTGCTACTTCAGCCTAAGAAATTTAATGTAGTTGGTAACATCCTCATCCTGATCTCCACTGACCCCCATGTTACCTATCCTTGGGTCCACTACAAGACCTCCATAGTTTGCACTTAGAGGGACACGTCTGACTGCAGTCCTTCCTCAAGTGCACAGGAGAAGTGAAATGCATCATGCTGTGGTTTGTGAACTTTGTAAAAGGAAATGAGGATGTGAGCAGCACTACAAACACCCATGGGCCCTAAAGCTGAATTTGAATGTAGGCCTCAAGATCTGAAAGGCCAATTCTCTAATCTGTTGATTTATCATCTCTATAATCCTGCTAACTGAAGAGCTGCTGTAATCAGCAGGCAGACTCAGTGCCACAGCTATTTTCAGTTTGGTTCCCCAGTTGGAAACATTTTCCTTCCCGTGCCACTTCTGCAGGCTTGATGTTGTTTATGAGACAACTGGGATAGAGAGACCTGCTTTTCTTCCCAGGAGCAAATACAACTGGAGATTTTTATCCTATTAGCAGACTGTACTGGAGTGGATGGGAAGTTTCTCACCCAATAAGCAGAAGTGAGCGGGCACAGAGCAAGAATGTGACTGCTGCTCCGTCAGAGCCGTGCCTGTACTGGGGTCCAGCTTCCCAGGCTTCCCACCACAGCACTGAGAAGGGCTCCGTGCCATTCACAACTGTCAGCTCTTCTCAGCCGCACAGCACTGGCTATCAGTTTGATAATATCCATACTAGTTCAGCTGTGTAATGTCGCCCAGCCTCCTTGACTCCGAGCTGTGCCGCAGGAACATCACAGCATCATAGACCTCCTGTCAGCTACAGCTCATCGGGCTGCTCCACTGCACTGCCTTCACAACAGCAGGGTCAGCTTTCTAACCCCACTTGCATTTAAAACAAAACACTATTTTCTTTGCCTTCTTGTGTGCTCACTTGTGAATCCATTTAAGAAATCGGTGGACTACTCAAGCTACCTTGCAGTCAGGGTCAGGGAAGGTGGAGGATGTGACAGTTTCCCCACGAGAGCTCTGCTAATGTACCTCCTGCCTTCCTCAGCCTGTCCTGGTCTCTTAGAGGCTTCCCAGTTTGACCCCATCCCACACAGAGCTTTTTGTCTGGGCCAAGGAATACAAGGTCTGGACCTCAGTGTTTATATCTTCCTGCACATGAATCTTCAAGTTATAATATAAAGTACGTAAGGGAAGAAAAAGAGATAGGTAGATAGGTCATGGTGAACACACACTTAGACCAAGGGGGAAAAAAGCTAATATCAGAACAATTTCTGTTACAGTTAGTTCTATTGCATTCTTCTATCTACCAAGAACACTTTAAGACATTCAGCTTACAAGATCTGTATTGAAGGTTCTAGTTGTACTGAATTTGTCCTATGTGTCTTTGGACTAACCACACTCAGTTGCCTCTTCTGAGGCTCTGGATGGCATTTTTGACATCTGGCCTGGGATACGACCTTCTAACTATCACAGCATGAGACTACAAACCCGAGCTGCTATACTTTGTCTGTTAGTCCACAATGAAGGTTTTGGGTACCATGTAGTGTCTAAAATGGCATTAGATGAGTATGTTTAGGCAGCTGAACCCCGTCTATACTAGCTTTGGTTTCCTGTAAAAAGGAAATATATACACATACTTTTAATTTGTGTATATACAGTGCCAGGCACACTGTGGCTTTGATCTCAGCTGGCATTACTGTAATACAACTAGTTCTCATGCCCAGCAGTTGTTTCTAACTCCAAACACATGCTCCATGTCCCTCAGCTACCATTACTGAACACCACAACCTCTCTCCTGACAGTTCTTTATACCACATTAAAAAATCCTCACGGTTTCAGTTGCTACCAATCCTGCTCACCAATGCTTTCTTCTCAGTGAAGAGACTCTTAAGGCTACATCTGCAACGATAACTGGTTTTCAAACACTGATCATGAGTCATTCTCACTGACTTCAGCAGGAACTGCTGAATACTCCACAGTTTTTAAAACCGCTTTATAAGTGCCCTTATAAAGATTTAAGAGCACACGCTAGGCATCTAAAAAAAATGGCCTTGCTGAATAAATACTCAGCTTGGGGGTTTGTGGCATTTCTTCCTAAAATTTTCTGTGGAGATCCTGGTACTGAATGCCTTTTATGCCTCTCTAACCATGGGAAATAAAGCATGTTCAATTCATCGGGAGGTATGCCAATGGCAGTTTTCTCACAGACTGTTTCCTCTAATGTCCTTTCTTGAGAAGTGGAATCACAGTGTCAGTGGATAAATCTTGACAACTTCAAGAAGTACTTCCCAACAGGGCAGATGGAGATTAATTTATTTGCACAAAGGTGTCTTCTCCAGCTATATAAACAATGGATTCTCGCTAAAGCCTTACCTTCAAAGGTATTTCTCTGTAACATACTAGTACTATAAAAGGATTCCTACATCAACGCAAGTCTCTCTTTCAGCAGGCAAAGCAGAGGTGTTATCTCAACAGACAGTCTTTGCTAGGGAAATAACTTTTATAGTAGATAAACTTAATGCCCTACCAACATTAATGTCAGCCTCTATATGCTGTAGCTGGTCACACATGATTGCTCTAGCAGTTCTCAGTGTAATGTTGTTTGTGCTCCATGTTACAAGAGTCAGGGAAGGGAGAAGGTGGAAAAAACTGTAAGTTGAACAACACAAGCCAGATCCTCAGTTGTAAGAGAGCAAGAGCGTGTAGATCACCACAAAAATTTTTCAGTCACAGACGATCTTATAAGAAGAGTTTTTTCCCATACGTGAACTACAGCAGCCTAGGAGCTTATCTAATTTATGCAGCTTTTGATGACTGCACGCAGAAATTAGCACAGTTTTGGAGTTTGCTCTCCACACTTCCCTCCGTTCTTCCATGCAAAAGGGGCAAAATGCCACAGAGATTTGGTAGATGCTCATTGTAGTGACGCTTTCAGGGTCAGTTAATTATCTCAGCGCTGTCACTATTCACCAGCACTCACTCAAGAAGCTGGCTGCTAGAGTCAGACACAAGCCTGAATTTGGCCCACCTTCCCCAAACTGAAGATTTACTCTGCTCTACTTTCTAGAAATGCTTTTCCCACTTCACCAAACAGTATCAGGCCTTCTGATGCTATGTTGGAACAAATTACTTCATAATTATAGGTTGCAACATTGGCCATAGCTTTGTCCTGAGGTTTCCTCAATATCAGCAGCTCTTTCTTCTTTTGCTCTCCATTTAAACAAAGGAAACAAATTGTTTTTTCCATACTGTGCTTTGACATAAAATGCAGGCTTGAGGTAAACAGCTTCTACATCGCATTTGGTTAGATGGGATTTACCTACCCTCAGCAGTAACTATCAGCAGAGAAGGAAGAGGAAGAAGGTTTTCAAATGGTTGCTTGCTTTTTGTTTTATGATCAAAGCTTCCCTTCAGACAGAAAGAGAGAAAGAGAAACTGGGAAGCTGTGAAATCTACAGAACAATGAACCTAAATGCTGCTTTTTGATAAAAGCTGGCTTGTTAAATTATATTACTAATAAGACACAAATCTGTTGATTAACTTACACAGAGTGAACCATCTATACATTCAGGGGAACAAGAAAATTGTATCTATTAAAATGATTATGATGATTTCCTTCCCAGAGAAGGAGAATAGTTCAAAACCACCCTAATCAAACTGGTAAATGCCTTATGTGATACAATCCAAGGTGAAAAATCTGATCTAGAGGGCAGAGAACAGTGTGAGAGACTCTGGCACTGAGAGGGTGGGTGACCTTGAGAACATTGTTTAGCCTTTCTGTGCCTTTTTCTTCAAATTAGACAAAAGAGCTCAGAACAACACTTCTCCCCTCTCCAAATAGTAACCTGCATACATATTTTAAAGAATCAATGTTGTATATTAAACATTTCTAAGCATAACTCAAACCCCGAAGTTTTTAATTTCACTTTGTTGAGAAAACTAATTTTTTCCTGTCTAAGTATTTCTTCTTTTCTCCTCTTGGAAAGGGGGAGGAAGACAAAAAAATCAAGGATAAGGCCCTACTGCTTCCCTGCTTTTCAACTCACAATAAAAAAAGAAAGCAACATGTGAAGAGAGTTAGGAGGGAAGTTTACACTCAGTTTTGTTTTCATTCCAATAGGAAAAAGTCAAATGTTGGCATCATAGTTTTGTTGGCATTGATGGAACATGGGGTAAAATTGGAAGCAGAATCACCCTAAATGATCTTTCTTTTGCTACTTCAGCTGCACAGAAAGTTACACAATGAAAGCGACACTTTTAAATGGCAGCTTTACTTTCTCTCACCCACTGTGCCAAATATCATTGCCCTAGGTACTCTGCTACTGCAGCTACCTAAAGGGTCACTACGAAGCCTCACAAATGCTTTCTCATTCTTTTCTGATATATGTTGTTTTTCCTTTTTAGGATATAAAAGTTTATCTGGTTCTGATCCCACGTTTCCTCAAGTACGGTTATGGAAGCAAAATGCCAGTAATGACAGCGGGTCAAATTCATGCCAGGTATAACTGCATTTTAGCCAGTGGAATTATGCACTGGGAAAACAGTATTATCTGGGCTATTCAGTCGTGTAAGAGATTTCAGCTCCTGATTACCTCATGCTCTCCCTTTGGCGGACAACAGTTACACAATATTGAAGTCGTGCGTGAGCACAGAGAAGACACTGGCGCATGAAGACCTCACACTGGGCAACATTTTCAAGTGCTGACACTTGCATATTTTGTTACTGACCTCAGATGAAACAGATTGGGGCCCAAGTCCTTACCCAGGCAAAATCCCCAACAACTTCAGTAGGATTTTTGCCTAAGGACTGCAGGAGTGATTCAGCCCAATGTGAGAACTAATGTCCCAGAAGATTTTTCTAGGCAGCGTGCTAATTATAGACTCCAGCTTGACATCTGTAGCACAAACGCATGCACCATTTTGTAACCTGAGCTTCTCTATGAAGAACAACCACACAACAAAACCAAAGCTGACTTATCATTTACGAAGGCCTTTTAGTAAGTATACTCAAACTCTAATATTTATATTAAGAGTCGTGTATGAGCTACTTCAAAAGATGGCAAAGTAGAAAAATGCCACTGGGACTGTCTTCTACAGTGCATACACTGGGCACAGCACACAACTGCGAGTTGCTGTCACTCCTGTCGAAGTAAGCCATGTTTTGGAACCCCTGCAGCTGAGTACATGGAGTTTTTTTCTCATAGAAGAAACTGGTGGTGCAGCAAACACCAAAAAGCACTTCTTTTGTCCCTCCATTTCCAGGTGAAAGAGAATACATCTCTCACAGGTACTAAACTCCTTGTGAAACACCTATCAGGTGCCCTTGTGAAATGCCTACAATTGTTGGCACTGCAGCTACTCTTTTCTTAGTTACCAGATGATTATTTTCCACATCAGTGGACAATGATAAAAGCAGATGACATTGTGCTTTCTTGCTCTTTAGGTGAGGTTTTGACAGATAATAAATCATTTTACAACACTGACTTTTATTTCCTTGTATTTATGCATGGAAGGCAAAATGCAACCAGGTTATATGAGACCATTCTTAAATCACCAAGTAGTGTTGGAGGAACTAAACTGATAAAGGTTTCAGTTTCCAGCCTGTGCATCATACAGCTTTTGCTTAGATGATGTTAAATCCCATGCGAGCTCCCTGTGGGTTTTTTAATTGCTTTTTGACAATAGGCAAAAATCCTCTAAAATATCAAGCTATACATGCCTGTCAAGGGGTGGTTGCCCATGTCTTTCCATGTGTATGTGAAATACATTGGACAGATTCTGCGGATGAAACTAGAATAAATCAGGGTGAACTGACTTGCTGTCAACAGACAAGTTCGAGTGTGTTTCAAGTGTGTTCTGTTAAACAGGAGACAAAAATTAACACAGTACACCATCTTTTTGCTCATAGAGTATGAAGAAATGAGTTTTAAGGCAGTGATGGTCAAGACTGAGTTTAAAATAGACTTCTTGTAAGTATACTCTCTCTCATTTTCCCCTCTCCATCTTCCATGTTAATTCCCTAGCTGTGCATTTCCCATTAAACTTTGTCACAGAAAATGGACCAAGAGTTTTTTAGGCCACCATGAAATTTGAAAATCCTGTTATGTACTTTCTGCCTTAGACATTATCCCATACACCATGCTATTTTTTCAGGCTGAAAGTAATAAGCTACTTCCTTGTCAGTACACTAAACACATGATTTGGAGGCCACAGAGCAAGCTGACATGAAATTACTAAATGTAAAATTTGAACAAGTTGGTGTTCTTTTATCTTGGTATCCTGATTAGATCTGTACACAAAACTCTCTCTAGCCAACAGCTTCCAACCGCTAACTTTTCCAAAGGGTTGCACAGGATTTAGTGACAACTTTCATTAAAGTCAATGGAAAGTATTTGACGCACAGCCTCACTGAAATCAACGGAGTCTCCTTACGGTATAAAAGTTGACTTTGCAAAAGGAAGTCAAGTCAAAAGGAACTGGATGGATAAATCCTAAAAAGCCTGAACTTTTAGAGAAAGGTGATCATGTTTTTATCCCTGTTACATAATAGAGTCAAACTACTATTGGAGCTCTTGGGAATAAAACCCTGTTTGGGCTGAAATTACTGAGGCTTCTATTTCTAGAATTCTCAAATTCTTGTCCTCTCCTGTTTGAACCATCAGCTCTCCTGTTCTCATTTCTGTCCTGATGTTTGGAATCACAAAGTGTTTCCATGAAAGACACAGATTTTCCAAAAGTTCTAGTGGTCAAAAAGATCCCAATTTCTTCCAAGAGTTTTACTTTTGCAGCTGAAAACTTCCTTCCTGTCTCAAAAGAATTTTCTCCTAGGGAAGACTCTCATAAGCCTGTGATTAAATGCACTCTACTGCCTAGTCATGACTAGTGCTGTTCACAAGTAACACTGGTTGTAGGAGTGAGACAAAATCTGTGATCCACCAAAAAGTTAGGCTGCAGCTGATTCCTTAGAAGCAGTGAACTCAGATGTTAACAAACATTTCCAAAGGTCACTGAGGCACTACAATAATTGCCCTGAAGGTGAAGATTCAAGACTATTTCTTTTTAAACAGCTTAGTTTTTTACATATTTTAGAACCTGCCTGTATTTCTGTACTTTTTGTCTTCAGTAGGGCATTTGCTATTCCCACTTTAACTGAGGCATAAATCTGCATGTACAGTCAACGCCTCTCCCATACCTTTCATTATTTAATGTACTGTTTGAAGTATTATTATATGCTTTGATAGGCAACACATTGATTTGTACTGCTTTTTCTGCTGTGTTACATGAAAACCTGGTTATCTACAGCCATCAGTCCCATTACAATAGAGCCCTGGAGCATGACTAGACTTTAAATTTTTTAGGGTAAGCTACTTGCAAATCAGCTCTTGAATTTACAGTACTACCTTGGATATGACTTAACTAGAAGAATGAGTTGTCTTGAATCACAGAATGCCTTTGTTATCAGATCCCAGGCCAAGCAGTGGGCTGTGTTACTCTTAGGGACTCTGTTGACATTAATGTGGTCATACTCACATTGCAGATGGCAGCACCAAATAGAACAGAAGTAGAGGGAAAGAGAGGGACGGCAAAATCTGAGCAGTCAGAAACATCAAATTACTTCTCCCTGCCCATTCACAGCTTTTTCCTGACCCCAGTGCAGTCAGTGGGAGTTTTGCCAATTAACTTCAATAGGAGGAGAATCTGGGTTGGATTGAGGTTTCCTGCTTTTGCCCACAGCAACACAGATGCATTCCAGGCCACTCTCAGGAAGAAAAGAAAAAAAAAAAGGGCAAATTCCCAGTTACTGTGGCAACAGGAGGGACTGTTCTCTTTGCTATCATGTAATTTTGAAATTCAGTAGCTGTTTTGTGCCATGACATGTGTTTCTCTCCTCTGTCAAATTAGTGTTTTCCTCCCGTGCGGGAGGCCCATCAGGGAAAGACCATAGAAGAAAACCATCAACACAAACAGCTCCCAGAAGCCTTTTCACATTTTCCACCTCACATCTGCCATAATGGCAAAATCATGTTTGCAAACAACAAAGAAAAACTGCCTTAAACATGCACTTCCCAAAACACAGAGAATGAATTCAGCCTGCTCTGTGAACGCCCCTCTATGCATGTGAGCAACGACTGGTAATAAACTGCCTCAGAAGAATGCCAAGACCTCTGCTACGGAGAGCATCAGCTAAAGGCTGCACAGACTGTCTGACTCTGGCTGCATTTATCTTTCTCAACCTTACCTCCACTAAGGCTCTCGTTGCTGTAGTCCTTGGAATTGTTGACCATTTCATTAAGGGCTGTAAACACGCAATGAGACTTAGGGCAAGGTTTGACAGCTTCAGGAAAGCAGTGGCATATACAAAATATGACTGATGATGCCCTAAGGACTGGCACAGGCAGTCAAACCAAATGGGGATGCAAATGAATTTCTCTTCCCTTCCACCTTGTGTTCTCTGTTTTACAGGAGGCAGTTCCCACGCTGACAGACAGGCAGCCCTCTCTACAGAGTAAGACAACAGCAAAACCTGCCTCTGCAACCAAGGACAGAGAGGAGACTGGAAACATATGTTCTCTGTGTTTAGCATGATTCAGTTTAGGTAGACTACCTGGGTCAGAGCCCAGATGGTGTAAACTGCTGAATCTCAGAGTTTACATTAGCTGAGACTCTAGTGTAATAAATGTATTTTAATTAAATTTCTGAACTCTTCTGATATTCGTTATTAAAAAACCCTCAAACCTTCAAACAACGTCCATAGGGAAACTGAGGAAACAAAAACTGATGTGACTTCTTTCAAGTAATGGTGTGAGTCACTGTCAGAGTTCAGGCAGGAGCCCACAACTACTGAGCAACAGTGCAATATAACGGATGCAAAGGCAACCCCTGAAGTTTGATGAGCTAAAACAACAGCTTTGTGAGTTCTGAACTGCCCTGTGCACTTCAGTGAATTGTTATTTGAAAGGCTCAGGGCAGATACCTTAAAAGTCAATATTATTAATTAATTCCTCACTGAACAAAGTGTGCTGGAAAGGGCCAGTAACACTCTTCTGTGAAGTTCAGGATGTTGTACTAGAGATAGAAGGCAGCAAGCTTTGAAGAGCACTTGAGAGAGAAGCACACTGAAGCCGCATATGAGGCATCTGAGCTCTTTCAGCAAGAGCTAAACACAAGAAGACAAGGAAGACATTGAAGACATTGGACCATCAGCAATGCAAGCTCAGCACAGCTGGTAGGTGGGATTCAAATGTCTTGGGGGCAATCAAGCCAAAGGGATTCCTGAGGGTATTGACAACTGTGCCTGAACTGCTGTGCCATCTGTCCCTCGTAGTTGGAGCTTATTTTGTAGATGATTTTTGGAAAAGAATTAATACCATCTTTCTCCCTCAGTTTAACCCTACTCGTGATTGACTGCTGGCATGAATGCCAAAACATTCAACACAGTAGATAACACACACAAAAAAAACCCCAAACAAAACACCCTGTCACTTACTCACGGCACCTTTTCTGTGGTATTACCTTAAGCTGAAGCCATGAAGGAAAGGGTCTCTACTTCTCTGATTTTGTTACACAGTATTCACGCAACCCATTTTCTAGCAGATGTCTATCAAGCCCCAAGAGCAGTACAGCTGCAATGTGACTCAGCTTCAGGAGAGCAGACAGGCCTTGTCAGAGCTGGTTAGTAAACTAGTCTCCAGCACCTGAGCGGATTGAGATGGTTCTGCGGAAGGTGTGTTCGTAGGCAGTAGGATAAACAAGATGTGGAATCACATAGGTAGGTAGAGTAAGTATACCAGCAATTTATTCCCATGTGACATACATGACAGATAAGCATGTCAACCAATGAAGTGAGTATGGTATCTTAGGAGAGGATGCCTGTAAGCTATTTGGTTTTGAAAATACATTTTCACTTGACATGTGAATAAAGATTTAAATTCAGAAATATCAAGAAATATGACAGAGCTTAAACAGTATGGTACCTGCAATTGTGCAAAAGTAAATACAACGGACTACTGGGGGAAGCAAAAAAACCAAAAGGTGATTTATGCAATACCAAAGGCAAGAATGTAAGCTCCACAACTCTTCTGGGTGGGGGCATGCATCCAGGTATTTTTATTGGTTTCGGGATGGGGTGGGGGAATGTGGCCCTTTACCGTGTGTATCCATAGGCTATTTGCTTCCTCACCAGGGGATGGCAGCACAGAGACCCTTCACTTCCACAGTCAAAAAAGCCTGTGGTGGGAAGAAGGTCAAGATACAGCACTGGATAGTACACTAAAGCCAGAAGATAGATTAATGTAGTACTCATAGATACAGGCCACAGGTACTAAGAATAATACTGCTATCAACAGCTTGCTCTAGATGGGGCACATATGTCAGAAGAATAGGCAAATAAACTTCATGGAGTGACCTGTTTGCTTGGTCTCTGCTATTCTCTGGTGCAGGGACTTTTGTTAGCATGACCATTGTTCCCAGTACATGGCCAGTATCAGTCCACAGCCTTCCTTCCCATCCTGAGCAATTCCTCTCAACGGAGGCGTAATTCTACTGTATAGTACTAAGCACTGCAGACAGCTGTTCGCAAGCCTGGTCTGTCATGTAACAAGAATGGATAATGTGACCCAAAGCCACAATGTCACAGAGAATGATATGCTGTGTAGTAGGGACTGGTTACCAACCAGTGCCCTTAGACCTGACACTTGGAATCAATAGCATTGAATCATAGAATACCAGGTTGGAAGGCACCTCAAGGATCATCTGGTCCAACCTTTCTTGGCAAAAGCATGGTCTAAACAAGATGTCCAGCCAAATATTAAAAGTGTCCTATGTTGGAGAATCCACCACTTCCCTGGGGAGACTATTCCACTGGCTGATTGTTCTCATTGTGAAAAATTTTCCTCTTGTGTCCAATCGGAATGTCCCCAGGAGTAACTTGTACCCATTACCCTTCATCTTTTCTATGTGACTCCTTGTAAAAAGGGACAGTGTATTCATTATTAGTTTGGAAAAGAAATGGGTAACAAGTTAGTTTGCTAATAGTATGTAATTCTGTCATTAACAGCCAACTGTGAGAAACTCTAGAGAACTTCTGAGATGTAAAAGGACTAATTTTATAATCTGTGTCTTACAAAACTCACCTTATTAAACTGAACAGGAAGAACTGAAAGCAAGCTGAAGATATGTTACCTTTCAGTCTTAACATCACCACCCATAAAAGGAGCTTGTTAACTTAAATGTGGATTGACACCACCCCACAGCACATGCAATGAATCTACATCTGACATATCTGACTACTCTTTTACCAAAGCAGCTTTATGTTTGTGTTAGTTAAAAAGGAAAAACTTCAAATCTGCTAGTAACTAAGGCAGGTTCTCATCACACTACCTTACCAGTATGGCCACACTTTTCTTTAGCAGGCATGTCCCTAAGAAGAAATGTGATAAACATGACCCAATTCCCACTGAAGTCAAGGGAAAGCCTCCCGGTGATTTCAGTGGTGTTGTATGTCAACCCAGTCCTTGGCCTCCCCAGTCAGATATCACATAAGTATACCAACCAGAGACCATTGCATTGATGTGTGGTGGTTTTTTTTTTTTAAATTGGAAAATCTGTTTACAAAGAAATTAATTTGGATCACCAGACATCACCTTCCATGTATTATATGTCACAGAGCAGCAAATTTTGGCCATGAATAATAAGTTAATTTCTGAGTGGTTACTGAGGTTAAATTGTGAAAGTAAGCTATATGCTCTACGAAGCACCAGCAGAAAAATAACCTGATTTGGGGAAGTCAGAGCCAGTCACCCCAGTGATTCCTTCAAGTCCAGATACCTAAGTATCATGGGTATGACCTAATATTAATGACCCCACTTTTTTTTTCTAAAAGAACTTAAATGTTCTGGCAGAAACAGGGAGTCGTGCTTACTCCCCAGAAGATCACAAGCATCTGATATAAATCTTGCTTTGGTCTGTAGGCACAACTTCCCCATGTTTCTGATCGGATAATTCCATGGATTTTGCTTGTCTGGCAGGATGGGTGATCTCTAGGGAAATGTTTCACATCTTCTCTTCCAAAAATCAAACTAGAAAAATGCACATTTCCATAATGAAAGCTAAGAGTAGAGCCAATTTCCATTAACTACTGTGTAACTGTCTAAAGGTTCCAACTCTGACATTTCCCAAGTGCATGACCTGCAATGATAACTGCTAGGTGTTTCTTAAGTGTTACACAGCCTGTATTGGTAAAAGAGGAGGTGGAAGGAGAAGATTCAATGAAGGTAATGAAATGTAGGGAATCACTGCTTTCTTCAAGCCCTTCCTTCTTCAGAATTTCTAATAAGAAGAGATAGTCAGTGAATTCTCACTTTGCACAAACATCTTCCCAACTTCAGAACAGAAGAGTAAGAGATAATTCCCTTACAAGAAATGTCTGAGAGCTTAATTCCAGCCTGGCAAAAGCAAACACAATTCCATTTATTTCAGTGGAGTTACAGATGGTCCACTTAATGTACAACAGGGCTGATTGGGCCCTTCTTCCCCACTGTAGCACTACTTTGCCTAGAAACCTTTGCTTTCACAGTGCTTAACCATGTGTCAACAGCCTGCAACACTGAACTGCAATTAAATAAATGAATAGGAGACAGATGCATATTTTAAAACTTATCCCACTAGTGGACTTTTAACAGCAAATACTGATCTTTTTTTCTGTTTAATATCAGTATCACAGACAGTGAAACTGAGGATCTGCAGAACAATATAAATTATTGTACACTTATTTCTGCCCCCCACAGTTTCCTACAGAAATTAAACTGGAATCATGTATAAGCATAGTGAGAGTCTCAGGAAGAATTTGTTCTTCCTTATAAGCAGTCACAGCACTAGAGCAGGTGGGCACAGGCTCCCTTGCTAAAAGCACAGAGAGAGAGAGAGAGACAGACAGAAGAAAATTGCTTACTGTTTCGAGGCTTCTCCTCATCCATGCCTTCATCTTCATTTTCTGGGTCAATATCTTCTGCTTGAGTTATCCAGTCTAAGTATCCCTTCAAATCCTCCTCTAGCTGTTGTTTTTCCCGTAACTTCTGGAAATCGCCCCGAGCCTTAGCCTTCTCTCTTTCTTTGGAAAACTCCCTAGCAAGAGGGAGGGAGGGACAGGACATGGGCAGAGGGGAGGAAGAGATTGAAAAACAGTGGGTTAGTTTGATTTCCACTAGAAAGTCTCCACATCCTGTGTAGCACATCCAGCTTTCTCTATTCTTTCAAGTCAGACACATGACTGGATTATCCTTGCTAGATACACATGTAAAACAGCTGGAGTGTCCACATTTTTACCGAAGTTTAGGAAAAGATGAATACCTTTTTTTTATTCTTTTAATTCTCAACATTTTATTCAGAATTCAAATAAAACACATACGTAATGTTTATGTACAATACCATACACTTGCTAATATTCTTTACCACTTGATATTCTGCAACAGTTATCCATAAATATCTATATGAGTAAATGGTTAATTTAATTCAATGATGAACTGTTTGACAATAATCTGACATCTGGAGAGTGAGATGGTGGCTCTAATTTTTAGCCAGGTTTCAATCCGTCCTTAAGATTGTATGTGTAATCACAACGAAGTTGGATTAATTGTAAGTGTAATTAATGGTACTCACAATTCTGTACACACTTAATTATAGGCAATTTCACCCACAGTACTAGACAGTATATCTGAAAATTCAGACCTCAATGGTTTATTGCAGACTTTCAGTATTCAGGGCTGTTATCTGACATGAAACATATTTTTCAAATCTCAAGCTGGGTAGACAATCATGATAGATTATGGGTAGACAAAACTAAAAGATTCTGCCAGAAAGTGAACTAGTGTTGACATTAGATAGTTTTATGAAAGACCACTGTTGGGAATAGAGGCTTAAAACAGAGGTCATAGGAACAAGAATTTCATGTTGCTTAGTTATGAACCTGGGTGCTTGCTTTGCCTTCTTTTTGGCTGTGGTGCTGTTTATTCTTCTTTCAGAGAAACCTATACTGCATTTTTTTTTCTAGAAATGCCGACCTACTACCTCCATTTAGAGACTCTCCTGTGGTTCTAAACCAGGTTTTAACACTTGTATTTTTAAAAGTAAGCTTAATGATTGTGAAAAGTGCTGGACCAAGAATACTTAAGCATTAGTCTTACATCTGCTGAAGCAGATCACTACATAAGGCACACATAGTAGATAATATGGCCCTTCTGTCTAGAAATGAGAGGTAAAGTCATTCTCTCCAATGCATTATCCATTAC
Source organism: Gavia stellata (assembly GCF_030936135.1). NCBI lineage: Eukaryota > Metazoa > Chordata > Aves > Gaviiformes > Gaviidae > Gavia > Gavia stellata. The sequence continues at coordinate 69,482,603 of NC_082597.1, read as the reverse complement.
CTTGCTGATGAATGTCAGCAATGAGTGGATTTAAAAAAACCCCTCCACCTAATATTTGTCTTAGGTTTGCTCCTGCAAAAACAAATAGAAAAACTAACACTAACTTTGGTGGGATAATATCAGGATTATGAAAATCCTACCCAAAATGTTAATGAGTGCCATGTAAAGTGTCCTCAAGCAACTGAGATGGAGGTGAGTTTCTAACAGTGATGGTGAAGTACTCCCCTCCTCTCTGGTCCAAAACCCACTGAAAGATTTCCATTGAATTCACAGGCTTTGGATCAGGCTTTCAATATTTTGAGCTGTGCACAAAACCAGCACTGCAGCAGAATGAAAGTAGGATGATGCCTTCATTTCAAGCCAAAGTATGTGACAAAGTATGCTTGTGTGATCTTCACCTCTATCACATTGCTGAGGGTTCAGCCCATCCCATGGGTCTGTGATAATGAAGGTGGAAATGAAGAAGAGAATCATTGGCTTTTTGTGCCTGAAGGTAGATCACAGTCAACCCTGAGACCAAACTTAACCACAAGGCAGAAACAGCTATTGCAAGCATGGCAAGAATGAAAACCAAAATTTTCTCATGCTGGGAGTGACATTTTGCTATTTAAAATTTAAAACAAACAAACAATCCCCCAACAACAATAATAAAAACTGTACAAAGAATTTTTAAAAAATCCAATCAATACTAGTTGTATTTTCTGCCTCAATAACATCTTTCCTCTGGGTCTCAATAGAATTAACTCTCAAAGAAAAAAAAAAAAATTACTGAATAAAGCTATATATTATTAAGCCTGTTTGATAAATCAAATCCCAATATTTCAATAGTTGGCTCCTAAACTGTTTTTTTAAAATCTAGAACAAATGGGTAAAATTTTGAAAGGGACGGAGCTGTCAACTCCAAGTGAGAACTATTTATATTTGCATGGATATAACTTGCAAAGAGCTGTTTTAGATACCAAAGTGGAAAACATCATGAAACAGCCCAGCTTACAGGAACTGAAATTCCTACTGTGCACTGAAATGGATCATTTATGTTAGATGCATCTACGATGCATGCCTACTTGAGTCTTTTCAGTTCCCGCTTATTACCACTCTCAAATGGGACTCAGGCTGGGGGGGGAGAGCTGACTAAACCAATGTGAGATTTTATCATGATGTCTTTACACTGACTGTCTGCATAGGAGTGAATTTGTTCCCTAGCTTTTTAATGGCACAACTGAAAATACTGCGATTGCCTAGTCTAAACGACCTACAATTGCATGTCTCTTTCCTTGGTACAATGTAGGATATTCCACACTTCAGATGACTCTCCAAAGAAGACAACTTATATTATATCTTAATTTCTGGGCCCTACTAACATTAAGCCATTGAGAACAGGTAGCTCAGGAAATTGCTAATGCAATTCAAACCACTTCCCATGTGGAATTCCAGGCTGTACTCACGCAAATATAGTTCACAATCAAGAATTACTACCAGTGGTCATTTACCATCCCATGTGAAATGAGTTGGTGACCTCAGTCCAGTTTCTATTGCAGGCAGGTGTGCCTACTACCTCTGCCACCATCGCAGTCGTCAATAAATAGCCATTGTTTGCAGTTAGTCTTATATCTGCTGAAGCAGATCACTACATAAGGCACACATAGCAGATAATATGGCCCTTCTGTCTAGAAATAAGAGGTAAAGTAATTCTCTCCAATGCATTATCCATTATCTTGGCCTTGGGAGACCAAGGACCAAATAAGCTTTCTGATGGAAGTGCCATGTTGAGTCTGGAGGTGGCCTTCTCAAAAAAGACTGCAATATCGTATCAGGATAAGGTCGACAAAGGCTTGCAGAACTACCAAGCAATCTGTCTCTTGTCAGTGAACAGAAGAACATCTGTTTAAGAGTTGGTGAATCTGGTTGTTTTTACCAGAATTCAGTTTGTGACACTTTCCTTTGCTTCTCCCAGAAAATTATAAGATACATCTGCAAATGGGAATGCCAAAAAGCAGAGTACTCTGGAGAGATGTTTTCTGTTTGAGGTTAGAGTGGGTCAAGATCATAAATATAAACACCCAGCTCTGTATGCTGCGCTGTTCCTGAAGAAAATTTCTTGTGCCCATCCTGATGATGGAATATAGGTAGTTTTTGTCTGTATCTGATCTCAATATGATTTCTCACATTTAAAGGAGTGATGGAAAGTGAGCAAAACAGCAGAATTCTAGAAGTTCAAAACTGTTTCTTACTACTAAAAGTGCAGCACAAGGCTTCAAACCTCATCCACCCCGATAAGTTACACCAAGGAATGTGAAGGGTTGGAAGAGGGGACAGAAGACTAGGAAAAAGTCTCAAAAGGTCACAGAAACTGCTCAGGAGGAGCTACAAGCATAGCCAGCCTCCCATTTACTCTGACGTCTTCCTTGGCAGTAAGGGCATCAAAAGCAGCCAACTGGGTTTTTCAGGATCCTCTCAAAGCAGATAAAAAGGCTGTTCTCCTGCCCTCCATTTGCCCTAGGCAACTGCTTGTTTGGTCTGTGTCCTGGGATTTGGATCACTGCTAGGCAAAATATAAAAGAAATGTGAATCTATATACTTAGGCATGCAGGTCTGAAAGTTGATCCCACACTGCCTTTTTTTTTTCCTCAGTAACTGACTGAAACAGATAACACAGATGTGAACATCTCTGATCTCAGAAGACCTCTAAGAGGGACTTCACTGCTCACAGCAATGATGTGGAATCCTTTTGCCTGGGCTTCAGGAGAACTACTGTGTGATCTGCCGACTGGATATTTCCTTTGGAATACATGAATTTTGTATTATGCTCAGTCAAGACAGGAAGAAGATTATGGCTCTACACTCTGTCATACTATTTAGCTTAGCGTGTGACTAATAAATTCACCAGAAGGACCATGAATGGATGACATACCTGAAGAAAAACAAATTACAAATGAGCTCTTTAGGTAGAGCAGAACTCAGCATTTGATTTTGCAGGTGCAATCAAAGTGTCTTTGTGAGTACAATTAATTACACTTATGTATTCAAAAGTGATTAAAAAAACTAAGCTAATCTGTCATTGACAAAGTCTACCTATGCAGCAAGCTTGGTGAAGTTCCTGAAATAAATAAATGGGAAGAAATCAGAGATGCCCAGAATGGATGTACAAAGGTGCCCAGGAATACTGCTTTGTATCTACATAGAACAGACAGGTGGATCATCTACATAGATCAGACTAATAGCAATAGCAAGCCCTAAAAAAAAGCTGAATCTGCAAAGCGAAGACACTGCAAATCAGCAGAATTTAGAACTGCTTAGAAAGTTATTGTTTAAGAACTGCTTATTTAGCCCAAAGAAAATTTGGAACATTTCTCCCATCATTTCTGTGGTTTTTCATGGATGCAAATTCTTAAGTTTCTTTTTACTTTTCTCCAGTTGCGAAAATTTTTGCAGAAACAGTGCAGCTGTCATAACACTGTGAACACAGCCAGAAAGAGTGACTCACAGCTTAAACAAGGTGAACTTCATCTTTGATTTCATTTCTCTCTACAGACTGTTTCCATCTCTTACCACTAGCTGTGGTGGTCTAGCTGCAGTATGTCAGAAGGTGGAAGATCTACGCCCCAAAACACTTTCTTGAGTTGAAAAATGAAAAAGAGAGGAAATTCAATTTTTAGTTATGTACAGACACAAATCCAGGTGTCGGTAAATTGAATCAGCACTGCTTCAACAGTATGCACTCCTCAGGGCTGGGCTCACAGGCCCTGTTTATCCAATCAGATACTATATAATCTTTAACCACTATCTCACGGTCCTTGAATGCACCTCTGATACAACAGATCAGTTTCCCTCTGTCAGCTGGTCATCATCCTCCACTACTGCTGACATCCTTACCTGATGATCAGAGTATCCACCTGGAGAAACGAGGAGCTTACGTTTTAAAATTGTACCCAGACTATCACTCTCCAGATATCCAAACACAGACTATTGCCTCACACTTCATTACTGGGGATTTTTTCCTTCTCCAGTTACTGCTTGGAATCCCTTCTCTTTGCAGCAGCTGTCTTAGCTGCATGTCTCCTTCGATGGAGTAATGAAGATAGTAGTAACACCTCCTGTAGATCTGCTATTACCTGTCTCTCTGCAGGTTGGTCAATGGTGGATCTTCTTCCCTGGTCCTACTACTGCCCTTTCCTGTGTTGCTGGCCCAAGTACTGAGGACATAATTTCTTTAAGGCATCAAGTCCTCTTTCCTGCCTAGTGATCGTTTTCCTTCTCTTCTGATTAAAAGACAAGGGACTTCAGGGCTGCCCACTCAGGCAACAGGTACAGGCTCTGATCAAATTCATTTACAGCTCATTAAAGGAGGCAGCATGTTAGAAACAAAGAAAAAGAGGATGCATAAAAGTCCTCATACCATATTTATCCATGTACATAGAATGGCTGTAGGCACCCAGTCATGCCCAAATATGGAATTAGAAGCCTGATTCCAGGAGATCTTTTTTTTAAAAATCTTGTGAGGAACATTTGCTCGCTTGATTCCTCTAATTATGTGGCTCCCCAGGGGCAGTAAAGTTTTTAACTACTGGGGGCAGTATCAACTGTTTTTAATGAAAGCTACTAAAATGATACTTTGCAGTGAGGGTTATACTGCAGAACTGAAATACAGCTAAAAGTCTAGATGTCTTAGGGATGCTTAAACACTAGAAGGAATTCTCCTGCTTCTCTCTTCATCCTTAGAAAAGGTCAGAGGGAAATGATTTTTTCTCCCTGCATCATGCTAGGCTTGTAATCCGCACAACAGAGAAGATGTGCTTATTGAAGAAGAAACGTGCCCAAGACACTCTCCAGGGAAAATAGTCTCCCATTAGGCTGTGCTTTAAAGATACTAAGCAATGTGAAAATTTCTCACGTGAGAAGACATAATTTGGCAGTAATCTCATCCCACGAATGTGAAGGGATTTGTCTCATGCTCTCATTCCTCCTTCAGTCCCACTGACTCTTCCAGAGATTTTACTATGATCCACTTCTTCTATTGTGAATGGCATGCTTTGCCCACAGGGGAGCATAGTGTTGTCCTCTTCCCACAGAGTACAGGTAAAGGTTTTAGGCAGAGGAACATTACAGGCAAAGAGTTATCTTGTATTTATTTGATTTAGTCAAAGGACTCCTTCCATGCCATTAGGAATGGCATATTTTGCTATTGGCACAGCAATAGCCTAGGCCTTCTATTAAGGTTCCCGAAATCAACCCGCCACTGCCCATTGTTTTGGTAACCAGAAAGTAGGAATAGAAATACAAATTTTAAAAAATAAACAATAATAAAACATTTTCCTGGTACTGCTTACCCGCTAAGTACACCGAGAACCAAGTTAAGTACAAAAAATGACCCTATGATGATTAGTGTAACAAAATAGATCCAGGGCCAGTCCCTTCCTATGGCATCATTGACCTGGAAGAGTGGAATGATAATTAGTGAGACAAGCTCAGATTCTGAGCGCTGCAAGGCTCCAGCCAAAGAGATCCCAAGTCACCAGCAGTAAGATATTCAATAGCCAGTTTTCTGGAAATTTATGACAGGTTAACATTAGCAATTTTGAATGCCCTGAGGTTCTCTTTGTCAGAGAATAACACCTCTTTTGTTACCTGTATTGTTATAAGCTATGTTTGAACATTTTGTCAAAATATTTGACAGCTGATGTGAAGATTCCTTGGATTCAGATTTTTAATCCCTCTGAAAGAATCCTGGTGACAGGGAAGAACCCTTATTATGGAGTCTTGCCCTGTAGCATTGGAAAAAGGACACCAAAACTGTCAGCTTACCCGCTCAACACACCAAGAACCAGATTTAGAACGAAAAAGGATCCAAAGATGACCAGACTGACAAAATACACCCATGGTAACTCATAGCCCATAGCGTCCTGCATCTGGAAAGACGAAGGAAAGTTAGAAGACAGAGAGGGAAAGCAGAAATGATTAGGCAAAGGAACAGATGGAAAGGTTTGTAAACAGAGCCTGTGGTTGGTTTACACATAATCATAGCAAGTGGTTCTGTATGTTCTTTCTGATGTGACCGCTCCTTTGATTGCTTTTTTCCTCTAGCTGTTTCCTTACAGGCAGTGATTAATATAGGCTGAGATATAATCATGTGCCATACTAGCACTTCTTTGGATGCTCAGAGTTGCAGACTGCCACTTTCTGGAGTTTACTCACAGTACTACAAGTGTCCATCTGATGACTTCTAAACTTCTATTCTAACCTCTGCACATACATATGACTCTTTGTTGCCAGTGAAAATATTGCTAGTTTTTGCTAAGCATTGCCAGAGTGTGTTGTCAGATCACTTTTACTTCCCATGTGTAGCGCAGGTACATGTACCTCAGAGAGAAGCTTGTGGTAACTGTGGGCAAATACTAATCTTTCCCTGGCAATGCTCTATTAATCTTCACAGTTTACCACAGTGAGGGCAGTAGCTGTATGCTTTTGAGGAACGTCCTTTCAAGGCCCACCATGTTCTGACCTGGTCAAGTGTTTTCTAATAAGCTTTCTCACAAACTTCCTTTCCCTCCTTGAAGGATGAATCTCTCCTCCAAAATGTGATTCCTACAGAACTGAATACTCAGAGACTTTGAGACTGTAAGCTGAATGACATGAGCACAGGTCTGGCTTTCACACTACAATAAGAATATGAAAATGAAGCAGGCAAACTATTGATTTAGCACCAGAACCTGTATTATGTGTAGAGCAACTCTAGCACATAATAGGATATTGTATATATTCTAAAAACATCTAGTACTTAAACACCATTTTATCTTGAAATCTCCTTCAAAGTTCAAAATTTTGGAAAGTTGGTGGATACTTTAATAGAATCTCATTTTCATGATAGTATCAAAAAGTGTCAGAGTACCTTCTTTACTTTTCATAAACACTTATCTCCTGAGCCAGACATAGCATAATTAAAGAAACACATGGTGGTTAACATTTTCAGGAGCTCTAAAATGATTAATGAACGTAAATTGCAGACTTGAAAGTACCTAAAGGCATAAAGCAGCCTAGGTTCCTTTGTTTTCCATGCGTTTGAAAATAGCATCGTATATTGTCCTCTCCTTCCAGGAAAATGATCTCTTGCAACCTAAGCATCTGTTGTGATCACAGAAGAAATAGTCTTCCATACATGGGCACTGAGACACATTTCAGGGGAGGTGATCTGACTCAAGATTCATAACAACTCAGGAAAGGAATTTCAGACCTTCAGTAAGACAAGGCAGGAGAGTAACAATAATATAGTCAGTTCTTTGTGGATGGAAGTCCATTATCCATATTTCTTTCAAAGTACAGTCACTAAAGTCCTTGTCCGGCAATAGTCAACGGGCCGATCCAGAACTCTATTACAGGGCTCCTTCAGCTACGACTGAACTGAAATAGACTCATTAAAAAATAAGCTCAAAATCTGCCCCTGTGAAAACAGTTCATCAGCTCCTTTCTCAAAGGATTAATACATTTGGTGGTCAGAAGAGAGTGCCTGAAAAACCTCTCTTCAGAAATCCAGGAGTCACTCGAACATTCCCTAAGCCTATTATGCAGTTTCCCTTTGAATACTTCTGTAGAATTGTTCAGTTAGTTTATAAATAATACTAATTATTCTTTATGTTTGCAAGCCACGTTTCATCCCACATGACCAAAATCAGGCAGGCAAAACGTAACTACCCAAGCTGGAATTAAGTAAAGAACTGAGACTTAACATCCTCTCTCTTCTATGAAGAATGCCACTATCTGTATAAAGCAATCTGCACAAACAATAAGTATGGATTACTTTGAAAAACTGCCATAAGAATTTACCAGCACAGGCACAATGATTACTCGACTTCACTCTAATTATGATAGATGGTGCTAAAAAAACCTCAGCTGTATGGTATTTATCTATCGACAGGTTTTTTTTGTCAGCTGGGAAAGTCAACTGGAAAAGTAGAACTTCTCAAAGCTGTGGTACAAGTGAATCCTAAATAGCAAATGCCAGGGTGCTGGGTGGAGAATTCAGGTGCCCGTCCTTTTGTGCTACTCCGGCATGAAGAAATTTCCAGATGGCAAGAACCTTCCATTGTGGCCTGGTAAAATATACAACTGGAGTATAGTGTACTCTGGCTAGTCCCAATGCCGGCACAATTGCATAACAATTGTACCAGCTAGTATCAGCACAAATTAGTCCTGAAAAATAGACCTGCATTCTGGTACAGCAGAGTATTTGGGACTTCTCAGACTGAACAGTTAGGAGGTCAGCTTTTCATCTCATTTTTATTGCCCAGTCATATACGTAAGAGAGAACCTGAGAGGCAGAGACAGTGATAGCTTCTCAAGTGTAGAGAAACCATCAGCGTTTGGTAGACAGCTGAGTACTTACTGTCTCTCTGTTGCTGGACTCTATGTTTGATGCTTTCACATCTCATTTTCTTTAATAGAAGGTGAGATTATTCCATACATTGTGGGACTGAGCCACAGGTGACAGGAATGTATGTTATATATTGATATAACATTAGGTATTTGGTAAACTATGCTAAAAAACCCCTTTGATAAGGAGACAGTACACTGTGAGCTTACTATTTGCTCTTGAAAAATGTCTGGAGAAGAAATGCAGACATATAGGCCGCTTGGCAGAAGTTGGGGAAAAATAAAGAAATAGACTTACTCAAACGAGTAACAGCATTGTATCAACATTTAAGAAGCATTAAATCCTTGGCTAAGATTGTATCCTTCCAAATGTCTGGAAATGCTTCCTCCAAAATGGAAATATCCTAGAAGTACAGGATGGACTGTCCTCAACCGAACAATGCTCCCATACAGTTATCATTAAAAACCTTGCACCTGTGTTTGAAACTGCTTCCTGGACACTTATCATAATTCTGCAAATATGTAGCTATTAATTGCTTGTGTATGCATACACATGCCCTGTTGACTGCAGCTGGAGGCTTTCACAGCAAGCATAACTTAGGTGGTAGAGCTGATTTTTCCTCACGATGATATTGAAGTGGAGAAGCTGCAGTGGGTCATGACAAGATCAGGAGGAGTGTTACCATTTGCACGCTACTGAGTGCAAAAATGAGGTCTGCAGAATATATTTTGTACTGTTATCTACAGTGTACAGAAAAGGGTTCAGTTATAGGTTACCTTTCTAGGATGGACAGTACAACTCCTGATACACAGTTCATCTCTCTGGTCACTGAGTGCACTGCTTCTGCATGAGTGTTTACTATTAACCATATGAATCTCAACAGAAAAGGTGGATCACCTTCTAAATTTACAGTTCTGAATAAAGACCATCAGCCAGAGTAGGTCTGAATTATAATATTCCAGCTACAGTAGTCAAAGTGATTGCAACCTGATGTCCACTTAAGCACATATGTGACAGTTGTTAGGTCAGCTGGAAGCACAGCATTAGTGGGATCTGCAGATTATCATTTACAGAAATAATTCTGCTTTCTGAGTCAAACTGCCTGACCTTTCAAAGCTCACATCTCAACACTTACATCTCACTACTTTCAACAGTGAGAAAGTTAGTACATTTCTGAACACTAATGCATCATCTTTCAGAGACCTCAGAGATAAGGATCTTAGATTCTTTCTCATGATTTGCTACATACCCTCTCTGGCACCATGGGGACATCATTTTGGCTCACTATGCTTCAGGTTTCCAATCTGTAAAGCGGGATAGTGCCTTGCCTCACTGGGTACCTTCAAAGAAACCACTCAGCATCATGATGAAAAGAGGGTATTTCAGCATATTTGAAGTCTGAAGGATCTTGTGTACTGACTGGGGAAGAGCTCTTCCTTTGCCAAGCATCCTTAATTGCCATCATGACTATAGCATTTCAACGTCCACTTGAAGGCTTTTCTCTCAATGACACAGATAATCTCCTAGAAATAGCACCAGGATTTTTAATTTTGTAGTTTGGTGATCACAATTACGACCAGCAGTTTCAGTAGGGGCCAAAGAATAAAAGTCTATTTATCTCTATAAACAGAAGTTTGTGCCTATGTCTTCTGGTTCTTCAGAAGACGTAGGTGAAGACGTATTGGTAAAGCCAAAGGAGATATGCATGCTTTACTTGTTTAGAGAATTTTTTTTTTCCCCAGATATAATAGTCTGGCACTTTTTGCAAGCATCTCATTCATTACATAGGCATCATAGTTCAAAGATAATGTTAGAGGTGTATTATCTATTAACATAATGGTTGAGCATCACCAAGCACATAGTGGAGGTCTTTTAGCTACTTAATGGGAGGGGTAGACACAATTCACTAAATTCTACTGACTTTACAATTCACACAGCCACCCCCTGACACTTTGTGCCAAGCATCTTTCAAAAATAACTGAAAGTTACAGGAAAAGTTTCATCCATCATTGAAGGGCAGCCGCCTCTGGAAAGCAGCAAGCTGAGGAAAAAAATGAAGTCTGTCTTGTTCAGTGCATGATATTGGAGAGCTGCAGCTTAATGGAAAGTAAGTTAGCTAAGACACCAGGGCTAGGCTTCTATTTCTTGAATAAATTGCTAATTGATTTCTAATGACTATGGAACATTATGATAGCCTTTTTTAAATACAAGTGCTTCAAGTATTCTATAATGAAGTGTATAACCTTTCACAGAGTAACATTAATCAAGAGGAGCAAAGTACTCAATAAAATTAAAGAGCAGTAAATTTGGAAATTTTGTGTAGAAATGCTGTTTTATGGAGCCTATCTGTGGAATTCACTGCCTCAGGAAATGATCTAGGCAAATGTAATGGTTATGGCCAGTAGCAAGATCTCTAGTTGAAAACAAGTCTTTCTTGTAATGATATAAAATTGGAGAATATTGGGAGCATGAGACAGCAGAAAGAAGAGGTAACTATTGTTGTTGAATATATCTTTCTGCTTGAAGCCTTCATTTTGAAAACCATCTTTTTCACGAAAAATACTTATGCACCTTCATAACTTTAAGGATACATAGAAGTGATTTCCTCAGCTTACATCAAAGATCAAATGGTAGCCTACTGGCAGGCATGGCTCAGGTGATACATAAAGGGCCATGCATATACTAACGTGAGATTTAGATAGTTATCATTGATCAAACACAAAGTAAAGAGGTTTGGATTAAAACACAGATTTTCCTTTTCCACTCCCTCTTTCCTTGTCTTCCCATGAATATTTGGGTGAATGCATTTCATTCACACATATGCTCGTGGAACTACAACTTTAAACTCTGCTTAAACAGCACTAGAAACTTTTTAATAGGATGACACCCTGTTTTGCACTGCAAGGGAAAAATGTTTTCCCCAGAATTTTTTAGTCAGAACTCAGGTACAAAAACAACTAAAATAAACAGAGGATGGAACTTCACCCTTCACTGCTACAACTGTGTTGACAATATTAAAGAAAAAAAAATACATCTACATTATAGACAGTCAGTAAATCCTGCATCTCAGGCACGGGCTATGTGGTCTAGAAAAATACTCCTACTCTTCTATTATTTCTTTGACTTCCATTATATCTTTGCGCTGCTTTCACGATTGTTAAAGCTTTGCTTCGTTTCCGAAACTTCACAGACTGACTAAAATGCTTTGCATTCATATAGACAGGGAACAAAAAAGGTCTCAAAAAACTAGTGTAACACTTCAGAAGTAACTAAGGTGGGGTGAATTTCCCAGAAAGTGTCCAGATAAATTTGTCCAGTGAAGGAGCAAAACTTTGAAAGATTCATTTTTCTACCTTTCCTCATGCTAAATATATTACATCAGCAGAAAAAGCTGAGGAACACGACATTAATCTGAAATGAGAAAATGGATATTGCTGGCAGTTCCTAAGAACATCCAACTAACGACTCTAACTGGCGATAGCATGATTTTTGAGGCTGCTCTGCAAACAAAAAAGAAACTATTGAATGAATTATTCTCTTCTGGTTAACTTTTCAACTGCAGAACTGTTGGAGGGACAACACAGCAGGGCATAAGGAATCCAGAAGGTTCCTGGAATGCGTTGATGATAACTTCTTTTTCCAAGTGATAGAGGAGCCAACAAGGGCAGGTGCTGCGCTGGACCTTGTTCTCATCAACAAGGAGGGGCTAGTGGGGAATGTGAAGCTCATGGGCAGCCTTGGCTGCAGTGACCAAGAAATGGTGGAATTCAAGGTCCTTAGGGCAGTGAGGAGGGTGCACAGCAAGCTCACTACGCTGGACTTCAGGAGAGTAGACTTTGGCCTCTTCAGGGATCTGCTTGGTAGAGTATCATGGGATAAAGTCCTGGAGGGAAGAGGGGCCCAAAAGAACTGGTTAATATTCAAGGATCACCTCCTCCAAGTTCAGGAGCGATGCATCCCAACAAAGAGGAAGTCAGGCAAAGGAGGCCCTCCACCAGGAGGCCCGCATGGATGAACAAGGAGCTGCTGGACAAACTCAAACACAAAAAGGAAGCCTACAGAGGGTGGAAGCAAGGACAAGTAGCCTGGGAGGAATACAGAGAAATTGTGCATGCAGCCAAGGATCAGGTCTGGAAAGCCAAAGCCCTGATAGAATTGAATCTGGCCACGGACATCAAGGGCAACAAGAAAAGCTTCTATAGGTACATTGGTGATAAAATGAAGACTAGGGAAAATGTGGGCCCTTTCCGGAAGGAAACAGGAGACCTGGTTACCTGGGATATGCAGAAGGCTGACGTACTCAATGACTTTTTAGTCTCAGTCTTCACCGACAAGTGCTCAAGCCATCCTGCCCCAGTCGCAGAAGGCAAAGGCCAGGACTGGGAGAATGAAGAACCACCCACTGTAGGAGATCAGGTTCGAGACCATCTAAAGAACCTGAAGGTGCACAAGTCCATGGGACCTGATGAGATGCATCCATGGGTCCTGAGGGCACTGGCAGATGAAGCTGCTAAGCCACTACCCTTCATATTTGAGAAGTTGTGACAGTCTGGTGAAGTTCCCACTGACTGGAAAAGGGGAAACATAACCCCCATTTTTAAAAAGGGAGAAAAGGAAGACCTGGGGAACTACAAGCCAGTTAATCTCACCTCTCTGCCTGGCAAGATCATGGAGCAGATCCTCCTGGAAACTAAGCTAAGGCACATGGAAAAGAAGGAGGAGATTGGTGACAGCCAACATGGCTTCACTAAGGGCAAATTATGCCTGACAAATTGGTGGCCTTCTACAATGAGGTTACAGCATTGGTGGATATGGGAAGAGCAACTGATGTCATCTACCTGGACTTGTACAAAGCATTTGACACTGTCCCACAGGACATCCCTGTCTCTAAATTGGAGAGACATGAATTTGACAGATGGACCATTTGGTGGATAAGGAATTGGCTGGATAGTTACACTCAAAGTGTCCACTCAAAGGTCAATGGCTCGATGTCCAAGTGGCCACCTGTGACGAGTGGCATCCTCAGGGATCTGTATTGGGACTTGCACTGTTTAACATCTTTGTCAGCGACACGGACAGTGGGATTGAGTGCACCCTCAACAACTTTGTTGACGACACCAAGCTGTGTGGTGCAGTCGACATGCTGGAGGGAAGGGATGCCATCCAGAGGGACCTTGACAGGCTTGAGCGGTGGGCCCGTACACACCTCATGAAGTTCAACAAGGCCAAGTGCAAGGTCCTGCACGCAGGTTGGGGCAATCCCAAGTACAAATACAGGCTGGGCAGAGAACGGATTCAGAGCAGCCCTGAGGAGAAAGACTTGGGAGTGTTGGTTGATGAGAAGCTCAACATGACCTGGTAACATACGCTTGCAGCTCAAAAAACCAAACAGATCCTGAGCTGCATCAAAAGAAGTGTGACCAGCCTGTCGAGGGAGGTGATTCTCCCCCTCCACTCCGCTCTCGTTAGACCCCACCTGGAGTACTGCGTTCAGCTCTGGGGCCCCCAACATAAGAAGGACATGGACCTGTTGGAGAGGGTCCAGAGGAGGGCCACGAAGATGATCAGAGGGCTGGAGCACCTCTCCTATGAAGACATGCTGAGAGAGTTGGGGTTGTTCAGCCAAAACAACCTTCTCTGGAGAAGAGAAGGCTCCAGGAAGACCTTATAGCACCCTGAAGGGCACCTACAAGAAAACTAGAGAGGGACTTTTTGCAAGGGAATGTAGTGATAGGACGAGGGGTAATGGCTTGAACTGAAAGAGGGTGTATTTAGATTAGATAAAAGGAAGAAATTCTTCACCATGAGGGTGGTGAGGCACTGGAACAGGTTGCCCAGAGAAGTTGTGGATGCCCCAGCCCTGAAATTGTTCAAGGACAGGTTGGATGGGACTTTGAGCAACCTGGTCTCGTGGAAGATGTCCCTGCCCATGGCAGGGGAGTTGGAACTAGATGATCTTTAAGGTCCCTCCCAACCCAAACCATTCTATGATTCAGGCTTAAGAACACTGGCTCTGCAGTACTTGCAGTATTTGCCTTGAAAGCTCTTGTTAGTAGTCAGAGCAGACAGAGGACTTGTGATGGGAAGATTTGACTCCTTTCTCTGAACTTCTCCGTAGAGATCCAAGACATCTGACAACTATCTCTTTAGCAGTCATGTTCTTAAACAACTCATAGGCAAGTAATTGGACTGTGACTATTGAGACCGTGACACAAATACACCAACCCCTAAATATGCAAAATTTCAGTATTGTTGGTTAGCTCTGGTAAGAAATCCTGCACATTGTATTTTTCTCTGATCTCTAAACAGTACACTGCTTACGTTATACCATTTTTTTCATGTAATACTTGTGATAAATGTATTAGTTAGGGATTTTGCAACTTACTGTAAGCCCCACTGCTCTTAATATTGCTTTTAACAACGAAATTACTCATTGTTATTCACAATTTCTAACTTTTTCACAAAACTATAAATGCTTAAAAGAAGCCCCAGAAAGATTTCAATGAGATGACACAGAACTAAAGGTACAGTAAAGAGGGACACAGTACTAAAATTGACTTTCTATGTATTTTAGGCTCCATAGGCACTTTTTCCAACCTGTGGGGCAAACTATGGAATTGCTTCTTTAGCACTGAAATCCTTCACATCCTGAATCTGCTGATTTGTTTTGAGCCTGAATGGTTTGAGGCTGCTGCATGTCATGTCAATAAAGACATGAAAAAACCACATTTTTTACTTGAGAAATTCCTGGCTGGTCTCCACATACACCTCAAGTAAGTCTATACACAGTGTGTATCCATCTGACATCACCATTCACAGAAGGGGCAAGAAAAGGATCATATTTCCTATTACCCATCATATATCCTTAAAGCTGGATTTAGACTTAGTGCATTATTAATCCTAAAGATGATGATTCTACCTTGCAGATCCTTCAATATTTAAAACGTAATTAGTTGTCTCTGCTTGGTTGGTTTTTAATCCAGTACTCATGTATGTGCATAATTTAAGGCATATGAATAATTCCATTGAAGTCAATGGTCAATATTATTGTTACCAGCAGAAATGAACTGATATGCATAAGTCCTTTGCTTGAATGGGATGGGGCACAGGGCTGGGAGAAATCTATGATAAGGGGCTGAGAGAAATATATGATAAGGAGCTCATTTTCTGAAATTCCCTGGGAAAAATTAGAAGTTTAATGTACATAGTGACTAAAAAATGACAAAAAGATTTAAGCATTTCAGTCTAGACATTCTAGTGCATCATGCTGTAGACGTCCTCACCCAAGTACACCTGCTCTGGCCCAGGTGAACCTTAGTTCCTGGTTTATTTTAGAAAAACTTTGGGTATAGCTATAGTTCATTGTTATGCTGCATGATCTCCCTGACAAGAAGGTGAAGTTTCCAGAACTGACCAAGCTTCCCACACAACACTACAGAGAAGACAAGTGAAAGCACTGCTGGGCTCAACATCAGAGTCATGAGAGCACACACTCCTGCAAAAGATACACTTTAACCGGCTTGAACTTCTTGGGGAGACTGTGTAAAGGCAGGAGTCCTGCAGAAGAGCCCTACCAGGCTGCTGCAACCTGGGCAAGAACAAGGTTAGAGTGGACATCTAGAAGCACTGCCTTATAACCATGTCAGCTGCTTGACGGCAAAGTGAAAACATGTAAAATAGCTGTTTGAGCTTCTCTGAAATTATACAATCACACTGGAATGCCATTTTGCTGTTATATGAACTTCTTTCAGTGAAGAGCACATAAAAGGTGGGAAGCAAACTGCTTTTTGTTGCATACAGTATGCGGGAAGTGCATTGCTACCAGTAGAATTTGCCAAGCTTATTTCTTTATAACAGCACTGAGTCATACTTTCATCACTCATTAAATACCCCACCTTTTCAAGGATATGCACACTTTCTCAGCTGGGAAAGGCTGTATGAAGTCTTAGACACATATAAAAAACCCCAACTTTCAACCACCTAGCCCTGAATTACTGATACTGTATGCTGACACTGAATCCTTCCACTGTGTTTCTTAGCCCCCATTATGTAACCACTGGACTCCACAACATTATTTCATTCTTTGGTAAAGTTCTATACTCTATACTCTATATTTCAGCTGTTTCTGGTTTGGGTGCACATTGTTTTTTCCAGTCAGCTGTTCTTTAACAGACTGAGCTATTATGGGAAATATAACATCTCTGTCTGAGAGTGGGAAGAGAATTAAAACTTGCATTCAAATACCAGCAAGTCAAAATGTCTGTGGCACACGACTAAGCTGAACTGTTTTTCCACTGCAAGCTATTTCTCTTGAAAATGCTTACTGATCCCATACTTCTATGGCACAGTAGTTTGTGCTTGCTGGAGAGGTAGGGGGGCAATATTGACTTGGGTGTGTTTACTACTGTCTTAATTAAATGGCCTTCACACAAGTTTACTGTACAACTTCAACTGATGGCAAAGGCCAATGGCATTTGACTTCATACTTTTCATTTCAAAATAGAGGAAAAAAAGTTAGGCTCTCCCTTGACTTAAAGAATACAGCAGTGTTACTGGGTTTTGTTTTCACAAAGTTGCAACATTTATTAGCACTAGTAATGTTGCAAAGGGACGTGGGTCATGATGGCAAATCAACTATCTGAAAAGTGGATTTTGCTGACAAAATCTCAGCATTAAATTTTGGTAGTGCATGTACCACTGGGAAATTCTTATATTCAACTATACTATGGAAGGGAAAACAGAAATAATCAGGAGGCTACCATTTACACCTCCTCCCGTCCCCACCTGTACTCTTTGTGCTTTCTTGTGGTACTTCTGTATTTTTCTGTGAAAACTGGAGGGGGCTAGGTACCTCTGCAGCATGTTTGGCAATACAGGGATTCTGAAATCCCACTGAAAACGTTAGTTACACAGCGAGAATTCCTTACATCAAATTCTGAGCTCAAATAAGCCTGCTGCTTTGCCACCTCACTCTCTTTCTCCAGGTTTAACATGTAAAAGAGAAAAAAAATAATTAAATGCCTTTCATTTCAGTTTACTTACCCAGAAGTGTAATATTGAAATTCATTTATTGCCAAGTGATAAAGCAACTCACATTCTAGAGTGTGCTGGAACTGCTGCACTTTGAGGATGTAAATAATTCCCTCTAAACTATTCCCTCAGAAGTTTTTTGGTTTTTATTTTTTTTCAGTGGTGGCTCAGGTCACTCTCTGTCTGCATTGAGGCTGACTTTGTCAAAAAAACAGCTGGGAAAGAACAGGCCATACACTGACCTAGGCAGAGCTCTTAAAGACACTAGGCCTAGACTGAACAAGTCTTCAGGACTTTCCACAAACATAGCCTGGAGCCTAGTATGCCAAGCCCTTGCTCTCAATCCATTCTGCTTGTTGATATAGATGGCTAACAGATCATTTTCCCTACCTCTTCCCTACTCAACAGCTAACATCAATAGTAACATTACTTTCGCCTTCTTATTACAGTACTCTTCTTGGTTCCTGAACAGTAGATCTACTTAGAGGAGATCCATGTCATTGATCCATCTGCAGTGTTCTGTCAAAGTCAGGTCCCTCTACAGGTAACAGCACCCATTAAGGCTCTCCATTCTCTCACGTGACTGATAACATGAGTGGCTTAGCTTGTTGGGTGAATTTGCAATTTGCAGAAATGCTATGTAGTGACCTCCAAAAATTATTTGGACTTGTGTGACTTAATCAGGATTTGAATTCAGGCCTCCAGAGGCAAAAGTCACAGAGATTTACGTGAGTTGCCTTGTTCCCATGTAAGTGTGTATAGCCTTTTATCCCTTTAAAAGGAAAAGGTTGATCTTAGAAAAAGTCATCCAAAAGCCCAAAGGCTATTTAGCCACAGGGCTGATAGTTCTTTCATTACAGCTGCTGCAGCAGTTACATCCCTTACTGCTACTCAGTTACTTAAAAAACTTTCATCTTTTACAGGCTTTGGAAGTTCACTGCAAAAGAATAAAGTGCTGATTTCAATCATGAAAATACCCCCTAGGATGGTGGGTTTCCAGATCTAAAGATTTCATTTCATCTTAGAATTCTGGGCTTTCCCTTCCTGTCTCTGTTTATTTTGTATTTACATTTGCACAGCTGATTATCGAGAAAGGATTTTCTGGCTGTTTTACTGTATTGCTGTTTTATAACTGCTTCTATTTATCTCAGTGCACACTGATAGCAAATTCTACCGTAATTATTCCAGAACAGCACTGATTGCTGCATGCACAGGAATACACAAGCGCATACTGTTCATAGATTTACATAGTCAATTAAGTCCTTAAAAATAAAGATAATGAAAAACAGTACTGTTAGCTGTAGATAATGACTACCTTCTTACTAAGTGGACGCATGACTGTCGATTCTTTTTTTGCACTTGATCAATATATCCCAGTTTCCTTTGTAGTCAGTTCCAAATCTATCATATTCCTAGAAATCCATTCTACATTTTAGATGAGGAATCCCGCTTTCAGTTGTGAAATCACATGCAAAAGTCTCAAATAAAATACACAATATTTAGAACTCATAGCACACAGCTAATAAACCTTCATCTTACAGGCACACTAGCCACTCAGATATTGTATAAGCACTAGAGGTTCACTGGAGAAACTACTATCAAAGAGCCTGAATGAGGTGCAACCGCATTATCGGCAGATAAGACTGCCCCCTCTCTTTTTCTTGTGAGTCATATCAGCAACACAAATTAGGCAAGATCAGCACGATGTCCAGGACTGATTTCTTCTAGACATGCTTTAAAAATCCACAGTGTGGATGTTCTGTGGTAAATATTCCTCTGATGGAGTCCTAAAACCTTCATGTTCTACTTCTGGTCACTTTGCATCTTTAGGGACATGTGCCCAATATTGTTTTTAGGTCTCTGATTTGGGTGCAGTTCAGAGGACTGGAGTTAGAAGGAGACAGCTCTAGAGGAGGCCATGGGCAAAGCTGAACTACGGGCTTATGATGGTATGACCACCATCTGAGCGGTCAAGCGCTGCTCAGGCAGAAATCCCACTGAAATCAATGAATAAAGCCAATATTAGTGGACCAATTCACTTTGCAGGCAGGAAAGACATTACTCACAGTAAGTTTAGTGAGTTGTATTGCCCTTTGTCTTGAAAACAAGATGTTAAAGCAAATTAAACTCAAAATAAACATGAGTTTTATAAGTAGTCGGTTCTAGAGCCACCACTTGTGTTCTGATCTTGGGCATATTCCCCAGTCTTTTTCTTTCCTAGGGTCTCAATTATGAACCAAAGTCTGCTATTTGCAAATCTGGCTGGTGGATATGGGTCCAAACTTAACAACTCTGAAGATGACTGTTTCAGAAGGCAATGATCATCAGTTCTTGAAAAACTGGTAGCAAGGCCCATGCAGTGCACCCACAAACAGAGGCACTCAAAATCCTAAGTCATACAGAAGTGTCCCAGTAGCTTAGTTCTTAATTTTAGAGCTCTGGGATAAAAGATTAAAGACAAGAAAGGTCTCTGTGGTGATTAGACAGCAGCAATTAGGAAAAAGTCTAAGGAAGAACAAAAGAAGAAAGACTAGAGAAAGGGCAACAGAAAGACAGAGCCATTGAAGATGTCCTTCCCATGCAGGAGCACTGGGCAGAGGGTCTCCACTAACACCTCCCCATAACCAACCCAAAGAAGCTTATTTTTAATGGAGATTTTCTTTTCATATAGAGGAAGAGGGCTGAGAGGTCCAAAGTTGAGGTCTGAAGGGCCCATGAAAACTTCATTTCACACCGTAAGTGCTATTTTGTATTGAACAAATGTTCAGCAGCAGTTTTTCTGGCAGGTAGCAACCAGCAAGTCACTGCTGTTACTTGCTTACAAGGCAGCAGTACAGGCAGCCATGACAATTGCATGTGCAGCTGTTCATGAGAAAAAGGAAAACAGATTTAGGTCAGCATTTATGCAAATTAGGTGTTAATTAATGCATTAATGCAGTGCATTAATGTTGTGGCCCTCCAGTGCTCTGAACTATGGGCCCTCTCCCCTTACCCACCACTGTAACAGCAGAGGGAGATGAAATAACCTCTGCAGTCACAGAGATGGGTTGCTCATACTTGTGTGCTTATTCTTTGTAAATTTTTCACATCCATGCAAAACCCTGCCAAAAAGATGATTAAAAAACCTCAACCCTACAACAATAAAAGCCCAACGTTTTCTTGGAGGGGTGAGGGTGGATGGGGAATAAACACCATGGAAACATGTAGGCAGATATATTCTTAGAATCAAATCATTCTCTGGTGTGGAAAGCCTTACTAATTCAAGCCTAAGTGCTGCAAGAATAAAGGGTTAGAAGGAAAAACACAGCTGGCGAAAATTGGGGGTTGCAGCCCTGCGTTTAATGTCTTCTACTTTGTGGCAATATCTTTGTATTCCTCACAACATCTTCCTCATTGGCTGCAACAGGCTGTGGGGGGATGAGAAAAGCTCACAAGATATGCCAATGCTGTCAGCAAAGTAAATTATATCCATTGTCCAATTTGTTTCATTTTGATTTCACGATGGGAATTGTAAGGGTGACTGTTAGCTCCAGTTTCAAGCTCATTTAGTGACTCTTGGAAGTACGATCTCACAGATTCAGAGATGGAAGGCTCTTCCAAGACAGCCTGTTTAACCCACTGCATCTATATATGCCACTCTGTGCTGTCCTTGGGGATGTGATGTTTCTGAATGTTTCTACTGATTCAATCTCACTACATTGTGGCTCTCACTACATTGTGGTGGCTCTACTGCACTGTTTTGGACTACTAAAACGTTTTCTTGCCGAGGGGCTGGGCAAGCCTACCAAGGACTGTTTAGTTAAATTTCAGGGAGTCAATTTATTATGTGCCAGATCAGGCATCTCTTCCAGGGACAGGTTAGTGCCCTGGATCTCATCCAGAACTGGTTTTAGTCCATCTAGAATAATACCACACTCTTTAGTTTACAGTTAGAGCCTTGAGGTAAACTGTCCCTGGATGTTATTTTCATAGACTCAACCAAGCATTCTGAAGTGTTGTCCAAATGACATGGGACAAAGCCAATACTCCAAAAATGGTGGCAGGCTGAAGGCTGCTCATTATTAATAATCATCAAGCAGATCAAGTAGAATTACTTGATCCTAGAATTCAAGGTATAATGGGCGAGCTGTACGCAGAACATCTCAGGGCCAGGTTCTCCACTACCCAGCAGTATGAATATCCCAATGCAACAACGTATGGTTGCGCTTTGCACTTGCACTCTGTTTTCACTTATATATACAATTGCCTAAATGCAGGGGAGTGGAGAGACCAGACACGTAAAACTGAGGCTGCAGTGGGAAGTTTTGCATGCAGTGTCACAGGGCTCCAGCTGCAGAAAGCAGATTTCACACAAAGATGAAAGCCTTTGTAGAGACAGGGCGCTGTCCGAATTGTATTTAACTCAGAAGCGAAACTTCCCCTGAAGGACAGTAACAAACTGATTAAAAACAATTAAAAAGAAACCCCATTAGGGAAGGTTGAAAGAACTGAATCTGCTCAGATTAGAAAAAGATTAAGGGAAGACAACAAATGCCTACAAATACTTAAACAGGATGTTACAAACTGCACAGGGATTGATTTTCCTCCTTAGTCAACAAGACAATAAGAAATAACGTACTGCAGCAGAGACTGATTACAAAATACCAAATGACTTAATTTGTAACATTTGGATTTGTATCTGCTGCTGGGAGTTCCCAAGACTGAGGGGTCTTCAGAAATGGGCCTTGGTGCCTGTACAAGGGAGCTAGCTGCTAATCCTGGCTGATCATACATTAAGAAGAATTTTGAGAATAATATGCTCAATATTTCTACAATGCATCAGAAAAATTATGATGTGACATATCATAAGAAGTGCCTGTCAACTCAAATGATTCTATGAACTGATTGCATGTGAAACAAAGCCACACGGCAGCTATACTGGGACAAATTAAACTGTGTAAGACTGAGGCATTATAGGAGATGTGCTCCTATGAACACTTAACACTCCATTCAACAAAGATCAATTCTTCAGCGAAGAGTCAACATGGTAGTTTTGCACAGATTTTCATCGTGCCCGTTATAGTTATTTTACATTAAAAATTTGGCTCCTTATAAGTAATTATCTTACCTGCCACTATATAGCAATGTCAAACTATTTTCCCTAATAATTTTCTTTCACATTTCAAAAGCCAGTCTACTCACAAGACTTATCTGCTGAGTGAGAGAGGAGATTGGAAAGTGTCTTGATCTTATTGATGCCAAGTCCTTCTAAGGAATAAAAGTTTATTGCTTTCCCGCCTCTGGTTATCTTTTTGTGAGGATGTGGATCACAGACTGTGAAATAGTACTCCGTGAGAGAGGAGACAGGCTTCACTACAGATGTGAAAAGATCAAGGAGGCATGATGGGAAGCATGAAGAAAGAAGCAGGAAACTGAAGGTAAAATTGAAGAGCTACTAAGTGGATCAGGAGTCCAGGGCTTGTGGACAGCTTTCTAACTTTTAAACATGCAGGTTTGACCTTGCAAAGTGTGGCACAAGACAGACATAGGTTTCATAAAATTACTAGTACATTTTTCAGGGCAACATGCTGAAATGTGCTAAGCTCCCTCCATTCCCACTGAGAGGAATGCAGAGATCTAGGTACCTATTGAAAGCTATTTTTCAGAAAATAGGAAGATATAATGGAAAAGCACTTACAGAAAAGTTCAAACCAAGGGAAGTGCTCCATTGGCCAAACATTTCCAGCTAAGTAATTCAGCCCAGAGCTTTGTTTTTCTGCTGAGATTTAGCTCAGGCTCTTATTTTCAAATTTAAGGAGGGAGCAAAGAAAACTCCCTACATCCACATGTATGTCCTTGGAAGACTATCACAACAGACATCAAGGCCTTGATTAGGTATCTCTAAGTCCTCATGTTGTACACATACTGCATGTGGAAAATCCCAACAGCATAATCAACATTTTAGAAAATAGAAGGTGAGATCCTGACCTTTTGAAATTAATCAGAATTTTGCCATTGACCTCAGCAGGACCAGATTCAAACGGTGGTATCTACCTTGAATTGCAGAGGAGCTAAGAACCTAGCAGTCTGCTTGAACTTTGAATGCTCAGCACTTTTAATATTAACCCATTAGCTTACGTAATTGAGTTTAAACAATGACTTCTGAAAATCATCACCTAAAATTTCAGCTGCAAAATTATCTGATTTGCAGACAACATTTTCTTAGACCATTCTTTAATCTGTACTTTCCTTTCAGTGTAAAATGGACAATCAATTCTCTGTCTCAGGATACAGCTGGAGAGAGGGAATCTTTAAGTCTGGATTTCTAATTTAATTAACTGTGCAGATTTATTTCATAATAAAGCAAATTTTAATTTCCATGACCTCACTGTGGATCCAGGAGATCTTTCAAAGTGTTAGATACTTGAGAATAGCATCCTATCTCTGCACTCCTGTGGAGACGCAACCCCAATGGGTTGTCTATGACAAGTCCACTCCTCGGCTGAAAAGGCAAAGGCCAGGGAGTAGAGTTATATGTGAATCAGACTTCACTAAAGGAATAGTGGCTCACAGGAAGTTTAAAATATTTATTTATATCCTACCCGACTTACTAAAAATCTTCCTTCACTCTCAGAAATTGAAATGTTGCATCTTTTCTATTCTTTACTGTCCAGAAATACTCTTCCTTTTGATCTGTCTAGCTTAAGCTGGAATGCCCTTTGCATGGACTATAAAACTTACTGTATAAACCACAATAGATGGTTTGAAACGTCCACATATGAAATTATAGGGTGAATGTTTAGAGACTATTTCTACATATAAATATTAAAGCCACAATGCTCCTCATAGGTGCGTCCTGTAGTAATTGTCTAAACAACATCTGCTCCCAGAGTAGCACAGACCTCTCTGCAGAAGGAAACACCCATCACATCTCAGATACCTTCTCTACCAATATGGGAAACACTGACCAATGATGGCTTTTATCCACTTGGTTAATATAGCACAAAGAGGCAAAAAGTCATATGGGACAATAATACTCTTAGGACTGTTTACAGAAGCTTAACTGAATATGTCTGTCATCTCAGGTGTTCAGGTATTTACTCAAACTTTGTATTTCTTGGCCTTTAAACACAGATATGTTTTTTTCTTTACAAACTAAATTTCCTCCTTCTCAATTACTGAAATTTTATCTGCAGTGCTAACTCTCATCTTTTGTAGTCTTGTCTAGGAATAACTGGGAACTGACAATAACAAATATTTCTTTTGTTTCCAAAGCAAGTATTCTATCAAAGCCATAATCTAAAAGGCTAACTATACGGATGCCCTTAAAAATAATGACCATCAATCTGTATTAATTTCAGGTCTCAGTTCACCATACTGTCTCTAAAGGAAAAAGAATAGCTCAGGAAATCAGTGAAAAAAGCTGGCTGAATACCAAACAAAAGCCAACAGCTAAAATCCAGGTTGCTGCAGGGATGCCATAAAAAAAAAATCAGACCATCTGCAGCAGTCATGGTAGAAAATCATTTAGCAGTGAGTATATGCTTTTGGCTCCTGGTATCAGATAACTGATAATTGACTTCGGAATGATTCACATCCACTCATGCAAATGACGCATGGACACAAAAGTGTGGGGATTAGCAGGGTCTTTTATAACACGTGCCTTTGGAGAAAATTATGATATTTTGTGGCTAGGTTTCACAATACTGAATGGTATACACTGCCAAAGCTGTTATCATGTTTATTTCTGATACCTTTTACTCTCTCCTATTTCCCCTGAACCACCTATAAATCCTCTCAATCACACAAAGACTGGAGGAATGTGAGCTAAATGTGATAAAAAGACAGATGTATTATATATAGCCATAGTTGAGCAGTGGAGTAGTTTTGCCCAGTTCCTTTTCTGACTTCACTTCTGCTGTTCTTCGTTATTTTATTAATCTATACCCTCTTTTCAAGTAAAAGCAATTTTTGTGCTCTGAGACGCAGACTCCCCTTGTGGCTTGATCTCTGCCCTTTATCTCAGGCACTAGAAGGAAGCTAGAGTCACAATTCTAATCTAAATTTACGAGGATAAAGAGACAACTGCTAGCTATTCCACACAGAGAGTATCTATTGCAGATAAGCTACATCTTCAAAGGAAAATCTTGTAAACTCTAAATAGCTGGTGGGTAGAAGGCAGCTTCAGGGTCATGTTTAAGAGAGAAGCTGGTGTTGATTAACAGTGAAAGCTGCCTCAGTCCACATTATCCTTTTCTGTGCTTTGGGTCTTCTTGAGTTAAATTCCATCATGCATTGTATCACACCCTACCATCTTGGAGAACCAGATGTCATAATATGCCAGTCTTCAAAGTTAGTCAGAGTCTGGGTTAGCCTCATACAGACAGGACTGAGCTGTGTGTGAATTAAATTCCTGGACCGTAATATGTTGTTGCAAAAGTTGATGGCAAGAGCTGAATCCAGAAACTGTTTATATCTGGTTTACAGGTGAAGGCTAAATCTGATCTTAACTCCTACAGTATAACTGTATTGCCACTGAATTTCCCAACACACTAGGAATTACAAGGTAGAAACTAAAGCTATTGAAACTTTCAGAATTAGACAAGATGAGACTGCATTTAGTTTGAAGAGAATATCAAGATTCGACTAAACATGTAACCATGATCAATGCCAATATCAGAGTTAGGAGAATTTATTCTAATACTATTATGATAAAAGCCATAATCGGGAGCAGTGCCGGCATGAAAAGGGATTTGTGAGGCCTTTCTTATAAAACCTACAAGCTGATCAGCATAGTGCCTTTGTAACATTAATGGCATGGGTAGAGCACACAGTTATCTGTCACAAATACTTCTACATCAGCAATCTAGAGATGTACAAGATATTTCACTCCTGCAGAGAGGGTCTTTGCATGATATTCTGCTCAACAAAGGTACATTGCAAATTTTCAAACCAACAAGCTACGTGCCATCTTTCAACATTAAAATATCAATGGAGAGTCAACATTTACATTTTATTTAACCACGCTAGATAATCCCTCCCATTTTACCCACTAATATTCTGAGTTAATTAAAGCTCCATGCTAGCAACCATGCCTTCACTATATAGAACAAGCAAGAAAGCTAAAGCCCCAAAGTTTCAACATAGCCATAGCACATGAGCAGGCCTTTCAGCTTATCATTTTCGGATACGTACCCAGTACAGCACATCTGTCCAGCCCTCCATCGTGATGCACTGAAACACCGTCAGCATGGCAAAAGCAAAATTGTCAAAGTTCGTAATGCCGTGCTTAGGACCCTCCCAGCCTGCCTTGCACTCCGTGCCATTCTGACACTGCCGCCCATGCGCAGACTGGGGGGCACAGGGAGACGGATCATCTTCTGCAGGTGTATCTTAAAGGAGAGGAGGGAGAAAAAGGAGATGAAGAGAACTAATTGCTATGTGGCACACTGATAAGCAAGTGAAGGATATCTGATTTTAACAAATATATTTTGCAGTGAATTTAACAGATTTCTCTAGGAATACACAAGAAAATGTATTAATTTTAATGGGCAGAAGGATGTTTTGTTGTGCTGCACTTTCTTTTTGTAAAAATAATGGCCAAGCTGTCAAATTCTACAGTCAAAACTGAAATGTCTTTGAACATGAGAGGGAACATAAGATCAAGACTATTGCATTTCTTTAGGCTGCATGTTATGACCAGTGTTTTCATACCGCAGGCACCTGGCATCTGGGTTAATCTTGAAAGGGAACTGCAGCACTGACTGGTACTCTGTTGAAGGAGGCTGAACCCCTGCAGCAGACAGGCTTCAGTGCTCTGGAGGTAAGTTGATATGGTGCTGGGCCACTGCTAAATTATAGCAGAGAGTCTCTGGATCTCTGCTCTTCTGGAGTTTAGAAGCTGTGTGGCATTTTATCAACAGCCTAGTGGCACTCAGAAACTCTGTAAGACTACTGCTTGATCATCCATCCCTTATTCTGCACAGGTGTTTCTAAAGATCTGAGAACAAGCCTGCCTAGATGCTTTGACATATACAAAATGTTACAGAAAACATTTTTATAAGCACAAAAATTCCTGCAATAGATTTTTTTTAGTATATGGATTTCAGCGCCTATTGCTATATTTATAACAGGTGCAGGTATACATGTGTGTGGGAGCAGGTAATTATGTTTGTTTCTTATTCACATGGCAAAAATCGTAATTTTCTGAAAGTTCTGATCACATTCTGATCATTAAAGCATGCCAGAAATAGCAATATTAGAATTAGATGCTGTAATGTATAATAATTACAAACAGTATGAAGAAAGATATATACACTTTAAAGATGTAAACCAGACTGACAATTCATTATAGTTCTAGCATCATTTCCAGAAAATGAAATCTGCCAATGTTATAAAAGTAGAAAATATAGAACTTCTGAAACAATTTCCTACTGTGCAATATTTTCTTGGTTACAAGCTGAACTGGGTCCTAGACATTAGCACCCACCACAGCATAGGGAATCACTACTGCTCAAGTTGGATAAAACACATGAAAAAGAGCAGATAATTAGGTGAGTGAGTGACAATACAATTGAATTATTTTGAAATGTGAATATTTCTTTCTGTAAATTATTTGAAAGTTCTTTCTTGATGGATTTGGTACAAAAAGTTTCTTCCCATTAATATGCTTTTGCTTTCTTATTAGCTGCACTTCTAACCACAGTCACAGCCTGTGATTAAAAAAAAAAAATAAAGGCTTCTGGGCCTCAATTAGATATTTCTTTACAATGACACCAGTTTAAAATGAAAATTTATTTGTGTACAAGATTAATAATAAAATATAAGATTTGTTCATTTCCATGATGCCATCTCATTTGCAGCTCAGTCTTCTAGTGGTGAAATCATCAGTACTTTAGTGTTGCTTGAGCCTCTGGGAGATTTGTTAAAGAACTCAGGCTGGCTTGCAGTGCCAAAGGTCCACACTAAAAAGTCCACTACTGTGTTCAGCAGGAATCGACAGTTTTGGTTGTAGCCTTTACAGACACAGGCCAAGAACTGGGTGCCCAAGATGAGCAAGCTAAACTCTCACCAGTCGCGAGTCTCTCTACATCAAAGGTGATTCATATACAACAAGCAGAACAAAGGAATCACCACTGCAAAACCCCAAACAGGTATACAGCAGGGAGCAACAGCCACCTGCCTCCTGTGCCAGCAGAAATGCTCCATTATATAGCGGAAAGCCTCCCTCAGAAAATCTTTGTATGTATGATACAGTGTTCCCCTTACCTATAAGTCCCCCTTGCACATGGTAGCAGGTCTTATGCATCTTCCCCATGAATAACTCCAGTCCAATGATGGCATAGATAATAATGACAAACAGCACCAGCAGGGCAATATGCAACAAAGGGACCATGGCCTTGATAATTGAATTTAATACCACCTGGAGACCTGCAGAGAGAACAGAAGGAAGCACTTATCAGTAAAAGAACAAAATTTAGAGAGGCTATAAATTGCACAATATGTCATTTTTATTTCATTCCCCCTCATCTGAACTCATTATCTTGATGATGTAAAGATGTATATTTACAGATCACCTTCCTCCAGAAGATCCCCAACATTTCACAAATTTACCATCACAGCCTGGATCACAGACTAAAGTAAAACAGGTATTACCTCACCTGCCACTGAAATACCACTACCCTGGGGAGGGAATACATTAGCTATTTTGCCTGTTCTTGAAAACCAGACCTAAAATGATCTCCAGACAGTACTGAGGAGAGTTAAAGCACGGAAGAAACAAAGAACAACCAGAACTGAGGCAGGACAAGAAGAACAGTGAGACATGCAAGAGAGCAAATACTGGGGTACCACAGAGCTGCACCCCAGAGCATGGGGAGAGACGGCAAACTGAATTCGTGTCCCTGCTCTGATTCTGGGTTCTTCCAGAGGTCAAGCCAGTCTCAGGCAGAGCCTGAGCTGCTGAAGGACCAACAAACCCGTACTGACTGAGAGCTCCCGTCCCTCTTCGGATCTCCCTGCACTTCAGATCCACCTCACCATACTTCAGTCTGAACATAGGGAGAGTCAGAACCAGCAGTGCTGGTTTTGCCCCAAGATTTAGGGATCGCTCCATAACAGAGTTTGTCCAGGTCCCCAGAAAGGGGTATGAACAAAATATTATTACACAGCTGTTGTTAAGGCATGAGACTGGTATAAGTCCTAATCATAAGTGAGCCACACATTTCCAGACTGGCCTGGGGAAGGTGACTTGTAGCCAAGTTTGCTAAAGCGCTAAGCAGCTGTACCCTCAGATGCAGTTAACTCAAGCTGCAGATTCATGGGCCTCTCTCTGTCTCCTTCTCCTCATTTGTAAAACCAGAATAACAAAGCCAGCCTTGTAAGCCTTTAGTAAGGATTAGCATTTACAAAGGTCTTAAAATTATTATCACTGGTGGCAGTGATGGGAACCACTGTCACTGGCAAGTTATTAATGTTGGAATTATTGAGAGACCTCTAGAACTCCATAGTCTACAAATAGCCAGATCAGAACAATTACAAGCTCATGATTTTGCAATGACTGAGAGCCAGAAGCCATTAATGTCTCCTGCAAATGCTGTTATCTCCTCAGAGAAGTTGATCTTAGCTGTGATTTTTGAAAAATGTGATTCATGAGTTGTAAATGCCTGTTATACATCTGCCAAGAGAGTTTGTGATAACTATTAAGTTTTAAAATCTATCATCTAGGATCTTAGATTTTCATTTTTATTACTTTTTTTTTTTTTTTACTGATTTAAATACTTTCTAATAAGGATGACACATCTCTTGACAAGCACTTTCACTGGTAGGCAACCCACTTGTCAATTCACAGCTAAGGCTGAGACATTGCCTTTGCTCCCCAGCCACGATGGAATGCAGCAGAAGCAACCAAAGGTGGCATCAGCTGCCAGTCCAGCAAGATCATTCACTGCCTTCTAGTAATGCAAAACTGGCTACTAGCATCCCTCTAGTCAGAACATTTTTTCAGGCGTCTGCAGTCAGTTCAGTTATCTATTAATGGTGGATGCTATCCAAAGGGAGTGATATTCAGCATGAAACATTCTGGATTTCACAAAGACATCCTTACATGAAGTACAATACTGACAGGATCAAAACTCATCCTGTACAAGAGTGGGATGTTCTGCTCACTCAGTTACCTCCAGGTACTTACTCTGGATAAGCAATGTCTCCGGCAAAAAAGTATTGCTGTGATTACATGAAGCATTCAACCTTTTCCCCTAGATGCTCACCTCATTTGGTCTACTAATTCTAAATATATACAAAAATGAATTGCAGTCCATATCAACATCACTCCAATACTTTACAGCAGCTGAGAATGTAACATTCACCAGAAAATTAAAACAATGTCCCACCTTCTCCCAAACAATGTACAACAGTACGAGAAAGTTAAAAGACTACAGATGGCTATGAACCTGAAAAAAACCCACAAACTTTGCTGATTGAAATATTTGTAGCTTCAAATAAATCTACACAAAAGCAAATAAAGGCCTCCATCATTTTTAGTGATTTTAGGAGCCTTGTTAATCCAAAATTTAGCCAAGATTACAAGGTCAAGAGTTCTAATACCAGGTCTTATGTAATTTACCCTTAATTATTATAATAAATTGATTTAATATTTATCATAGGATATACCCAGTGCTCTTGAGTGGTTTGTGAGGACAGACACAATAATGAACAAAAAGCTCTCTCATTTTAAATGTAGCTTCATTATCACCCACGCCATGAAAGTGCTTCACTGTGCTACAGATGTCCAGAGAAGATAATATCTGCACAGACCAATGCCCTTTGTGTTAACACAGCAGTACTTGTGAAATCAAAGGCTTGCACCATAAACATGAGATAACAAGGTTTTTAGACAGTCAAGGGGAACATGTACCACCAGAAGATTTACCGGAGCTTCAGCTAGCTTAATTAGAGAAAAGCTTCTCGAGGATAATAAACCAACTTTGAAGAAGAGATGAGCTACTGAATACTGTTAGCATGAATTGATGTGTGTGCTGTGCAGTACCCTGTTAGGGCAGTCTGTTTTTAAATTCAGATGATTCCACTAATTAGCAAACTTACATACGTTACCATTAAAGTAGTCAGAGAGTTTCTAAAAGTTTAAAACCGCTAACTATGCAGCAACTTTAGAAATGTCCTCTCAGAAGACATAAGGAATGCTACTTGTAGAAGGGCAATGGATATATGCACATCACCATGCTCCCCACATTGCTGTCAAGCTTATTGCTGCAATATAGCTGCTGCCAGAAGTTACTTGATTATTCTCAGTTCAGGCAGCCATTTGCAACATGAACAGCTGTTGCAAGAAATTGCTTGAAGAACCAGGCCTGGACAATCAGAAAAGTTGGTGTAGTAGCAAGGGGGGAGAACAAGAAGAGGAGATAAAGAAGGATTAAAGGACTGGGGGAGAGCCGTGGGTAGGCATAACAAACACACACTTTTAAAATAAAAAACTACATACTTCAAAACACATCAAATCTGTGTTCTGAAATCTGAGAGGTGTAGATCAGTGTCTGTGAATGATCAGATGCATTTCTGATCAGGGTAAATCAAGGCAAATCATCCCTTTATGTGCAGACCCAAAGCTTTTTCTAACCAATGGTGAGAACTGCTACACACTTTTACATGTTTTTAACCCTGTGCAGAGGAAGAAGAGACAGTTGAAGTTATAAAAAAATGACTTCTCTGTCCCAACTCATGCATGCTCTTAATCTTTGCACACTGCAACACATAGGTATCACCCAACATTGGTGCTCACAATACAGGGGTAATACAGTCCCACTTGCCTGATGTGCACTCTAATACACCATTGCACATCTTTGGCATTTTCTCCCTTGTGGAGGTAAGGCTTGGACTCCTAGCAATGAGCTGTGCAGCTTATAAGCATGTTTAAACCAAAAAGCCTGGTGACCTGATCAGACTGAGAAGCTGGCCTCTAGATTTCACGTAGGTGATGCCAATAACTGCCTTCCCACAGCAGAGTGAAAACCTATGTTTTTACACTGCTTTACAGAGGCTGGCAATGCCATCATCAGCCAACCATAAACACAGAGTCCTGAACTTATGTCCTGGCAAGTAAATATAAAAATAAATGGATTTAAAATATTTGGCATTCTAAATATACTTTTCATTCTTGGAAGCTCTCTCCATGTGCTAGACACTCTACAGACATCTGTGAAGGCACAGCACCTGCCTTGATGTCTCCAGGCTGGACAAAGAGCTAACTGCACAGAGGTTAGGGAAAGTGCCACAAAAGGGATTATTTGCAGTTTTTCAGCCCGCGCTTTTCTTCCATTAATAATTGAAGATCTTAAACAGCTCTTAGTACTTATTATAAAAGCACTTCAGTTTACCTTTAAAAAAACCCCCTCTTGGCTGCATTCTGTTGGCTGACATTGACTCCATAAATGTTTCAGTAAGCAAAACACATTAATGCTATTCCCTGGGCTCATGGAATTTAGCATTTATTTACGCTGATAAAATGTTTTAAATATTTATTACATGTGAACAACATTGCTTTTTATACCAAGTCAAGCCCTTTTCAGCCTCTAGAGGACTGTGTCGAGCCAAAGGTTTAGGGCACAACTGGGGACTAGAGGGAATGGAGAAGTGAGCAGGAAAAGAGCTTATACCAAGCAACATTGATCTTTCTCAAAGCTATGGGAAATACACTGTTAGGGATGCTGCAGGTGTTTTAGACCTATTATATGATGCTGTATTTTTCTCTCAGGGAGACAGTCATGAGAGGGGCTGGTTGCTGTCTCATCAATTCAGGCAGTTATTGAAGAACGTGCTTATCTCTAAGCGTGTAAATGTCTGCACCTAAAGCAATGGGATTACTTACATACCCCATTGTGTACTTACAAGCTTTTTTGGATTTCAACCAACGCTCAGCAAGATGGCACAAAAAACCCCTGCACCGGACCCAGCTGCTAAAATGCATTTGGCATTGTTGTGCTGTGGAATATATCCAAGGAAACTAATGGTAGGTTGGTCTCAGTAAAAAACATTTGGGCCTTTCCAAGCACAGCTCTATCTCACATTTTCACATGTCTTCAATTTTGGATCAAACTTGGTTTGCTGGACAGGGTGATTTCCTGTTCTAATCATATTAGTAGTCCAGATCTTCAGAGAAAGCGTATCATGAGTCTACCCCTTCATTGGTTTTGCAGGGTTATATTTTGCCTACACCATGGCATTGCCTGACCAGGAGTATGAGCAGGCACAATCTCATACAAATGACCTTCTGGGAATGAGCAGGAATAAAAGGGAAAGGAAAGGACTTTCTATCCATACCTCCCCCGCCTCCTGATATATACACACATGCACACACACACAGATTTTTTGTGCTTAATCCAGTGCCAAGGGTGTGGGAGGTAATTATTTTTCTGCTAATATAGTTCAGAAGAAAACTACTACTTTCTGCAAGCAAGGAAGAAACAGGGGAGGATTTGTGACTCAGCACAGTGCCTGAGTCAGATCACTTCTGGGAACCACTCTTAAGTGGTAGAGCTTATGCACCATTCCCAGCCACGAGCTAGGCCTACCCACAAATCACAGTTATTTCTGATGATACACTAAGAGACTACCATTACAGTTATCTCTATTTCCAAAGCACAAGCAATATAACCAGTAATATTCCCCAAAGTGGATGTTTATCATTTAATAAACATAGGCATTGGCTAAGAAAATTGAAAAACATTAAATATTCATAAATATGAAAGATTTTATACCAATTTTAAAGGAAGCCTGGAAAATAACAGACTTTTTTTTCATAAAACGGTCCACAGTCATGGCAAGATATCTTAGATAAGTACATCTGCAATGATTTGTGAGGGAAAAATTGAGGACTTTCTTCACCAGTGTTGCAAAAGGGACTCATATAGCACAGTTCAGTTAAGGACAGCCATACAGTAACAATTTGGGAAGGTAGTCCTGTACTGTCTTGCTGGAGTCTCAAAATATTAGTGGCAGATTGCTGGATAAAGCAAATTTTGTGGGTGTAGTGCAGCATTCTTGGGGCTGCAGATGTCATTTCTATTTCAAGAATAATAGAGAAGGACTTGGAATAGGAAGGAAAGACACGACACACGACAGAAATCTAGCTGAAGTGAAAAGAAAGGAAAAACTAGAAAAGACACTTTTCAAGCCAAACAGTGACTATTTTGGAGTAGGTAACGTCATTTAAACATATATGAAAATACCATTCAAAATCATGTGCTGGAATGAATATAAAAAGAAAGTTTTGGCATCTGCTCCCAATGTTCCCATTCCTCTATTTTCAAACCCTGTTTTAATTGACTTTTCAAACTGAAATACACACACACACAAAAGGAGAGTCATACAAATGGGCATGTGCATGCAAACACAATTGTTTTATATTTGTCAAGTCTTGCAATACCGCCCTTGCCTCATCCTTTGAGGCGAGAAAGGAACAGCAGAACAAAAACAAAAGCCACAACAAACCCCAGCTCTTCCTTCTGGATCCTTTCCTCTTGGGAAGCAATTCATCTTCAGTATTCTCTGCTTGTCAGAGTGACCTAACTTAGACAGCCAAACAATACAGCTTGCCCTCAGCATGATGGCCACACAGCCACAGCTTTTGGCTGTCTGAGGAGGATGGCTGGATAAATGTACACACTCCCTTAGGCTCTTTGCCTCTCTGCTGGAAGAAACCTCTATTACCACTCACTCATAGAAGCATCCCTGTCCCTTCCTTGGGGGCTTTAACCTTTTTTAATAGCTTTTTGGTCAAAGTACGTAAGTGTTCGCTTATGTACGTACGTAAATTGCTTGCTGATCAGAACATCTTGCTCACCTTTCCAGCCTCAACACATGAGGTAGCTCCTACAAGCTCAACTTTATCCTCCAGCCATTTGAACCTACAGACTTTCAACGTAAAAAAAAAAAAAAAAAAAGTGTAGTGTCCCTCCCATACAGCTACCTGTGTATAGAGAAGGAGCATGAAAAGAAAAGCAGCAACTAACAGCCTACTGAAAATTGCACGTTATAGAAAAAAGACCATTCTGATCAAAACCGCAAATGATGTTCAGTAAGTTAACTTTGAGGCTGTTCTGAACAAGGACCACAGTGTGCTGTGTAAAGTAGTCTTACACTGAGAGGGAGAAGGATGAAGTCAAGTCTTCTCTGCCAGACAGGGATTCCTAAAGATGGGCTGAAAGTAAGGGAAGTAAAGGGTATGCAGGAGCCCTGGCAGTTCCTAGGCTGGCAAGGATCAGCTGTCACCCTTTCCCAGGAAATAGCTTTGATTTTTTGCTGACAGGACGATCATGGACTCTCTGAGAAAACAGTTCTTGGGCTCATTGTAAAGGTTTTATCTATACTTAATCACTGTGAAGGATTACAAATAGGAAGAACTTTTATTTGCCCCTCTCCCTACAGAGCTATGCAAAACCAAAGACAGTCTGGCCAGAAGACTGCACCAGTTCTCAGTGAAACGATCCATCACACTTCCACTTTTTAAAATTTCTTTTTGCTCAAGCACAGCTGTGACAGAAAACAGTCTTTCAAGCTCCAGTACAGCAGGAAATTTTGGTCTAGTCCTGTGCCACTGGATTCAGTCAGAAAACTTGTATAGGAATGTGTCAAATGCTGTACTGCCTCTAGTCTGGTCAAGCAAGCATAAACACCCCCAAATCAATAGTTAAGTAACCTCTGAACTGAGATAATGATGAAAGAGCTTTGTTTCAGAATGCCAAATGCTGTTTGTACACAGCTCAGAGGAATGACTACACACATTACTGTGTCCTAAGGATGTAGTTTTGGAAACAGGGAGCTATGAACACCAACTGCTAAAGAATCATGGTAACAGAAATGGGCGCAAAGCACTTGGGTTTCAATTGTGAGTATAACCAGCATTTAAGTGGAGGACTAATGACTGGTTACAAATGCCTTTGTAAAATTGCCAAAATCTCAGGGTCATGAACAGTGTTATTTTTAACTGTTTATTCTCATAGCTCCCCAGGTAAGTGGACATTAACCCCTTTTCTTCATCGGTAATAATCCTTTCTGTCTTACAAATAATAAAAAGTCTTTTAGTTGTCTGAGCTCCTTCTCCTGATGCTCTTTCACTTATCACTTATTAACTTATCACTTGTGAACAGGTTTAGAAAAGGTAAAAGCTAGCAAGGTAACGTTAACAGGGATCCTGCAAATGCAAAATGCATCCAGGGTGATAGTATTACAGTCTTGTAGTACTTGGAGAAAAATACATTGAGAACAAAAATTGATCTTTAGGGTTAAACACTCCAAGCCTATCATAACTGGGGTACCCAGCCCCTTGAGCTGGAAGATAGGGACAGGGAGGAGAATGAAGCCCCCTACAATCCAAGGGGAAATGGTTAGTGACCTGCTACACCACTTAGACACGCACAAGTCTATGGGACTGGATGGGATCCACCCAAAGGTACTGAGGGAGCTGGCAGAAGTGCTCACCAAGCCACCTTCCATCATCTACCAGCAGTCCTGGCTACCCGGGGAGGTCCCAGCAGACTGGAGGTTAGCAAATGCAATGTCCATCTACAAGAAGGGCTGGAAGAAGGATCCGGGGAACTACAGGCCTGTCAGCCTGACCTTGGTGCTGGGGAAGATTATGGAGCAGATCATCTTGAGTGCCATCACATGGCACATACGGGACAATGAGGTGATCAGGCCCAGTCAGCACGGGTTTACGAAAGGGAGGTCCTGCCTGACTAACCTGATCTCCTTCTATGACAAAGTGACCTGCTTAGTGGCCAAGAAAAAGGCTGTGGATATTGTCTACCTAGACTTTAGGGAAAGCCTTTGACACTGTTTCCCACAGCATTCTCCTGGAGAAACTGGCTGCTCACGGCTTGGACAGGTGCACTCTTCGCTGGGTAAAAAACTGGCTGGATGGCCAAGCCCAGAGAGTTGTGGTGAATGGAATTAAATCCAGCTGGTGGCAGGTCACAAGTGGTGTTCCTCAGGGCTCAGTACTGGGGCCAATTCTGTTTAATATCTTTATCAGTGATCTGGATGAGGGGGTTGAGTGCACCCTCAGCAAGTTTGCAGACGACACTGAGCTGGGTGGGTGTGTTGATCTGCTTGAGGTTAGGAAGGCTCTGCAGAGGGACCTGGACAGGCTGGATGGATGGGCCGAGGCCAATTATATATGAGGTTCAACAAGGCCAAGTGCCGGGTCCTACGCTTGGCTCAAAACAACCCCAGGCAACGCTACAGGCTTGGGAACGAGTGGCTGGAAAGCTGCCCTGCAGAAAAGGACCTGGGGGTGTTGATTGACAGCCGGCTGAATATGAGCCAGCAGTGTGCCCAGGTAGCCAAGAAGGCCAACGGCATCCTGGCCTGTATCAGAAACAGTGTGGCCAGCAGGAGCAGAGAGGTGATCGTGCCTCTGTACTCGGCCCTGGTGAGGCCGCACCTCGAATCCTGTGTTCAATTTTGGGCCCCTCACTACAAGAAGGACATTGAGGTGCTGGAGCGCGTCCAGAGAAGGGCGATGAAGCTGGTGAGGGGTCTGGAGCACAAGACTTATGAGAATCGGCTGAGGGAACTGGGGTTGTTTAGCCTGGAGAAGAGGAGGCTGAGGGGAGACCTTATCGCTCTCTACAACTACCTGAAAGGGGGTTGCAGAGAGGTGGGTGTGGGTCTCTTCTCCCAAGTGACAAGTGACAGGACAAGAGGAAATGGTCTCAGGTTGGGTCAGGGGAAGTTTAGGCTGGATATCAGGAAAAATTTCTTCACTGAAAGGGTTGTCAGACACTGGAACAGGCTGCCCAGGGAGGTGGTGGAGTCACCATCCCTGGAGGCTTTTGAAAGACATGTAGATGTGGCACTTAGGGACATGGTTTAGTGGTGGACTTGGCAGTATTAGGTGAATGGTTGAACTTGATGATCTTAAAGGTCTTTTCCAACCTAAATGATTCTATGATAACTGGCATACCATGAGCAACACCAAGTTTTACCTTCTCATGATAGAAAGAGTGCAACAATATACTGGATAAACTCTAAAATTTTCTCTTTAGGTGGCTATCTATGTAGAAGTACAGCACCGTATATAACAAACACAGGCTATATAGCCCTGGAGAAGAAAACCCACTCTACCTCTTAACTTTGGATAATGCTTAATGGGCATAGTTGGGACTAAGCTCTGGAGAGACATGGTATGACATTTTCAAAATTGCTGTCATACAGGGTTGTGAGGAGTATTTTGAGAACCTAAAAATAGAAAGTTACCTGATCAGGTAATGAAAGCATTTATGTGAACCACACAATGTGTGATCACTGCTGTGTTACTGTCTTGATGCAAATGTGGGATTTGTTTTCTCTTTTTAAACTACTAAAAATGCTGTTAATGAAAATGCATGGTACAATGCCAAAATCCTTGAAAAGACATGGCTAGACAAATCTGAACAACTTTGCCTCTCAGTTTTAAGAAGAGAGTTTGGATTTAGGGACTCATCTATTCAGTAGTTAATCAGTCCCATCTCAGAATACCTAAAACTCCAGCTTTTTCTCTTTTCCACGCTGGTAAGACTGTTGCTTTTGATTTTTGTAAATCTGATTAGAATTAAAACTCTGCTTGCAGGCATCAGATAATAAAATAACTTTAGGGGAAAAAAAAAGTCTTCCGATATAATAAGCAAAACCTCCTTCAGCTCACTAGGTAGCTCCAGTATGTTTGGACAGAAAAATTAATGGTTGCAGTTTTCACAAAGATGTATTTGTCAGAGGAAAGAATGGTTCTTTATTGATATTTACTTTCTTTGTAACTTTCCTTACGACTTGCACAATTCGAAAGATTTTTGTACAGACTGTGTATGTATTGCTGGAATGCAATGGAACTAAGCATTTATTTATTTTGAATTTCCTGTTACATATAACAAGCTGTCAAGAGGGAATCATAAGGCTCTCCCGCTGCAAACTGAACAGCTAAATTGAATTCTTTACAGGTATGGAAATCTACAAATGTAAATCTGAGTGGAATTTGGCCCCCTCCAAAGTAAAGATTTTAAGTAAAATAACAATCTCAACACTGGAATGTGAAAAGCAAAAGATGAGCTAAAGCTTGAGTTTAAATTTTCACCTATATTGTGAGGGCAGGGGTGAAACTCAACACTAAATTCTTTCATTGGGCGCTGTTTATACTAAACAGCAGAACCGTTAGATTTAAAACAGGCCTTTGTAAATCTTGTGTGTATGGATACATGGACATATTGGTTTGATTTCTGACCAAGACATCAAACCTGATTAAGAGGAACTTTATCTTTTGGTAACTTCCGCTACATATTAAAAACCAATGTACAGCAACAACCGATGAGAAAATGTCAGCTGCAGAAATGTGCTGAACAACAAGGAACAGCAGCTATTACAGAAAAAAAAAAAATCACTAAACCTAACAGCCAATGCAAAACAAGACAGAAATGTCAGCCAGGCTGCTAGTTTAATGTGTTAACAGTGTACAAAAGAAAACAAACCAACAAATTACACTTCCAAGATATATAGCATTTGCTATGTCCCAGTTCTCACACCAGGTGTGTACTAGTGCCTTCAAAAAGGGGAGCCCTCTGCAAGAATGATATGGGATTGAAAGATGAGACACTTGAAGAAAATTTAGAGAGGAAGTTTTGTAATCTGATAATTAAATTGAATTTCTACAGATCTTGCCACTCCTAAAGAAAACAAAATTTCATAAGCCTTATGAAAAAAGTGACAAAAATAGAATTTTAATCATTTCTTCTATTTCTTTTATTCCATGAGCTACTTTCTGTCAAAAATGCTTCTGATGTAAGAATGTTTAGCAGCTTTAGCATTACTGAAGTTGAATAAAAAGATTCTTTGCAGAGGGATAGCAGATGTTTTCTGAATTGTGATTGATGTGGTAGGGCAAACCAGGAGAAGATAATCTAAAACTGAAAAAATAAGAGGCATAGCTATTCAGACAACTCAGAAGAACATAGTTGCAACAAAGGGCAAAACACATATGGGATAGGTTACTGTTACATGTGTTAAACAGGAATTGGATTTGCTTCTGGGGAAAAGGGAGATTAAAAAACATGTCTGATCTCCTTCCCTTTTCCCTGCCAGAAAGAAAATTTTGATAAAATGTTGAAAGACTGGG
Source organism: Gavia stellata (assembly GCF_030936135.1). Lineage (NCBI taxonomy): Eukaryota > Metazoa > Chordata > Aves > Gaviiformes > Gaviidae > Gavia > Gavia stellata. The sequence goes on along the minus strand of NC_082597.1, from coordinate 69,442,068 downwards.
CAGGTTAGGTGGGCTGTAGTTTGCCTTTGGTCAATACTTCCCCATGATCAGAAGGGCAAATTATTTGTTCCGTCAGTGAACATCTTAAGCATAGAAAAGTTTATTAGCTGTTCATACCAGCCAATATTCCCATGTTCTCAGCTAGCACAGTAATATCAAGCAGATGTAGCTCAGAAAGCAGTAGCTGATTTTGGAGAAGCTAAAGAGAAGAGGGAAGGTCTCCAATAGATTTAGGTAGCCACTTAAATTTTTAAATATATTTCCTCAGATTTGCCCCCTCTCAGTTCAGTGTGCTTTGTTTTTTTTCCTCCTATAGCACTTGTACAAGATGCAATATTATTAGAAATTCAGGTCATCACTGAAAAAAAATAATTTATTTGGAGACTAAACAGGAGACTTAAAATGTATTCACTGGTTGAGAGAACTATCTGACCGGTCTGCTTCTCTGTGCTTTGCTGATATTTTGATAATACTTTGTGAAAGTCACAATGACCACAGGTATCTAACAATGCTTTTGGAAGGCTGGGACAAACAGAATTAATTCAAATAATGCCAGAGTCATGGAGCATCCATGTACCACCTTGTGTCTTAAGCAAAACACTCTTCTATGAACTCTCTTGTGTCCTACTTCCGAGACAAATGCTACCCACCGTGTGTTACTCACCTCTTCGAGAGAGGATGAGAAAGCTTCAGGCATGTTAAAAAGTCCCAACAGTTCAGTAATAAATTTATAGGCATACATTCACTTTGAAGAAAATGAACAAAAGACTTCAAATCATTCCTTACAAGGTCTTAAATTGATAAGCAACACAAAATATAGCCAATTGGAATCAAAGTATGAAATGACATTTGATTTAAGCTTGGGACAACATCAGATGCACTAGAGATGTCATCTAGGAGAGAATGTAAAAAGAAAACAGAGTAGATCATACCCTTACTATTTTGATTTGGAACAGCAATATCTTCCCTCACCCATCACGGAGACAGCAGCAGCCAGCAATTACAAGTGAGCAACTGGGAACCCAACACACTCCCTGCTGATACCAGTTAGCTACAATCTGTATGTATACTTCTGCTCCTTTACGGTCCAGACAAAAGCATATCTAAACAACAACGCTAACTGTTCTTAGGAGACAGCAGATGGCATTCTGTGATTTTCAGATGCTTTAGGACAAGCATCTTGATGGCATGGGCTCTCTCTCAGAGCTGTGCCCTACGCCCATTCTGAATGAGAACTCTGGGCATTACTTGAAGAATGAAAAAAAGGTGCTAGAAAGAAAGTCTGGTCCATCCAGGGCACTTCTGAAAAAGCTCTTACTAATGCAAGCTAGGATTTTTTTACTATCTCCATGTCTGCTCTTTGATGTCAGCATGGGTTTTATTTTCTTCGCTTGGAAGGGACTGCCTACACCCTGATGTGGTCCCATATTATGGTATTGGGATTTTTTGTTTTGTTCTGTTGTGAAGGCATGCTGAATAATCATGCCAGCACGTGCAGTAATTGGTAGGATAAAGGCTGACACAGTTATTGGGTACATTTGTAGTTAGTGCTATTTTTAAAAGAGCTACACAGCCAAGATCAAATAATAAATATTTCCCTGTTTTCACTGGCGTTCCTTAAACATGAGAGAAATCCTTATTACAACAAGGCTGTTCCTCTGTGAGTAATCTTCTTTACCAAGACAAACCCCTTTTTGGTACACCGAGTTAACCTCTTCTGCCATAAATTACATCATTCTGCAGGTCGCACCACTCAAGGGAACAGGCTTTAGGTCCTGGTTATGTAAGCCTTACTCACAGGAATGATCTTTACCTATGGGAGATGCTACACTGGAATCAAATTACTCCCTTGAGTAACAATGACCTAAGTAAATAAAGGACTTGCAAGCATGTGTAGAGTTTTAAGTTAACTATGAAGAAATAAGCTTAATGAGGACATTTGGTTCAGACTGTTCTCTCCTTTTTTTTCCACTCCCTTCCCATTTGTAATGAAAGCAAAACAAATTGGCCACTTGAGATTAAAAACAGCTAGGCAATGACATGGGAAAGGTGGTGCAACTTGTCCTCACACGGTGCTGTATGTGCTGGACAGATGGTACAGACAGTTGAGAAGTCTTGTTCAAGAATGAAGGAGAACGTAAGAAATCTGATTGAGATGTTTCCTATAGCTTTTAGAGCCCAAGAGAAAAGAAAGGAACAGGACTTGGCAAAAGTTGGCATTATTAAATGCAACAACAACAAAGTTTAAGGCAGAAGTAAGATTTAGAAGCCAAATTTTGCCCAAATGTATTTGCAGCAATTCCCTCTCTTGGCAATGACCTTTATCACACAGGTTTGGTGGCAGTAAATTACCAAGTATATTGTCTCCTCCAGTTTACTCTACTTTTTTTGTACCTACACACAAACCTTTCATACTTTGGAAGCTTTGATCAGGCCACTTCTCCTATCTCCTCATATTGAAGGCAAACCAGAATTCTCCACTGGTATGCTGTTTATACCATAACGTCACATGCGTCAGGAGGGTAAATTTAAGCCTCTAGCTCTACCAGTGACAGTGTATAAATGCAAACCATGTGCAAAACAGATGACTGTCAACTATACATTGCCAGAAGCATACATATTTTGAGAAAAAAATTGTCTTCCTGACTGCCAGTTAGTATTTGCTTAAAATTTAAGACTTAATATGTGCTATTCAACATAATGAAATAGGCAATGGCTCACATTTCTTTGCCTGCCATATTCCAAAAACACATGTTTCTCAAAAGAGATGTCATTTTGGATTCCTAAATTCTCTGTGTTTATTACCTCAATTACATTATTTCCTCAATTATATAAAGTGGTGTTAATTTTCTTAGGCTGTGCAGAAAACAATGACAAATTACAGTTGAAATTTTTGATTATGTACTAAAAAAAAAAAATCCCAAATGCAAGCCAAATAACTGCATTGGGTATGTTTCTTTCAACAACTGCAAAATGGGATCATTGCAATAGGAAGTGGTGGAGTCACCCTCACTGGAGGTGTTCAAGGAACATGTGGACGAGGCATTGTGGCACATGGTTTAATGGGCATGGTGGTGTTAGTCGATGGTTGGACTTGATCTTACAGGTCTTTTCCAATCTTAGTGATTCTGTGATTCTATGATTGAGCTGCATTGTCTCAGTGGCTGGGAAGGGCATCACAAGCCCAAGTAGGAGGGCAATCACAGGCCAGACAGTCAGGTGCTGGGGATGGAATAAGGCGAATGTCACTGCTGCACACTGAGGTACAGAAAGGACTAACAACATGTAGAGTTGCTCTAGGTCCCATCCTCATCCTCCAGTAAAGTGGTTTGGCACACCCAAGTTGACATGATGCTACAAATGAGAACAGTGAATTTCCCTGGGAAAGGACATCTGAGGGTAGTTAATCACCATTTCATTCTCCCTGCTTTATACAGTACAGGCAGAATGTAAGGTTTCGGGAGCAGCGTGGCTGCAGCAGGAACTGGGCTCTCTGCATGGTGCTTGATGCTCATTTACTGTCCTGGCCTTCTCCACACACTGGGTAGAGTGGCTTTGAGGGTGCTTCAATTACACCCAAGTTCAATTTGGCCTCTAGACAAATTCAGCTTTACAAGGATTACACAAGAGAGAAAACGTTGTGTCTGTTCCCCCTGGTGAGGTACACTACCTCCAAATCAGGTGTAGCTGAAGACTAAGTCTTCAGTATAGTACCAGTTTCTAGCTCACAGCACTAAAAAGCCTTCTGATAGGCAACAAGCATCAAAACCCCATTTTTTATAAATTATTCAAGAGCAAATTCAGAGTCCTGGAATCAAATATGAGATAGAGGATTTGCTTAGTCTTACGTAAGGAGAATTACCGTGGTGAGTATGACATGTCTGTACTGTCTTAAACTCTGTAAGTTACTCTATATTTTGTTAAAAAAGTCCCCTCATATTTTTCTTTCAGTGGGGGGTATCTCTGAATTATGAAATCATACAGACAGAATTCCCCTATGATTTGAAATTATTAGATTAGATCATATTCCTTAAAAAATGGGAGGGAAAAAAAAAAGAAATATTGACAGCCTTAGAGTTAAGAACAATCTTCTCTGGAAAATGTAGACTATCCTAAGCATCTTGTAAGGGTTTATAAGCCTTTTTGTCTTACTTCTCCCAAAAAACCTGACTGTAATTTAGTATGCACAATGTACTTAGGCAGTGTCCCACACAGACAAAACCTAGACAGAAAAAAAATCCAGCCCAATTACCCCTGGGATTTCACCTGCCTGCAACAATATGGCAAATTAACAACAAACCCAGCTGGACAACTTTGTCAATCCAGCATCTCTCAAGTGGGCAAAACTTTCCTCATGCATTGTTTCCCCATAGAGCCCTCAGGGGCTTTTTTACTTCTCATGTTCATTGCTCTATGTGGTGAATGTGGCATTATATATACACACCTGAATGGCTCAGATCTATCAGGACATAGCAAGTAAACACAGGATACTTTCCTACATATTACGAAGTTCAAAGAAACAATCTGATTAATACCAGAGAGTTTGGGATAAGGATGGAAGACAACTGTGTTAATGAGAAAACACTGCAATGAATGTGGGGTAGAGAACATTGCTGGGACTGAGAAAGCATGGCAAATTTTAATAGACAAGAGCATTTCAGGGCAAATGAGGAATAACTGTAATGAGACAGACCAAAATCTAAAAATGTCTCAATTTTTCATTCTTCTTGTCTGAAGGTGCCCAATTTTCATATGAACTCAGAGCAATCATGGACTTCAACATCGGCATAATTCCAAAAAATCTGTTGCTCTAGTTAGTTATTTAAATACACGTAAAAGTAGTCATCTCCAGGCATTCATGCATGAAAATTCTAGTCTTATTTAATTTTAACTAAAAAAATATACTCAGCCAGTTACATGCTGTTGTTTCACTGACAGAAAGACATTGCACTCTCATGAGGAAGGTCTGGCTTAGGTTCTTTTGCTTATACCCTATGTTTCCCAGTTATGCAACTGTTGCATCTCCAGTAGACCATGTAAGTACTGGTGCTAGAGACCTACCTACATGGCCTTTGAGTAACTCTCTCCTGCTAGGAGACTCCAGTGAAGCTTGAACACATCCCAGGCTTAGCTTTTTGTGGTTCTTTTTAAAAAAAGAAAAGAAAAAATATGGCAAGTTCTTGTTTTAGTGGAACAGCCAAGTTTCCTCTCTAGCTTTAGTAAAGATATCATGGTCTTCTGCCCACATAAACCTGTGTGGTCAGCAGAGGATCTCATTGAAAATACAAGTAGGGAGCACAACATCTATTCAGATTATATGGCTTTCAAGTTATCTAGAAGAGCTTATAAATTAAGTTTGGCAAATATCAGATAGGCAATAACTAGCAGCAACAACGTAGGTACATGAAGATGAAACATAAAAAGGATGAACAGAATGTATGAGGTGGTATAATTGAGCGGCATGAATAAAGGCGATAGAAATGGAATTTAGTAAGTTAAATGTGCATGAGTTAGCATGCGTAGGAGTAAGTGATTGTCCTTTCCAATGGTCAGGAGTGATCTTCTTTTTTAATTGAATCATGCTTCTTCATTGCCGAATTGGATGCTGCTTCTTGCCCTCCTCAAGCACAAAATGTTTAAAACAAGTTTTAAAATATTTAATAATGCAAAATGGAGATAGAAGAGTAATCAACAGAAAACGCCTGACACAAAAGGGCTGACTTGATTCTGTCCCTAGAAAGCTTTGCAATGCTTTACTTCTGCCAAAGGAGATACTGGGTAACAGTTTCCAAGACACTAAAGTGATTAAGTTTTGGTATACACGCTGATTTTGCAATTGCTTAAGTCCGTCAAAGGAATTGTTTTCCTTCTCTCTCCTTTCTCAGACCAATATATTGATCTTAATGCCACATTAAGATGGGTGCTCTAATGCACGTGTGAAGTTGTTTTTTTTTTTTGTTGTTTTGTTTTGTTTTGTTTTTTTACACAGAGACTGCTTTGGTACACCAGCAGTAAAGTTCTTTCAGCAACTGAAATAAAGTATACACTACAAGAATGATGTTAGTATGACAGTAACAGAACAGTTGAACAGTGAAGTCTGGCCTGTGTATCACTGATATAAAGTGCTTATGTCTAATTTTTCAAAGTGACTTACCACTGTGAAACCTAAATCATCCATGTGCTTTTGAAAATATTCACCGTTAACTTTCAAGTTAATGCCAGGCTAAACAGACTGGGAGTGGATCATTTTTCTAGAAGCAGAATGACTTTAAAAAAAGGTAAGAAATAATAATTAAAAAAAAAGAGTTTGCTTAATTATCCTTTTAAAAGTTTATTTTGTTCACAAAGCAACTGTCAGCCCTGGGATGAGAGCTGTGGGAAGTATCTAACCTACTGCTCTGCCATGCACCTCACACAGTCACAACAAAAACTATACTTCTCACTCCAAAAAAAGTTTTCAAGAATTCAAACTACCTTTTTTTCTTTTTTTAAAAAAACAAACCAAAACAAAACACCAACCTGATCAATCCCTATTGCACTGCTTGGCAATATGTAAATACTTAACACCAATTTTCAAAGGTGCAACGGAAACCCAAAGACATTAAATTCAGTACTTTTGAAGGCTTCTCCCATGATGCTTCTCCCCAATTGTTTTTGTAACATGGGTAAAAAATGTCTGCCTCATCTTTTAAACAAAATGTCTAACTCCTTCGTTACGACAAGTGGTCTTGTGAATGTCCATGTAACCACAAAAAATAAAACTATCATCTGTTCTCTTAAAGATTATGAAATACTTACGTGCCCACAACAGTCATCCAGACATAGGCTTCAGGCTTTATTGAATTCATGACCTCAAACCCTTTTGGTTTTAGGATGCACTAAAGTAATTTGGGGGCCAGGACAGTTCGATCCTAACAAAGATTGTCAAAGGTACCTTTGCTTGTCTGCCTGTGGGTGAACCAACTTTGCTTGCAGATGAATCACTTCCTGTGCTGAACAGTCCCTGAATTCTTCACTACCCAGCTGGGATGTTTTCTGGCAAGATAGCCAAATCCCAGGAACTAAGCGTGGATGAGACTTGGAGAAAAGGGATTCTCAGCTCTGAGGCTAACGTGCTCTATCCATCTATTTGAGGCTTTCAGGTACCTGTGTTGACCCAGGTGTCTAGCACTGGTAATGAACATGAGACACACAGAATTAGAAGCCACTTCTGCAAGTGTTAAACCTTGAACTTTTGCTTCAGTCTCTCCATGTGCAAAATGCAGACACTAGTAATTTACTTTAGAGGGCAATTCATATGTTTTTCCTCTAATTCTAATCATACTTATGTGGAAACTCTCTGTATTCTGAAACAGGTCTTTTAATCATAGAATAGAATCATAGAATGGTTTAGGTTGGAAGGGACCTTAAAGATCATCTAGTTCCAACTCCCCTGCCATGGGCAGGGACACATTTCACTAGACCGGGTTGCTCGAAGCCCCATCCAACCTGTCCTTGAACAATTTCAGGGCTGGGGCATCCACAACTTCTCTGGGCAACCTGTTCCAGTGCCTCACCACCCTCATGGTGAAGAATTTCTTCCTTTTATCTAATCTAAATACACCCTCTTTCAGTTCAAGCCATTAACCCTTGTTCTATCACTACATGCCTTTGTAAAAAGTCCCTCCCATCTTTCTCGTAGGTGCCCTTCAGGTACTAGAAGGCTGCTATAAGGTCTTCCTGAAGCCTTCTCTTCTCCAGGCTGAACAACCCCAACTCTCTCAGCATGTCTTCATAGGAGAGGTGCTCCAGCCCTCTGATCATCTTCGTGGCCCTCCTCTGGACCCTCTCCAACAGGTCCATGTCCTTCTTATGTTGGGGGCCCCAGAGCTGAACGCAGTACTCCAGGTGGGGTCTAACGAGAGCGGAGTAGAGGGGGAGAATCACCTCCCTCGACCTGCTTTGTTTGATGCAGCCCAGGATACGGTTGGCTTTCTGGCCTGCAAGCATGCACTGCCGGCTCATGCTCAGCTTCTGGTCAACCAACACTCCCAAGTCTTTCTCCTCAGGGCTGCTCTGAATCCATTCTCTGCCCAGCCTGTATTTGTGCTTGAGGTTGCCCCGACCCATGTGCATGACCTTGCACTTGGCCTTGTTGACGTTCATGAATGAATACAAAAGATATCCTTTTAAACTGGATTATTTCCTATGGATTGACTCAGAGAGGAAAAAAATCCATGCAAACTGCTTTTGACTCAGAAAAAAATGATTCCATGCTGCAAGCCAATCTCTCTACCTCAGACAACCTATTTCCCAACCCCAATCCTGAGGAGTTTAAGGATTGCATGCAAAAATTCACCACGTGCTTCATAAATTTGGTTTGTAAGAATAGTTGGTTTTTTACCCTTTTTTTTTTTTCCTTCACCAAATAGCAGTAGTTAGATCTGGACCTCAAGCCAAGCAGCAGATGTTGGGCTTTCCATGCAGAAGGCAGCTGCCAATGACCCAGAGGAACCCCTCTTACTAATGAGATGCTGCTTCCATACACTTATAGAGTCTGTTAAGTGAGAGGAAACTGCAGTACATGTTACACTCATGTAATTTTAGGACAAATCTGTGTGGGTCATCTTCTCCCCGTGGAAAACTCTACTACATTTTGGAAGGGGAAGGAAGCAAAAGGCGTTTTTTTATGGATGGCAAAACACAGCAAGTGCAATGTTGGTAACTCACCCACTAGTGTTTATAATGTCTCAGGGACAGAACTTGAATGAGACCCAGAGATTTGACTTCTAAACCTCTGCACTAACCTATTATATAATAATGTAATCCTGTAACATACGACTTGTGGTTGGCTTAGGCAATCTTATCTAAAAGGCTTCATGAGAAAAGTTACACTCTAATACATATGGATGTGATAACATCTATCTAGGCTAATCAAGAGACATTTGTAGAATTCAAAAATGCACAGTGATGATTGAGGCTGTATTAGCTACAGACCTCAGCAGTCTTTCTAAAAGCCACACCAGCCCCGAAGAAGCCTGGTTCAATAAATATGTCCCTAGTCAGAACCATAAAGACTAATAGAGGATGTCTGTCAGGTCAAGTTGATGGTTTGCCTGGTTCACCACACTAGACTGGCATTTCATTGTCTAGACCAAATATTTGTTAGCATGCACCAGGATCCCTTGCTCTGTTCTGGTGCAAATTAAATACTTGTGATGAGAAAACCCACAAATGGACTATTAGATAGTCTACACTGGGATCAAGATCATATATGCATGTGGGTATGAACTGTGTCAGATTTGGCTCCCTCAGCTTCCTCTAGTCCTCTAAGAGCACTACTTAAGAGACTTGAACAGTAGTAACAAAACCTCTTTGTCTTGGGGAACATATGTTGTTCTCCAAAACAGCAAGAAGTATAAGCACAATTAAGCTCAGCCTATGTCAGAACAACTCTCAGAACACATCCTTGTGTAAGCAGCATTTCACTAAGAACGCTCCAGTTCACAGATGTTTAAATTCGAGTACCTTCCCCTTACCATGCAGTGGGCACACAACTAGAAAGTGCCAAAAGACTTAGATCAGAGAAGGACTAGGAAAGAACAACAAAACCTTAATTTACAGCCAGGAATTAACTGGGTGTCAGTGCAGACAGAAGACCACCACGAGAATATGCTTCATGAAATAAATCTGGCCAAAGAGCTGCTTTCTGCATGGACTGAAGGTATTGCATGGTACGTGATTGTCTGCATGAATCAACACACTGCAGTAATGCCTAATAGAGATGGCATGAATACTGGATGTCAGTTCTGTATCAGAGGAGAAGGTCCTTCATTGCCTCATAGACATCATTTACTTTTCAATATTTTCTACTCACCCACTCATGCCCAAAGTAACCCCAAGTTGGGCACAAGCTAAGGCCTTGCAGACACGTTATCAAGCATGGCTTTATGTGAGACCAAATAGTAGTGCTGTCAATTGTCTCAGTATTTTTTGCTTTTATCAGTGCTTCAGCTCCTCCCACAAAGATTCTCACTTTTCATTTTAAAAGTTTCTACCCTTTATGGTTGTGGAGAAAAGCCTGCAGACATAGCTCTAATATAACCTAGTGGGTCAGAAAGCAAGCCAAAGAAAAAGAAACTCACACTTTTTTTTCCTAACAAATAAATCATGATTTTTAAGTTGATGTCACAGAGTTTATGGTAACTTGACTCAAGGTTTTTGAATGACTAAGGTTAGAAGTACTTTAAGATATCAAACTAGCAAACTCCCCAAATAAAAATAAACAAAGCTCTCTCCACAGCTATTCTGGAGAAGATTAACTCCTTTCCTCTCATTGCTATAAGCATGGAAAGCAATGACAGCTTTCAACTAACCATCTCTCCAAAAGGCCAGTAGATCCCATCTATAATAAACTCTCAAGCCAAATGATATAATCCTCCCTCACTGTGATGTCCCTATTCCACCTTCACAATAGAATTACCAGACTTGCGGTTACTCATACCTTCATTGTAAATAAGGAAATGGATGTTAGACTATCAAAAGCTGCTTAAGGACTTTCTCAGAGGCATTACAAATACTTTAAGCATATAAGACTAATAGAGAACATGACTGTGTCGTTGCCCTGTGCCCTGTTGGTTCTAAATTGTTCCCAGCACTCTTCATCAGAACATCACATGCAAGGAAGAAAATGCAATTTTAATGAAAAAGCTCCTCTCCCTCCAAAATCAACACAAATGACCATACAGCATTTCCACCAAGGTCAAGTTTATAATACCAGCAATGCACTGTAACTTCACAATTATTTAAAGGATCTTTTGCTTGAAATAATGATCTCCCACTTTCATTGTTTACAAAGGTTGCACAATCAGATTGATATATCATGAACCTTCCTTTCTCCTTCAGCTCTGGTTTGGTCATCCTTTGATTAATATTACGTTTATCATGAATCTACATTTATTTGAAAAAAGGTCTCCCCCACATGCCAAACATAATCCGCATCACGCCCTGTCTTCAAAATTGTTATACATATTACTCCTGTCCCATGCCACGCTACTCAGACTTACACAAAAGAAAAACAATGACATTACTTACTAGGAACTCCAGACACCAGCCGTAACGGACGTAATACTCGGAAAGCCCGCAGTGCTTTAACATCGAATCCGGCACCTTTTCCTCCTATTGAATTCCCCCCATCTGCTTTGGTTGCTTGTTCTAAAATTGCACTAAAAAGCCTGCAAAAAGAAAGAGGAAACAATCTGTAGGCAGGCAGCAAGGCTTGGGCTAAACAGGAACAGAGATCATCATCATCATATCAGCCAAACTATCTCACAGACCTGTGAAGAGTGTCACACATCTCAGTTGACATTCGCATATGGTGCAGGAGAGACAGACTCTTCCCATATGCAATAGCCTAATGGTGATGTCTATACCATTTGCAAAACACTCGTTTCTGGAGCATAAACATGACAGGCTCCTCCTTCAGCCTAATGGCTCCTTGCAGCCAGCTATAGACTACCCCGCGACCAGCCTGCCTGGTGGCACGTGGAGGTGTGCTCCCTGCCCTGCATGCTGGGGCATGCCAGGTGCTTCAAAGTGGCCATTCTGGCAATGCCTTGTGCCCAGTTTAAAAGGTCACCCACAGCAGAGCACATGGGTCAGATTTTGAAGGCAGTCTCCAGGCTGTCCTTACCAGGCGGTCTGGACATACTCAGTGTGAGCTGAGCGGAAAGGCAAGAAAGCACAAATTTTAGGTTTTGCCCTTTCTGCTGCCAATACTTTGCTATATTTATTAACCAACAATACACCTTGAGGAAAAAAATCATCACACATAATTAATCCAATCATTAATTATATGTCACCTATTTCACAAGAAATTAAGATTCACCAAGGTCACTGCGGGTAGAACTTGGTGTAAAACTCAGGGATCCTTCAAGGTCCAAATTTTTAGGTAAGGGAATATGCTCATATTATGTGCTTATGGATCCATTTGTAAATCCCCTGATGCATTGGCTAGGGAAAGTGCAAAACTGTAGGAGTCTTATTATTAGAATGTTTTATTATACCAGTCTTAATGTTTTATCTTGGCTAGTAAGAGTAGCTGCTTTAAGGAGAGGAAGTCTCGCTCAGAACACATTTGGAAAGGCAGAGCAAGGCAGAAAAGACAATGTTCTTCTGTGAAAGAGCTGAAGGCTCACTCTATGTGTTAATAAGAACTTGATTTAATAAATTAGATTTCAGGAAGCAGCTTCCATTTTTCTGGTAAAACATTAGTACCTCTGGGGGAGGATGAATTCCTCATGAATTTGCTAATGACATTGCGTTCAGCCTTGAAGTCATCAGCCTGAACCCAGCCAAATTCAGTAGAGGTTAAAAGCTGTTCCAGTCTAAATGGATGTTTGGTGCTCTGCAGAAAAAGCTTGCCTGTGAGTGGCAGAGACCCCGCGGCCCATAGCATGCCATGGGCATACCAGAGGTAACTTTAAAAAAGCTGCCTGGGATGCCAGAAACAGCCTAGTTGGAGTGGTCTGGATTCAGCACTGACTGATTTCTCTCTCAGACTTCACAGTCTGCAGTGCCTCTGTCAGGATCTCATCTATATGCTCTGACTGGCATATTCCACAGAGAGTCCCCAAACTGATTGCTTTACAAGGAGCTCCAATCGCTGCAGTCTGCGGTTGAAACTTACTGATAGGGCTGCAAACATAGGGAGCTTGCCCTGGGTAGAAAAAGGAGCATTCATTTACTGAAGCATCTAAGCCAACACATTTCCCCAGCACTAAATCCACACAAAAACGTGGATTAGGGAAGTGCAAATACGAGGTTAGTTTCCTAAGCAGGTTTTTTTTTTTTAAATTTCATATAAAGAGACTTACAAAACTTGTCAGCTGTGACTGAGGAACTCCTAACTGGATCTATTCAAAGCCTCAACTGCACTGCAGAAAGATTTAACAACTAGGTAACAAGCAAGGGAAAAACTGTGTGGAGAGGTTGGATGCTGAGTTTGTAGGTGTTGCAGACTGAGAAGCAGGATGCAGAGAAGACAAAAGCAGAGCCTACGAGAAATACTGCATTGACTACAGATACCACAGAGAGAGAGAAACAAGGACTGATGCAGAGAACACGAATTATTGGAATGTAGGCATTTCTTGAGCTGTGTACACAAATTATACAGTTGCAATTTTCTGCTGGTCTTCATAATAGAAACACTGTAAGGTCAAATTTGGCCTAATGTATTTTCAGCAAGCTAGTGATTAAGCTCTAGAAATGTGCTCTATTTCTTTAATCAAACTTTTCTATCTTCCTAGTCAACAGAATTCCCATATTAGATGATGAGTGACATACCTATACAAGTGTACCAGTCTCCTGGGATCCTCTGGAGAAAAAAGAATTCACTGCAAAAGGTTTCTTCTGCTGTTTTTCAGCTCTCTTGCAGTGCTGAAGACAAGAAACCTCAAGGAACTCTGAGTCAGCAATTGTGCAAAACTGAAGGTCTGTTCTCCTGGTCCCCATCATCACTGGCCCTATGTTTTACCAAACAGCAACTCTTGGCAGCTGGCAGCAAGGGTGTTTCTCCTGCCACACAAGCAATAAGCAAACCATGGGCTGCTCTAGAATTCCTCATTCTAAGAGAAGCTATACGTGCCCTAAATTAATTCAGGAGAAGCAGAAACACAACCAGTAGGACAGCTCACTCAACTGGAGCTAGAACCTGCCTTCCCAGACTAATGCAGCTCCACTGCAGGCCAGTTGGCCCTGTTTGTGTGCTCCAGCGTTGACGTGCTAAACGTGCTGTCTTGAGGTACCCACAGTCATATGCCTACTGTACATCAGTAATAATTTGCAGTAATTCCTCCTGGTCCTCATTTAAAAACCTACATTTAAACTTGAATTGCATTACTCCTGCTAATCCTGCTTTAACACATTTACTCCATGCTTAATATCTTCCCCATACTAATCCTGCTTTTTACTAATCCTATACAACCTTTTATTTCTCCCATTTATTTCCTCTCTCCCTTCTGTATTGGGGTCTAGGGCCCAATCAGGCCTATTGAGTCTCTACTCCACTCTTCAAATTTATATTATATCTTGCCAATCCTACTTCATTGTCCCTATCGCCTCCTGAGTTACGGCATGGGCAGACAGCTATGACTCAGATGCTACAACTACCACATGCTTTTTTGGCCATAATGTGTTCTACCCAGAGGCGGGGGAAAAAAATTAAGCAATAAAATGTCCTGTTCAGAAGTAGCACCAATGATAAGACACAGAAGAAAGATAAGGCTTCTAATGGCCCCTTCAGTTATTGTCTGTTAAGAAAAAAACCCACAACCCATATACAATTTGTAGTTTCTATGATCTCTGCAGACTCTTTTTAGTTTTTCAGCTAATTGTTTTCCTATCCTAAAAGAGATGGATAGATGTTAAGCTACTGATATAAAAACAGGAGGCCAGTACCTTTCCACCCTATATTTACATGGGAAAATCTGCTCTTTGATGAAATCCTCTGGGAAAAGCTTACAGTAGGCATGGTGGAGTGAGCTGTGGTTCTTTCGTTCTCTTCTCGGTAGGCGAGTTAGCTGAAATGCACTCTCAACATGGTGTGAGAGAACACTGTGCTGATACAGAAACCAAAATTTGATGGTATAAAAATGCAGGAGAGCTAATCTCTTGTGGCCACTGAAAATCTCACCACTTTTAAAAAAAGAATACAGAAATCAATCTTATTTCCTTCCCTCTAACTACTTTCCACCAGCCTAAATTCATGTCCCATTTTCATTTGGATATAGTGTTTTCCACTGATGAAGCACATTTAACAGCATCTTGATTTCTGAATTTCACTTGCGACATAACTACACCTAAACTAAATTAATTTGACACGCATGAACTATAAAGCAGAAAATCAATTTCTATCACACACATGCCTGTATGGACACATTCAATTTTTATTTTTTTTTTACATTTACTTGTGAGGTATGAAGGTAGCCTCACTGTTTTTCTTTCTTATAGTTTTGTGTTTCCCTTTTGACATGTGAAATACCAAGGTTTTCACTTTGCTAGATGACCCAGCAGCATGATAAGGCTGTAACCTGCTCTACAGCTCTTCATTTCTTCCTCTGTGAGGAGGACACACTGATTTTTATAGCATAAAAAAAGAACTTGTCAAGGGCCTCAAGAATATAAAGAGAAAACAGAGGGCTTGGTATTTCTAAGGCCAAAAATCAGCAGAAAAACACATCTGAAAGAATCCTCATAGGTATAGAGAAATAGTAAAGTACAATTACCTTTTTCACAATGTTTTACAGTTCAGTGAGTGTGAAAGTGTTTGGGTCTGCCCTTTAGAAACTCCCCACAGGTCTTCAGAAAAACATATACAGTGACCACATTTTCTAGCCTGCTCTGAATTTCAGATCCTTTCCAAATACCTTCACTGCTTACCCTCCCAAGTAAGACTGCCTTTCAAATTACGACACCTTTTTTTCTGGTAGAAGCTATGGGTCCTTGGAGAATGACTGTGCTTGACAGACAAACCAGAGCATTGCCAGGAAAGACAGATATTCTTCTAGCACAACATTGTCAAGTTAGTCTTCTCTCAAGAGGAATTTCCTCCAACAGCCTAATATTATAGGACATCACTGTTATGTCTGGAAGTTTTAATGTTTTCCAAAAGACGAACAGTAAAACTGAAGGAAGCAGGAAACAATTTGACTAACCGTTAGTGTTTGTGGGTTATGCCTCATTAGGCGGCTTAGGGGTGTGATCTCTACTCTTAACTAATAATGTTCTTATCCGCAAAGCCTCTGATTGATACCCACACACAGACATTTTTCTTTAAAGCAGCATTTAATGGCGGCTGCTATAGCAGGGTCATAGGCTATTTAAAGATAAGCTAGAATCAAGCTTTAAGAGACTTAGCTAATGAATAAGCAGATCTCCCACAGTGCAAGAATGATAAGCTGTTACAAGCTTACAGGTCTAAACTGCATCCTTTCTCCAGAAAACATAGCAGTTGTGTTCAGTGCTCCCCTCTGCTGCTGCATATTCTTGCGGCCTTGTTACAACCACTGACAAGATCCTCTTGCATATCAGGGGACCTATCTTCAGAAGGCAGGGGAAAGTATACAGGCACATTTTTATAAAATTTTTTTATAAAAACTGAGACTTCCCTCTAGAATTTATACTTGCTCCTACACATGTTCATTTTCCTCTTTCTCTCTTGACTTGTATGTTTTCACATAAAGGAAGCCAGTTGTGCTGTATTATCACTTCAAGATATACCTGGTAAGCAGTGTATACTAGGTGGATTTAGAAACAAACAAAGGATCTAAAACCCGTCTTTTTTTTGCTCCTTTAACTTCCAACAGTACTTGAAGAAATACTTCCCACCTAGCCTTTCTATTTTTTGTAGCAAGGACAATCATCATTGAAAATGAAGATGATTCCTAAGGCAGAACAAGGACAAATGGCAATTACCACAGTCATTTTGGGACTTGATGCTTCCAGTATGAGTCCCACACCATCATTTGCCCCACATACCAAATAAATCCCTCTTCCCAGTGCTACAGCTGTGTCCAAATTACTCAGCTTTCTCCAATAGCTCCATCAATAGGCAGAAAAAGGCACCACAAGGAAATGTTACCAGCACTTGCTGTCATCATCTTCTCTCTCTCTTTAGAATTTATTTTAAACCTTTTCCATGGGACTTCCTCCCTAACAAAATGTTCAAATACACTGAAATCTAAATGTAGTGTCATTGAGGGGTTTCAGACAGCCCCTAAGAAAAGGCAACAGGGCAGAACAGGAACAGATGGTATCACCATGTAGATTTTGCAGAGGGGTTGTGGAGAGAAAAAACAGTGCACCAGCCTAGGCTGTGGTACTGTATGAGCAAGTTTAAACAGATAAACATCAAAGGAATCCATCTGGCCTTGAAGTGGAACCTGTCACTTGAGATTGTTACTATTTAACAGAGACCTTGGGGTCTTGGCCACGTCTATTATACTCATATAATTCCTGAATATCATCTTGCTGATTAACTGCCCTAGTAGGAAAATTGAAAAGGACTGTACTTAAAACTAGATATAATGCTGCCCTGTGATTTTTGGAGCCCTGCTCTTTCGCATTCCAATGGAAGAAGAGGAGGTAATGTGTCCTCTCTTTAAAAAAGTCTCTTTCTCATAAAAATGAAAAGGGAATAATCACATTCATAGGACTTTTGTTTTCCAATCTTTCTTCAACTTAAGCAGCAACTCCTAAGCAGGTGAGATATCTGAGGGCATTCAAAGGCAGAACCAGCTACGGAATTGGACATTCAATCCCAGGGGAGG
This sequence comes from Gavia stellata, assembly GCF_030936135.1. Lineage (NCBI taxonomy): Eukaryota > Metazoa > Chordata > Aves > Gaviiformes > Gaviidae > Gavia > Gavia stellata. Next base: position 69,424,762 of record NC_082597.1, on the reverse strand, counting down.
GGTCGGGGATTTGCCAGTTTCCAGCTAATAATTTGCTGAGGGATCGTCTGGCTGCGGATAGGAATGAAGGAGAAAGACGACTGGGCACTGCTGTAAGGAGAAGTGTTATGCCCACGTGGAGGCAGACAGGTCTTTGGATTAAGAATAGGTTCTAGCTCGCCCTCCCTCCCCCTCACTGGGAATTCTCCTTCCACCCACTTTTCCTCATGAGGATGGAAAGTGGGAGGGGTTGGATTGCACACAGAAGTATGCTGATGTAATTTTTTGGGGCCACCACAAAAATGGTCAAGCAGCTAGATGGACTTTGTTTTGAGTTGATGACTGAGTGTCCTTTTTGATGTTTTCCCTTGGAGCTGATGCAGGGTTTCCTTGGCAAAGAGGTGAAAAGACTAAGTTTTTGTGGGTGATGAAACTCTTTAACAATGGAGTGGTGGGAGGATGGGACAAATTACTCAGGTGAAGAAATACTTGTTCTCTTTGTCTTCAGGGGTAGTTTATCCTTCACTTCTTCCCTTCAACAACCACAATTCAAACCCCTTGCTTATCTCTTACTATTAGGTAGAAAAAGCAGGTGTTTTATTTTGCTTTTATTCAAATAAATTAAATGCCAAGCTCAAAAAATACAGAGAGGAATAAAAGGATTAGAAAAGCTGCAGCTCAAAGTGGCAATTTGATCTACAATAGTAAAATTAGTCTTCAAAAAGGTTAAAACATTAAACAGGTCAAAATCAAAAACGTTGAAATCACCAGCAGAAGAGTGCAATTGAACTGAAGAACTTATTTTTGTTTGTAAGTGTGAAAACCTGAGATACCACACAGAAAATGTGCATCAACTGATTGTCAATCCTTAATATTTACGTCAGAGTAAATTGTTACTAGACACTGAATGAATCAAGCGTGAATAGGTTATACCTGCAGAAGACCAGTGAGTTAACTGTATTTTTAGATTACACAGTAAATACTTGGTAAAACACATAGAGTCTGTAGGGGGCTAACACAGGAGGAACAAATGGTGGTGGCAGGAGACACATGATGAACAGCAACCTCTAACATCACCCATAAGTAATGTACCAAGCATTCATCCACCCTCATGCTTCCAAAGCTTCCCAGTGTCCCCGTGTGTGCAGTGTGTTCAAAGACAAAATGTTGGTACTCACCCTACTACCACAATTATAAAATCTAGTAAATTCCAGCCATTGCGGAGGTAAGCGTTGGGGTGAAAGAGAAGTCCATATGCTATTACTTTTAAAAATGCTTCCACTGTAAAAATTATGAGAAAGAGATATTCCACTCGTTCCTGGGGAAGATAAGAGAACAAGAGAGACAATGGTTAGCATGAGTGACAAACCATGGACAAGGATGTTTTCTTCTGTCACAGTCGACCCCATGCAGCCTCCAACTCACTGACTCGCCACTTGGGTACATCTAACATGCATGACTTGCCAGAGGGCTTTTCTCCTCATGCTTGCATCATCTGCAGCCAGTCTGACGGGACAGTGGCAGTAAATTTTGATTAGGCTCTGAAATTTGCTGCCCTTGCCTTGGCAGGGACTGACCATTGCACAGGCCTGTGCAAAGGAGAGGGGGAGAGGCTCAACAGGCGTGTTCTAGCACTCAGCTCCCTACAAAGTACATTGCCAAATACTGTCAGCCATCAGAATGAACTGCATACAGTCCTTTTCTACCTCTGGAGAGGAAACATTGCTAGATGCAATGTGGAGACAGATGGGGAGAAATAAAAAGAGGGGCCCACCTGAAGCTGATTGCATGTGTCAAACTGTGCTTTCTTTGGAATTCCCTTTTCTGTTGCTGGGGGAAAGGCAGGCTGAATATTGGTGAAAAATTATTTACACATCAGGCTGACTAAATGTTAGAGGCTTTTAGTCATTCCATCAGAAATGTACATGTCCCTGTGAAATGCAGGCTGCAATTAAACATATCCAAACAAATTCATATCCAGTGACAGTACAGTCTGATTCAGGACAAGCAAGCAGGCTTTTGGAGTCAGTACACAGGTTCACTGTCTCTCACCTCTGGGGTTTTAGTCCCAGTGTGGAATAAGAATAGCAGTGTTGCAGAAACGGTAGGGACCTCTACCTAAGTAGGTAGGAAACTGCAGCATTAGGTAATCACTACAAAAGTGCTGCATAGCAAGCTGAGCGGGAAATAAGTAGGTGAAAACTAGATGACAGTGAAGGGTCATTACGTCCCTACAAAGTTAAACTACAAAGTTATTAAAAATTCACATTAAAGAAATAAATATCTGAGATAAATACAAATTAAAACACCCTAGGCGTTCCTAGTCATGTCTTATAGGGTACCCAGCAAGACAATCAGGCAGGTCACTACTTTATTTTTCTTTTTGGCTCCAAACTGCAATTGCCCTGTTCCTCTGTCCAGCCGCATTCATGTTTGACACTTTCATATGATACATAGTGTGCAGGATTACAAAAAAATAATTCCGTCATTTAACTCAGCTGCCTGTTTGAACCTCCTCCATTCAGCTCCAGGTAATTAACAACTCACTAGCAACCTGTTGATCAAAAAAGGCAATTTCAAGTTCATCTGCATGTTTACATTAACATGTTATTTTACACGACTGAGACATTCCATCTGACAATACCAGGCACATGTTTGTGCTTTAAAATATTGTGGTTTCCACTCAGACAATGCTTTCATGATGCCTGCAGTATTATTCCCCAGTGCTTATATGGGAATACCTAAAAAAGAAGTAGTATCATTCTGTAGTTTCTGATCCAGTCATAAAGCTTTTGAACATGCCCACAGCACAGAATTTGCCCATTGTTGTCCCAGATGGAGACAGGTCAGCAGACTAAGGATTTCCTTCCCCTTGAACTCAGAGAAGGAAACATCAGCATACAATATTAGTGACTACTATGTCCCCAGCTCTACAAATATTAAGTGCATTATTTTATTTAGCACAGGAATTGGCACATAAGTGCTAATGACCTGGAGTCCACAGAAAAGAGCTCCATAAGTGCGTGCACACTCCTAGAAGGGACTAATCTGGCAGCTCTTCTCCCTCCACTACCGCTGACAAGTGAACGGGTACTAACTGATGTACAAATCATAGTAAAGCAGACCCAAAGATCAAGCTCTATGCACACATTTGTAAAGTAAGACGAGCTGTCACAAAACTTCTTAAGAAAAACTGCAATAAAATCATTGTGCAATGGGAAGTCTTTACACAGCGTCTTTCTGACTGCCCTGCACCTTTGTGCTGCCACATGCCTCTATCAGCATGGCACGAGGCCAGACGCCAGCCCGTGCAGCAGGTAGACAACCTGTGGTAGCTCTGCCTGGGAGGCGATGCCCTACCTCTGAAAGGACAAGGTAAAGACTGGGTGGAGGCTGAAGGAAGATGGAAACAGGGTCTGTGGGAGAAGAACATGCCCTGAACTGAGGATGGGAGTAGGGAGTGTTGTGTCTGGGATGGACGTGGTTTCACTAGGGATGAATGAGCACCTTTTAGGATGGAAACAAAGATTTCTCTTGCTGAAACCCAGTCTGTTAATGGGTCTCACTCCCTGTTTCAGCTAAGGCCTTTCCACAATTGTGGACAAGCTCGCTTTCCCTCCCGCAAAAAGGGCTACAGTAGGTCTGAGACAACTCTCTCATTCAGACTGCCTTCAAGATTGCCCTGTGCACTCCATTTATTTGGCATCTCACTCTGTAAAGAGAGGGATAGGCTCACGGAGAAATGCTGTGGACTCTAAAAAACAGACTTCCCCAAAAACCTCTCTTGGCAGTCACAGCCGAGACTGATACCAAGGGAACGTTGAGAAGCCTACCCGCTCATTTAGTAACTCCAGGTCCAAACTGAAGCAGACTGGCGGAACAATTGAAGAGGAAGGCCTAAAGCTGCCCCCATGCCCAGTGATTTAACAGCAAACACTGTCCTTGACCTCAGGTGCCCTGGGACAAATGCTGCTGCCAGCTCTGTGTCTGGCTTTGTGCTGTTTCTGTAGCCGCAGTGCTGTGCAGGCCTGCCCAGCCAGAAGAGCCCTTCCACTCCCTGAATTTCATTGAAAGACCTGTACTACTGCAATCAAAAGTCCAAGAAAGCAAATACTTGAGAAAATTCTGGAACAACCTTTTTTTTTTTTTTTTAAATATTTAATACTGCACAGAGCAGCCACTATTTCAACAACTAATAGGTTCCATTTGGTTGGGTTTAGGAGCCTCATAGCTTTTTGCCTCTGAAGAAGCCTATGAGATTACAGACTCCTGTTTTGTTATTGTAATAATGCTGTTTGTTGAACCATGTTATTGAGGTAATAATATGCTAAAATATTACACACACGCATATATATACACAACTATACATAAATTTATGAATATATACATATACAACTACAAGCTGTTGAAATAAATTCCTTACAATGCTCTGCTTAAGGTAGAAAGATACATAAAAAATAGAATTTCATAAAAGTCTATGAAATGAACATAAGATACAGAATGCTGAGCAGAGGAGAGAGATTTTATGATCCTCTGCACTTAAATTAATGATTTCAGGATCTAAAAATGAAGGAAAAATACTGCCGAGATTAAACAGTGCAGCTACTCCAAGATCATTTCAGGAAGCTACTCCTGCTTAGACTTGAGAAGAATTTGAAAAGCCTACTAATTAATTTGTGTTCCCTTTTCTCTTTATACTATAAAACTCAAGAGCATTTATGAACACAGCATAACTCAGTAACAGCATAGCATAACTGGGGCTCCCAGGAACCTGGGTTGCAGTCCCAGTTCTGATGCCACTTGCCTGGTGAACTCACAGATGTGACTTAACCACCCCCTGCCTCAGGTTAGAAATGAGAGGGGCTCTTGGTAGCCGCAGAACGATTAATTTGCCTCTGCTAAATGGGCTTCTACACTTCTGGTTGCTCATTTCAAATTTTGCTTTCACAGGTTAGGCAGACTGGGGCCCACTGTTTCAAGCTCCCAAGGGACATAGTACTGCAAACTATCCATAACCCCCACTCCTCTAAGAAGCCCATTTGGTGCCATTTTAAAAGAAACCAAGCTAGACAAATATTGGCATTTCTCTTTGAGAGAGCTCCCAGATGACAGGGAACTGCTCACTACCTTTGCGGGAGGGAAAGGAGATAGCAAGAGCATTGCCCCTTGAAACACAAATCCAAACCGCAGCATCGAAAAAGAGGGAACTTGTTCTGGAGCTGTAAGAAAGAGGGAACAGTATTTTTTTGTTTGTGTCTTAGAAATGGGAACCATGCTGATGTGGCTGAGAGACATGAAGCATATTGCGGGTTGCAGAATAACCAAGCAGGAGCTTCCTGCTTGGACAACAGTGATGAAAATGTTTTGAAAACCAGAGAAAAAACCCCAACAATATACAAGTGGAAGAACAGGAAGGACAAAAGTTTTGGAAAACTGGCCAGTCTTTGGATCATACACAGATGTTCTGGGGCTGGCTCTACCACTGTTTGTTTGGGGTTTGTTTTGTTTTTTATAGATATAGGATATGAGGATCAGCTACCCTATCTGGTGAATTAGCCAGCACTAACATTGCCAAGAAACAAATTGTACATCATCTTACTCTTAACAAAGAAACAAGCATTAACTTACTGTTAAGGCTCTAAGATATATTTCCAATAGAGGATTACTGTATTAAGTACAAAACCCTTCTAATCCCATGTGCCTTCTGAAGACGTCATAGGTTTGCTTGTGCTTATAATTTTTAAACTGTACCTAATGACATCCTGGGTTCATAAAAGGAGTCTGAAAACAGGAAATCCAAGCAAATTAGTGTAGGGTACCATAAGGCTTTTCTCCCGTCAGGAGAGGAGTGAGTAGGCCAGTGTTATTTCTGAGAAATGGTCCTCAATGATTCACTGTATCTTGACACTAGCTCTCCAAACCCCATCCACTCAGCAACAATACTAGGTTACAACATTTTCTTTGCAAGAGTTACTCAAGGCTCAAATCACAATTGGGCTCTTGCATCTCATACACCCCAGTCGGAAGAGTTTACAATCTAAAATTCAGTCACTACAGGTTTTCTTAAACTTTGCTGTCTCTCTTTGCTTGCACTCTGCTCAGCTTGTTACAAACCACATTTCAAAAACTAGATCTTCTATATTTGAAGTAATCTGCAGCAAGGCCTGCACAGCTAGAACCTTTATGAAGCTGCCTGTTTGACCTTAGACCAACTTACGTCAGCGTCTGCATTATTATTCCCTAGTGCTTCCTTAAACATAAGAGAATACATTTGTTCAAGTAGTGCAAATACTCAGTAGTCCAAGGAAAACAGCAATATTTTAAGGGCTTCTGCCATATAGGATATTTTGGCATTAATTGCATAAATAGGCTATGAAAGATACAAGTCAGAGTGGAAGCACTCAGACTTTTTCCTAGTAGGGAAAACAATCTTTTCTGATGGGCAGTAAGGAGACTAAACTGCAGTGCTGGGAAAGACAGCCCAGAGTCTTTATGAAAAAAGGTTCCATGTTTTTGGATTACAGGTTATCATCACGTCCGAGATATGGATATCCTCACTGTGTGAATATGCTGACCTGAAGGCTACTGTTAGCATTAATAACTTTGACCTTCGGTAAGGAAGAGCCACATGTGTTCACTTAAAGGATCAATTCAGTAAAGCAGATGTTAAGACAGGTTTGTTGACATTGAGTTACTTCTGAATGTATTCAGTTACTCAGGAGACATTTTCAGCTAAGTATGCACGAAAATAGTACGCAAGCGTGTGAGGGAATAAAACTTAAAGGAGAGAACATGTTTGAATTGTTTTCTTTCCTTCTCCTTAAAATTACTGCCATTGCAGAAACAAGTGGCCATATCAATTTATTTGATAAAGAGAAAGGGATAAGATAGCATACTACTGATCATAACTCCATTTCCTGTTACTGCTGGTCCTAAAACAGTGTTCCTTCTTCTACCTGTTCCTCAAAAAGAATATTCCCAAACACTGAGCAAAAGAATACTATCTGATTTTACCTGACAAGGATAAAATAAGCCCAAAGAAGGAACTGGGTGACTAGCATTCAACTAAACATAACCCACCATGAAGGCAAACAGAAATCAGAACAGCTTCTGATTAGTTAGATGTCCAAATATGATCAGCATTGCCTTCTCTCCACTCCAACCAAAGGCACTGTCTGTATAACATCAGGCTTTGCAATGAGCAGAGTTAAATTCACACCAAGCACTGCAGAAATACCACCTTTTAACTAACACTTGTAAGTGGGAGATACTCTCACGTGCAGCTACTTTAAAGGTGTCCAACACTAGAAAAATAAACCAGACAAAGGCAGAATTCTCACTAATCTGAAATGAGTGAATATAAAACAGGGACGTAGTGCAAGCCAGCCTTCGGTACTTTATATGATAATTCATAATATGCCCACGAGCCATTCAAAGAACTTCCATTGAAACGACTAGAAGAGAGGACATTAATAGTTTTGAATTATTACAGATTTGATGCACATACCCTATATTCAAAAGTTCCTTGGCAAATCAACCAATACTACATGCATAGCTCTCTTGTGGGATCTAGTCTAAGCTCCTTATTTTTCTTACAGCACTTTGGCAAGGATCAAATTGAATTTATTTATGGGTTCAGTAGAATTACATTTTGTGTCAGAGTCCAATTGTAATGCAAAGCCAAGGTACAAGGGGGTGGATCCCCTGTGCTATGTACCTTGTACAAACACTCTCCCTTCCAGTGAGCCGTATGTTCCTTATCCATTCAAACCAAAATACAGATTTTTAATACCATTACTGTTCTGATTTACCATAATTTTACCTACATTTTTTACTAACATTAGGTGGAGAAACAGGCTCCGGCTATACAGGATGATGTAATTATTGGGAATCCTATGTTTCAGAAGAGGTTGACAGGCCAATATCATTTGGGCCACAATGTAAGATGAGTATTGTTTTGCAACCTTTATACTAGAGAAGATTCTGAGCAACTTGATTTAATTTTGAAGACAGCCCTGCTTCAAGTTGGAATTCGGACTAGACAACCCACAGAAGCCCCTTTCAACCTATATTTTTTCTGAGACTCTATATGCATATTTTATCAATCTAAGTGCACCTCTAGTCCTCACAATAATCTAACAAACTCACTATTTCCTTTCCATTGCGCATCAATGCTGCTCAGTGAGATACCTCATTCTCCACAATAGAGAGAGGCAAGCATGCGTCTTTCTAGATTCATATAAAGGATGATGCATCCATTTGGACTTAAAATTTGGACTCTGGTGCTGATTAGATAATGTCTAACCTATACAAGATTTTTCTTTACAGTCTTTGGCTAGCAGTTGCAGAAATCTCTTGGGTGCTGTTGCTCAAGATTTCTTCTTTTTTTGGACTGAAATAGAACAATAGGATCCTGCTTATATATGAATTAAATCCAGAGAATATGTTCTTTATGGGCTCAGTTTTTCTTTGGCGTGACCAAGAATTGAAGCCATCCAAACAGGCCATGTACAAACATTCCAACCTGAACAGCTCTGAAGAGGCAAAGAATGTTGTATCTTAGTTTCTTTTGTTTTGGTCCACTACTCTGATTAAATTGAAATGAAGTCACTTTATATTCCAATCGGACCAATAAGAGATGACCCTTCTAGGAGGAACAAACATTAGGGAAGACAGCATAAGGTTTATGACAGTGAGAGCCTCATTTAGGATCTCTGAATAGAAATTAAAAGCTGCCTAGGTGTTGTGTTGTTACCACGTCTAGAAATTAAAAGAAGAAAATTTTATAAAAAAAGAAGAAATTAAAAGAAGAAAGCTTTTACTAGTTTCCTTTCTGCAGTTTCAGAGGCAGTGAGGCAGTCCAGTGTCTTCTTACAAGGTTAACACATCCTTTTGAAACAGCACAGTCAATTGTCCATCTACCAACCACTGATTAAGGACAGGGTACCGCATCACAGAATCACAGAATCACTAAGGTTGGAAAAGACTTGTAAGATCATCAAGTCCAACCATCAACCAAAAAAACCACCACCACACCCATTAAACCATGTCCCACAATGCCATGTCCACATGTTCCTTGAACACCTCCAGGGAGGGTGACTCCACCACTTCCCTGGGCAGTTTATTCCAGTGTGTCACCACTCTCAGTAAAGAAATTTTTCCTAATATCCAGCCTGAACTTCCCCTGGCGCAACTTGAGGCCATTTCCTCTTGTCCTGTCGCTAGTCACTTGGGAGAAGAGGCCAACACCCACCTCTCTGCAACCCCCTTTCAGGTAATTGTAGAGAGCGATAAGGTCTCCCCTCAGCCTCCTCTTCTCCAGACTGAACAACCCCAGTTCCCTCAGCCGCTCCTCATAAGACTTGTGCTCCAGACCCCTCACCAGCTTTGTCACCTTTCTCTGGACACGCTCCAGCACCTCAATGTCTTTCTTGTAGTGAGGGGCCCAAAATTGAACACAGGATTCGAGGTGCGGCCTCACCAGCGCTGAGTACAGGGGCACGATCACCTCCCTGCTCCTGCTGGCCACACCATTTCTGATACAGGCCAGGATGCCGTTGGCCTTCTTGGCCACCTGGGCACACTGCTGGATCATATTCAGCCGGCTGTCAATCAACACCCCCAGGTCCTTTTCTGCTGGGCAGCTTTCCAGCCACTCGTCCCCAAGCCTGTAGCGTTGCCTGGGGTTGTTGTGACCAAAGTGCAGGACCCGGCACTTGGCCTTATTGAACTTCATACAACTGGCCTCGGCCCATCCATCCAGCCTGTCCAGATCCCTCTGCAGAGCCTTCCGACCCTCAAGCAGACCAACACTCCCGCCCAACTTGGTGTCATCTGCAAACTTGCTGAGGGTGCAGTCAATCCCCTCATCCAGATCGTTGATAAATATATTAAACAAGACCAGCCCCAAAACTGAGCCCTGGGGGACTCCGCTTGTGACCGGCCGCCAACCAGATTTCACTCCATTCACCACAACTCTCTGGGCTTGGCCATCCAGCCAGTTTTTTACCCAGCGAAGAGTGCATCTGTCTAAGCCATGATTCGCCAGCTTCTCCAGGAGAATACTGTGGGAGACATCCATCCATTTAAATCAGAGCAGCCCCAGTATGACAACTGCATCTAATAGATCATCACAAGACATATCGTATCTCATCCAGCTCCCAAATAACTCAAATAAGTTAGAAATTGGCTACTCACCATGGTCAGGTGTTTGAAATTGATCACGTATGCAATGAGATATACAAGTCTATCAGCCATAAAACATTTCAATGCTCCATTTTATTAATATTTTTTATTATTAATATTAAAAAGCAGTCTCTCCTCTAGCATAACCTAAGCTTTCTGTGCTCAAAACCATGTTAGTGTTAAGTATTGAGCATTTTGTTGCCAGGCAGAACAGTAAATATATATCCCACTTTAGGAGGATTTCTAAAAAAACTATCTAATTAAATATTGACTCATTAGGACAGTTTCTAAAAGGTCGTCTTTACAGCGCATCATCTAAGCAGGATATGCAAGCACGCTTGCTTTTGGAAACAAGCTACATGACCTCAGCAATAACTGCTCTAATGATTTTATTGTTTTGCACCATCTATGGGCTGGTTCCTAAAGTCAAAGGTCTTCTCATTATATCATTTTAATCTGATCATCATTACACAATCAATGCTTTCAGTACATTATTTTTCCGTGAGTCTCTAAAATTCTTAGTGGTAGGAAAAAAGCTTAACAAAGGTGAATCCCAAGAGTCTGACTGCTGAAAAGAAGTAGCCCTGTCCCCATGAGACTTACTAATTTCAAGTCAATCACATGATTTCAGGAGCTGATGATTTTTTAACTGTTTGGAATCAACATTATCACAGCTGTAGTTTGTTTGCCTTGTAAGTTTAGACTGTTGTTATACAGACAGGCATGCTGAGGAACATTCATGTTATCTTTTCTAAGACATCACTGAAAATTGGGCCCCAAAACGAAGGACTGAATTTCGTTCAACATGTGGATAGTGAGTTCCTTTGGAAATATGCCCATAACAAGACTTTCTGTGTGCCAAGGTTTTTTACAATCCCCTCATGGATAAGGGCTGTGGAGGAGTTGCATTCCATGCCCTTAATTTAATGAAGCATCTTTTCTCTCAGAAAGCTTTTTTTTTTTTCCTTTTTCAAAATTATCTGATCCTACAAGGTTTTGAGTAATTCTAGTACATGCGTCTAAATCAGGGAGAATTTTGCTTCTAATTTTAACGTGGAAAGTATTATCCTCTTACTAGGTAAGTCATTAATTGTCTACAGGCTGAATTCCCATTTTCTCTTCATCCTCTTTATAACTTCTCAGGTAATACTAAAAAATTAGAAACCTTCCCTAAATTGCATTCTAGAAGGATCCCCAATTTGAAGGGGGCACTGCCATGTACTGAGCCAGAATGACTGGCATTACCTCTCTTGTGGAAGCCCTTGACAAAGGACATGTTTTTAGAAGAGGACGGAGCTAGCAGGGGGAAGATGAAAGCAGCCAAAGAAAGAAGTATTTGAGCAGCTAGCATGGGATCCGATGTCAGCAAACATGGGCTCCTCAAGAAACCATCCAGCACAATTTAGACTCTCTATGAATTACTCTGAACTACTGAGCTAAGAACTACAGAGCCACAAGAGACCCCCTGCAGAAATCTGGCCCTGAATCTTTGTTTTAATAGGCCGCTGAGCACAGACTTTTCTCTGACTGGCCACCCAGAAGAGCTCATCAAATCCCACTTTTAAAATATTTCTGTCAAATACATTTTAATCCGATCACTCTTGTGCATTTCATGATGTTCTAATTTATGTTTTTAATCTACTACAATTCTTTTATAATTGTTTGTGCAGTGCAGTGACGCCTGACAGGGAATGCTTTATAAATAAATTGAATTTATGACTATTTATAACCTCTCCCTCTTGAAATTTCTAAGCAAATAAATCAGTCCCACAGTTCAATGTTCTAGGGTTGGGGTCTCTCTGTACACATTCATACAAACACATGATATACACACATGCACGAGAGAAAAAGAGAGAGAGCGCGCACGCGATGGAGTGTGTACGTGTGTATGACCTTTTCTTTCCATGAGTAACTTAAGGGCATATTTAACATTCTGTTCACACTGCTCATGGCAGACAGGAAAAACACAACTAAAGGGAATGAAAAATGAAAAGTCCTTGCAGCTTCTCCATCTCGGCCTCTATCTTTCCTTTAGTGTGGCAAAGGTTTTCAGTTTTTGTATACTACCCCTGAGTAAGTTTCTGTTTGTTTGCTTGCTGCTTGAACAGACAGGGCACATGAAATGAGGCAGCTGTAAGGACCTTTGACAACCAGCACATAAAGCTCATTTTATTTCCTTAATGGAAGTCTAATTGGTAATTAAAAACATGACTGTAACCTGTGCAGTACCCAGAGAATAGAAATTGACTTCATTTTAAACAGATAAAGGTCACAAGGCTGCAGCTCTGCAGAGCAGCAGGATTTCTTCTGGGCAAGAAGTAGTAAAAGAAGTGTTTTAGTTTTTAGCAGGTTTTGCTGATTTAGGCTAACCAAAAAACCCCAAACAATTGATATTCTTGATATTCTTTGCCAGTTCTTCTGTCCCCTGGTTGACTCCCACCAGCCACTCTGCCGACCCTCACTGTAGTGGCTGCTGATGTTGAAATAGACCCAGGACAAGAAGCTGGAAAATGGAATTTGGATTCTTGCCCCATGCCCCCCAGTCAGACTGAGTCATGTATTTTCTTTTCTTGTAAGACAAGCATGTGTTTCGTCCTCATATGTGTGTGTATTGCAGGGGTAAAGGAGCAAACTAATCATCTTGCCGAACACCACCACCTTCCATCCGATTAGGCTGGGGCTAGGTGTCAAGTTGGTGTAACCTCAGCCTGCAGGACACTAGATCACCCTCACAAAGCCCACAGCAGTGCTTGGGTGGGTGCAGAGTAATGCAAGGTCACGTCATAACAAAATACTTGGATTTGCTTCAAGCAAGCCAAACACATGGATCTGGGAATGTTAAAACATTTTTGTTCAATAAAAATGTTTAAACATAACGCTCTGTTATTTCTGCACTGAAACACTCTGAGAAGTTTCCTTCAGGGACAGCAGAGAGGGGGAATATCACATACAGAATACTTCAACTTTTCATTTTAACATTCAACAAAACCAAGTTTTGAAATACTGGAATTTCCCAAGCCACACTCAGATTTCCACCAGCCTGACTGGCAAACCAGCAGCAGGGAAAATGGAAAGAAGAGAAACAGCTCTGAAATGGGTTAATGCATGCTAATGCATTTAATTCATTAAAAACAAGGAATAAGGATTTCTAAGGAAGTTCAGGCATTAATAAGGAATGATCATTGCACCCATGCCACTTTTTGCAGGTGAAAAGTCTGTAAAGAGCTATAGTGAGCTACTAATTTTCATGCCAGAGGAGAGGCAGCCAATGTACCTGTGTTTTGTCTTGCTACGATAAACCCTTAAGACAATATTTATTCTCATGTAGATGAACTTAAAATAAAAACTAAGAAAAATACTAGACTCAGGTCAGGAATGTTATTAATATCCTATAATGCTCTTTAATTAAACTCAGCTTGATTAGCTCCTGACTAGTTTGCAATAAGGCATACTCTTCCTACATTCCCTGGCTTCAGGGGTGGCTTTATCTCCTGCAAACATTGCAGGCTGCAGAATCTCTGTCTAAAGGGAAAATTAGGTTTCAGCTGGTCTAAAAAAAAAATCTAAATCCCACCCGCAACCAGAATTCCCTTCCTTCAGTTACAGTCAAATCCTTATGACGCCCGTCACTCTGGAGGTCACTCCCGGTGAAACCATCTCTAAGAACTCAGCCAGATTTCCTCTACGTCACACAGAGTACCGCTCGGGGCTGGCAAGCGTTTTGCCAAATGGACTTGGATTTCAAAGATTTTGCGTTCACTTGATGAAAATAAGATGTTACACACTTTGTGTTTTCACTTATTCTGTTCCCAAGGCTCCGTCTCTCTTCAATCACCCTCAGGCTCTAAGCAAACAGGATTCATATTGATCTGCCTGAAAATTATTTTTAATGCTATTAATGTTATAGGCTGCTGTACTGGATGTCTTCCAAGTTTTTCGTCCTGACTAGTTGTTCTGACTGATCTGTAATACACTAAACCCATCATTTTTGCCTTGCTGCTGGCCAAATCCCAGCTCACCACAGAAATAAAAGGCAGCTGATGCCTGTACTTGAACTTTGGTGAGGCACAAGTGTTTTTCTTGTGCTCCGAACATACTCCTCATAGCCTTGCAGACTCTGCACAGTGTCATCCCATGACATTTTCTGGCTTTTTACCCCTCCATTCCCTTTGTACATTTTAGGTCATGCATATTAAAGTTTGAGTCATGGCTGCCAGTGCAAAAGTGGCAGGAGCTGGATGAACTCCTGAATGCCATTTTAAGACAATTATTCTCCTATCATATTGTTATCTCCCAGTCAAACATGCAACAATTACTGTGTTTAACTGAAGACTACCACCTCAAATTCAGAAACACCAAATCAAACTACATATGTTATGTTGCAAAAAGTAATACCTTAAATGAATGGCATGGTATTGCAGATAAAGGTTTTAAGATACATCGCATAATAAACTTAAGCTCAGCCTCACTTACAAAAAAAAAAAGAGGGTAAAAATACAAATTTTGCAAACACTTCAAAAATCTCTTATAGAACAGATTTTAAATGAAGACTTTACTTGGACATAATTTCCACTAACTCCTAGAAGGTCTGCATGAGCAAGAACTGAGTAAAAACTGAGTAAGTATAGTAAGTTTGGGCACAGTAATAATAGAAATATTCTCCTATAGCAACATTAAATTGAGTTGCACAGACTTGGGGGATTTTAGTGTTTTCTTTTAATTGTCTACAAACTGTCCTAAGGCAGTGTTGTGCTAATGTTTAAGAACTAAATGGTGGAACTGATTAAAACCTGTAATTAAATGGAATAAGCGACTACTATTTACAGAACAGCAAAAAAGGTGTGAAAAGGAACAAACAGAAATAGCGAAAAATAATTTTCACTCTGTTTTGACTATCTTGGTACCATTAGTAACACGTAGATGGAAGGAGAACAAGTTGCACAGGTAATAAGCATTGCTCAGGCCAGAGTTTATTCTGATCCCTTGAAAGACTGCAAGAACAAACACAGCAACTTAGATTTCTTTTCATAGAATATTTTACAGACGGAAAAGGAACTTGTGATTAAATTTTTGCTTTTACGTTTTGCTGAAATCTTCCTGTTTTAGTCAATCAGTCTAAACTGAAATTTTCCAAAGTAATTTTTTTCTCTCATAACCATTCCCTCCTTATAGGGCCCATCAGGATTCATGAAGATGTAGAAAAACATTAGTAAGACAGCATGTTACAAGAACTTGTCTCAAGCCTTTGAGCATGACTCCACAAGCTACTTGTCACAACTTATCTTCCAGCCACATCTGTCACTTGCGTGTCCTCTGTTTCACTCTCCTATGCTGTCTCACTCTGCTTTATTTCAAACTCAATCTTTTTTCACAAGGAGGTGAAAAAAAATAAGCAAGGAGGACTACGAATCCTCTGGCTTACAGCAAAGGCCATAACAGAAAATAATTAAGAAAAATTCTTTAATTTTTAATTAGCTTCCTTTCTGCAACCATTCCCTTCATGAAAAGTTCAATCACCAAGAACTGATGGCATTATATTCACTGTACTATATAAAGTTTAGTTAGGCTCTTACACAGAAAAAGGAAATGACAGTGAAATCTCTTGTATAACTTGCCAGATGTGAAACTAGTAGGGCTAAATTATCCCACAAGTCTTCCAGAGCTGACTGAAAGGATGAGATTGCCCAGGATAAGTTTGACTCCTCACCTTAGTGCTTTAGATCTTCAGAAAAGGCTTCAGGGGTTATAGTCTATCACAGACTAAATATGACTCAATATCATGCTATTCAAAACAACAACAAAAAAAAGCAAACATCCTGGGATGTGTAAACAAACGTACAAACCACAAGACGCAAGAAAAAATCCTTCTGGTATACACAGCAGGGGTGAAAGTTCTGCTGAAATTCTGTGAATGAAGGAATACATGGATGGACTGGAAAGGGACCAGGGGAGAGCAACAAGGATCTTCTGATGCTTACAAAAATGACCTGAGAGGAAAGACTGTCATGATGCTGTTCAGCATAGAGAAGGCAAGGCAAGGCAAGACAAGGGTATAGACTGCTGCAGAGAGCCGGTCAATAACCCATTTGCCTCCATCCACTTTGGATAAGTCAGGAAGTAATGGCTTTACACTGGCACAAAGAAGGTTTACGACTGACTTTAAGGAAACCTCTCCTTGGGATACCAGTATTGGTGGTAGAGCTGTGCCGGAATACACTGCCCAGGAAGTTACATACTTTAAATCGCTAGAGGTTAAATCCTCCTGTGGGGCAGAATAACTAAATGGCCTCCCAAGGTATGTTCTAGCCCTAGCTTTTGTATTCCTGAGGCTCTAATAGATGTCCATGTCCACAAGATCCAGCTGGATTTGTCTCATCAGGGAGGCAGCTGTCTATTGGTTTTGGACAGAAAGACACCAGGGGACAGTCCTTCTGTATTCCTGAGTGAATAGCCTTTCAAAATGTCTTTGACACCCATGCAGCTAAGGCTGATCTATGCAAGAAATCTGGTAGTCATTTGGGATTTCAAGGGATGCCTCCATATGTCATCATGTGAAAAAGGAGCTCAATAGCTCTCTTGGGGGAAACAGAATTCAGGCTTCTCCCCAGGGCTGATCGGTTTAGAAATGTCACTGCGATCACACTGGAATGTTCTTATGGTGTAGTTTCAGGGTTTTCTAAGATTACATTGTAGAGGACAAGTTAAGTGGAAGGATTTTCCCTTCTCTGAGAAGACTCTCAGGCTTTATCATTCTGACTGATTCTCATCTAGGCTGGTGATATTTATAGTGGTCGTTTCTCTTCCTCAGTGGATCTGCCTCTGAAGGGCATTTGGGAACATGACCTTGTGAATGTTTAGTTTTCTTTTGATCTCTCTTGCTTTGGGTCCTCAGAGCCCATGTAGCAGAAATCTATGAGCTTTGCTGAGCATATTTTTAATTAATTCTGGACTTAGAGAAATTTGGGGATTAGCGGATTGCTGAACTCCTTATGTCTCTGGAGCAATGCTGGAGTTCCCTTGTTACAAGGAGCAGAGAAAGAGTCGGCATTTGTTGAGAATTTGGCTTAGGCCACTGAATCTACTGATTTCCATAGATCAGAAAAGTCTTCAAAGCAGCAATACTACTAGCTTGCATAAATACAGTCTCCTACATCCAAGGGTTGCAATAGACTTCACAGACAGTAATGAATGAATTAAAATATAAATCATACCACATGGGCAAAAAAGAAACTGCCTCCATTTCACAACAGGGAAAATTGAGAAATACATAGGATAAAGGTATTTGAAGATCTGAGGTCTTCCAGTTTCCAAGTACCCATTTTAGGACAATGACAGGCTGATTATTTTTTTTCAGAGACACCAAGTGGTTTGTTGATTAATTGGAGCGATGATGCCTCTAGGGATAGAAGCTTGGCACACTGACTTGGCTGACTTAACCAGCTAACGAGCTAATAGCAATTTAGAGAAGATGAACCTCTGACAAGCATGAAAAGACCTTGTCTAAATGTTTAGAAATCTTTAATTCCTGGTGGATGAAAACTGAGATGTGGCTGTCTCTGCCCCTTTTTGCCCCACTTGGTTGCTTCCATTCCATCTCCTGCCTCTGCCATCTTTCTATCCTTTTGTCTCTTTCTTGTTGCTTTGTTTTGCACTCTCCTTTTCTTCTCCTTGTATACAAGGATTTCCAGAGGTTCAGCTGAAACTGCATGTGTCTGGGTCTCCACCTCCAAAACACAAGCTGTTCAAAACTGAGGGACAAGTTTGGAAATTGGACCTCCCTGATTGCCACCTTATGACAAAATCAGGAGTGAGATGGTGGAATCCTGGGGGGATACTTTGCTATTCTACACCATAGACAAGGTGTACATACCAGGTAATGCTTGTGAGGTGCCAAAGAAACTTCATTATCTGAGAAGGGTATTTTTCAGGTCACTTCTGTAAACTATTCTGATACATAGTGCTATAGCAACACACATATTATTTGGTGACATTTGCATTGTAACGTCAAACAATGCCAAGACATCACAAATACAACTGCAGTGCCAATAGGGACCAGAAGAGCCAAAATTATCTCTCAACCGGCAAATTATGTCTGAATAAAAAACCATCAAAAAGTCTGGCAGCCTTCTGTTGCCACAATGGTTAAAAGCAGGGAGGATATGATATATTATATTATAGCATAATGAAATTATTGTATTGTAGCTGGTGTGTAGTTTCATTTGCTAAAACCTCACTGCTGTTTAATCCACAATCAACTACTGACTGGGCGCAGTAGACTGCAGTGCACACGCTGCATTTACAGTCACCAGAGAGGGAGCTGTAATCACAGAATCATTAAGGTTGGAAAAGACCTTTAAGATCATGAAGACCAACCATCAACCCAACACCACCATGCCCACTAAACCATGTTCCACAATGGCACGTCCACACATTCCTTGAACACCTCCACAGAATCACAGAATCACTAAGGTTGGAAAAGACCTGTAAGATCATCAAGTCCAACCTAAAAAAAAAAAAAAAAACCGACACAACAACAACAAACCACAACACACCAAAAACCAACCCACCCAACACCACACAGCACCATGCCCATCAAGCTACATCCCACAATGCCACATCCACACCCTCCAGTGAGGGTGATTCCACCATCTCCCTGGGCAGCCTGTTCCAATACTTTTTGCACAATAGAGTTCTGCTGCTCAATTTGTAAACCCTGACTTGGACCGTTTGCCAGGGTCCTAATGAAGTTGAGTTGACCCTATGCATCAACCTGCCGCTCCTCCTACCTGTTGCTACAGTTTTTTTTTCTCTCTACAAAACCAAAACATCCCTTGCAAAATTGTGATTCAGTTCGACTAAAACAGTACCTGACAGGATGCACTCTCCAGGACTGCAACAAAGTAATGTGGTAGGTCTCTACTCTTTAAAATGCAGAACAAAAACCAATTACATAAAAAGACAGTGCACCTACCGAGTGCATAACAACATGCACGTCTCTAAGTCTCTCTTGTAAAATAGGCACAGTACAGCTCGCTGCTAAGGCCACAGCACTCCTCCTTAAAAACAATCAGAAGAATTCATGCTGTGGGTAGATTGACAAGAATGGAGATCTGAGATCAAATTCTGAGCAGGTCATAAATAAAAGGAGATAATATTGGCTTTCTGTTGACAGTAAGCATTCTTCCCTAATGTAAACTCACCACACTCCTTACAAATCTGTACCGGTAAACTTTTGGTAAAGCTGGTGCTCTGGGGCGTTGGAGCATGAGCAAAGAAGACCTTTAGAAGGAGGGAAATCAGTGCCTCTAATAGCGAGTGGTAGGTACACCAGAAAGAGTGGTGGGTCCCCAGGAGGAGGGATGTGGCATCATTCCAGCCCCAGCTGTGCCTACAATGCCCTTCCCTCACCACGCTCCAACTTTGTACTCTCACAAGGGAAGCTTTACAGCTTTCTAAAATAATCTTTATGGGGCTGTGTTTTACCAGGCAGTAATTTTTGAAAGGAATACTGCAGTTTTGGCAGTTATTCTTAACTGTTTAAGAATATGCTGGTGTTTACAAAAAAAGAACCCAAGAGTAACAGATACTATCAATTTCTGATTTTCACTATCTTTGAAATTCAGCCCAGTTAGGAAGGAAAAAAATATGCTCTGTCACACATACAAGGCCATGAACATCAATATATTTTAATGGATATATTTTTCTTTTATATCTAGCCTCTGAGTTTTCCCACCTCTGAGTAAGACCTAAAAATGTACATCTGTACTGCTCTGCTCCGTAACTCAAAACCCCAAGCCTCCTTAGGAAACTGTCCTTTCAGAACAATTTAATAGGATGTGATATTAACATCCCAAGGGCGTTTCCCTCATGAATTAGAAGCGCCTCTCTGTTTTGACTAATTTCTGCTAGATAAATACAGCCTACCTCAATTAGAGAAATTCCCATGTTCTGCATTTTGTGACTGGTGAGGCTTTCTTTACTTTGTACCCTGAACTCTTAAGTGGCTTTGCCTCCTTTAAAAGCTGTATCTCTGCCCAGCATGCCTGCATTCCTGCAGAGAGTTGCTTAATCCCTCTGTATACTCCTAATCTGCCTGCAAGGAACGCAGAGCATTCCCAGATCTTTAAATGGAGGCGACAAAAATCTATTTTCTTTTATTAATGGAAAAGAATCCCTGTACTATTTTTAAAAAAACCCAAGCCCCCTCCTTTTCAGTATTATTCTTTTTTCCTGCTCTACTCAATTATAGCTGATTGGTTATTAACTGCCATGACATATGAGTCATGCAGGATCTAGGACACGGGATGTGTTCTGAGTTGCTTAATCATATTCTAATATTTAACATGTACACTTGTTTATTAGGTAATAGAGTTGTGCATGATATTTACATTGCGCTATATTAATTTGGGATGTTAATGCTACAAGGGCCAGAGAATGATAAACAAAAATGATACAGGCAAACGAGGAGGAAGAAAGAAAAGCTAAATCAAAGCACAATGAGAAACAGACTCCCAGGGCACGGGAAGGAAGAATTCACATTCAGATTTTTCTGTTGGGGCACTTGTAGATTGCATCTCAGTTATACCAATTTAAGCTCAGAGTAACTTCATTTTCAAGGTGCTTGTCTAGCTTCACCCTGAAGTAGCCAACCTTTCTACATCTCAAATTTTCCTCAAAAATACCTAGCTCCCAAATGCCCCTAAAACTACTTCAGTATATGAGAACAGCCTTCGGTGCACCAAATCATGGCTTTTCCTGCCTGTTATGAAAAGCATTGACATCTGCCTTCAATCGCATAAGGAAAGGAAAGGGACATCCTGTATGAAAAATGTTTTTCTCCTCTCTCTCATTCCAGCAGTTAGCTCTCAGTCAGCACAGCAGACACAGCTTTTGAAAGAGCACACAGAAGGAAGCCAAGCTGTCTCAAGGTGAAGCAGATGATCGCACCATTGTATTCGGTGGTGGTGCACACATGTAGATGAAAACACGATTTAGCCTGAGGGTTCCGCTCTAAAGAATCACTTCCTTTTTCATGGGTAAAAACAATAAAAATCTAAATAAGATTACTTGGCTGTGAAACTTATTCAGGAATGACAAAAATACATAGACAAGATGGAAGAAGAGAACAGAAATAAGTTGCACTTAATATATGCAAGGGTATTTAAACTCAGGATGCTTAAGGAAGGTAAGGAATACATGAAAGCAAAAAAAAAAATGCTATTTGGCTAACTTCTCCTGGAAGCACTTGACAGCTGAATGTGGTTTTGAAAGGCCTGAAGGCAGTTTACCGCAGGGACTGAGTCAAGACAGCTTTGCATAAGAGAGGACGATGGCATTCTGCAACACACAGAGGGTAGATGCCTATTTTAAGGAGCCAGTTTGCTGTCTCCAGAGACTGTCGATGTGGATAAAAGACAACATGGAGGACTGCAGCAAGAACAGTCATAGAAGCAGAGCTTAACTTGGAAACTGTTTTGCAAACTAATTTCTTGTTACTTCAATTCTTCTTTGTTTTTATTCCTCACACTTGGTGGCTTTTGTCTCTTGTCCTCCTTCCTGTGACTTCTCCCATTTTCATCCCACTTTATCACCCCTATTTAAATACTTCCCCCCCCCCCCCCCTCCCCCCCCCCTTCTGTTGCACTCTGTCAGCATTCCCAAGCCACTGATAAAACACTACAAGCACTCTATGGTAACGATGTTTGTAATCCCTAGTCGAGTTTCATTTAATGGAAACCTGCAAGAAAAATATATTCCTTAGGAGTCATCAGAAGCTGACAAGAAGGCATGAAAAGTCCAAACAAGACAGCACCAGGAAAGCATAAGGTACAAAGCCAGACTCAGCTTGGGGAAAAACAAGTGGTCTGAGGATCAGTGGTGTTCTTGTTCTTTAACAGCATGCAGGGACCACTGGTGCTGGCCCCATGGCTCATTTCTATCTCTCTTCCCCTGACTTGCAGATAAATGCTGTGATGATATCATGCTACTGTTCATCCAGAGATTTGAACAGGGGGTACACAGACAGCAAGGTATTCCTAACTGCTGGTCCAGACCTTTGGAAGCAACAATTGTTAAACTTCTAACTTGCATTATGGACAAAATGACTCCCTAGCAATTCCCAGAAAACAGAAGACCCCACAATCCCACAGCCACCATTTCCCCACGTTATTACTAGCCCTGCAGGGGCACAACAGTGAATCAGAGCCAATATTTTAAAAGCCACCTGTGCAAATTCTGGCTTCTCTGTCTGTACCGCTGCACCTACCAACATTTCCTGAGCTATTCAGTAGCTGTCACTGTCTTCAGAGAGAAAAGGAACAGTGCTGTGTTTTCCAAGTAAGCAAAGAGTTTTGTACTTTGTATACCAAATTTTACAGTTATTGTGTTTGTGGCACATACGTATCTTATCTTTCGAATTTCCCCTCATGCTCAATTTCCAGCAGCAGTCCCAAATTGGTCCACTTGGTCTTCAATGCTGTTGTTCACCTGGCTGCCCAGAAGCAGCTGCTTGCTGGGTGCTCTGGGGAAGACTGATCAATTCTGCAAGCATCCCTCATGTCTGCTCCCCATCCCTAAGCTTCATTTCCATTTTTTCTATTTTTCCCCTCAGCCACCGAGCAGTTTTCTTGTTAAGCAGTCTCTAAACAAAATGTGCATTTCCCCTTCCAACATTACAAACATCTCAGTGACATGGCAGAAAAGCTAAAACACACAGCGATTAAGATATCACTTCAATTTATTGCCCAATTCAAGTTATCAAGGCCCACACACTCCAGACAGTTCTCCCAGAAAACAGAATCTGAAGGGCACAAAACTCGTACCTCATCGCTGCAATGCTTGTCCAGAAATGTTATCACTTTCATACATCACAAATGATCATAAAAACAGCAGCATCTCCAATAGCATAATACAGAAGAGCCTTATAAAAATTGATTAGATTAAAGGGAGGAAAGACAACCGATAGATCTATGTCCTCCACCAATCTGCTAAAGGAAAAAGAGTAAAGCAGACTGGTTTACAACATTGGAAAATAATTAATCTGACTCATACAATTACTAAAGGATATTTGTCTCCATAACCCAGTAGGCACCCACATTTTTCATCCTGCTGAACAGTATTTCCAACCTTTGCTTTCTTTGTCTTGTTAACAAATAGCCCTCTTAGTCTTGCTGCTTTTTAACTGCTATTCAACTAAAAAAATGAAACACGAAATAACCAGAACATCTATGTAGGATATTTGCTACATTGGGTACATGATGGAGGAAAGACACTGAAATACCCTCAGCCTGGCTGCTGCAGGGAAAGAGAAAAGAAACACTGCTGTCTTGAAGCTGAAAGACAATGTTCAGATACAAGAGTGGCAAGGGCTGTGGAAACACAGAAAAGATGCAGAAATTAAGGAATCTCACTTATCTTTGGTATGCCTATGGAAATATAAATTAAACCAACATAACATTTTGAAGACAATGAAGCTCCTTACAACAAAACACTTGTTCATTAGGTATGTCAAGAGTACCTGAATGAACAAATTTGTCAATATGAAATTACACGTCAGCAGAAGTTTGCCAGTTTGCCTGGATGTTAGAAGTGGTGTCACTGAAAACGCAGCATTGACACCCAGTCACCAGGGAGAGAGGACCATTTTTTTAACCATTTCTTACCAATTTTCAGAAGATACACCAAATTGGAGTTCCACTCTAATGGCCACTTTAAGCAAAACATTAAGATCTTTCATAACCTCAAGGATTTTTCAAGTTATATTAAAAAGGAGGGAGGGGAACCTGGGGATTTCTTCTGTCCTAGGCTACAGATGAGCAAAGGCTCATCAGGCACAGCGATGTTTTAAATGGGCCATTCGGCCCACGGCAGCACTGAATTAGGGCAGCTACTCTGCCTACAGCAGAAAATAGCACTGCAAGGCTGGTTTTGTGAGGAGCTCTTCTGCAGTTTTTCAGGCCCACTCAAAAGCTCCGCACAAACATGGAATTGGTGGCTTAAAACTGGGCATTCAACAATGAAAACTCTGGCCTATGTGATCTACCCAAATTGTACGTAGTAAGCTGAAGCTATCGGAGGGCACAACCCTGAACTCCCCTGCCAGACCCCTGTTCTGCCAACACCACCTGCAACAAGCACTGTGAAAGTGCTGAGAAAGAGGTAAACATCTTCTCACATGTGGTCTTCTCTCAGCAAAACAAACATACTGGTTGGCTTCAAACTGCGGATATTGTCAAGTTAATTACTGTTGTCAAGTTAATTATTGCTGCTGTTCTTATTATTTTCCACCCATCATCTCTCCTGTAACGATTCACTAGCTTCCTTGGAGAAAGAAGTGTGTCTGCGGGTAATAATTTCACTGCTTTTCCTCCTCTGCCCGCCTCTCAATCGCTCTTTTATATTGAATAATCATTTATATGGTAGTTTAATTAGCTAATTATGAACGTGTTTGGGTATTTTAAGGAGGAAGAATCATTGTTTACTTGCTAGTAATTAAGTGGGTTGCATTTGATTTCGATGTCAGGAAATTTATGAGTATTATTTTTCTGGGTGACAGTACCAAATATTAAAAGCATAATTATTTGCTTATATCTTGGTACACTGAACGGGAAAGTAAATTTCCATGACTGTAGGCTTTGGGCTTCTGGTGGATTATCATTAGTATAACTGATCCGGAAATACTTATTGGGATGTAGAAAGAGCAGTTAAGAAAGGGACACTAGTTACAGACAGAAAGTCTTAATGCATTTTGAAAGCTTTGCAGAATACTCAATTCACCTGTCTGCGGTCAACGCCAGCACAAGCAGCTTCCAACTCCTTCCTCTCCCTTCAAGGGTGTAGGCAAAAGCAAGCATCTTAATGGGTCTTTTACAGTCCTTGTGATCTGTATGCAGCAGCCGTACTTGAAAGTCAACATTCATCTTGTGAGCCCAAGAGAAGCTCTATGTACAGGAAGGCTCTGCTTGTTTCTCTTGACGCTAACAAGACAGGTTACCAGAGAACAGCAGCAGGCCTGAGTAGAAGGAATGGGCAAGAGCAGCGGAGGCATAGACACTGACACTCAACTCTTACTTTTCAGCATGATCCTGAGAGAGGGAGGCAGTAGAACATCTGCTGCAATTCTGCTCTGCCACGAATAACAAGCGATCAGATTTCAGCAATCCCAATAAGGTATTTTTTAAAATACACAGACTATGAAGCAGGACTAAAGAAAACCACATGAACACACTCATAATGTATCTCTGAATATCACTATTAATTTCCCAGGGTCAGGTCCGATTTGTGGCACTCATCCTTCCTTTCCAATGAGGGACAGCATGGAATGAGATGAATGATGCAGGAAAAAATACAGTATGAAGACGCTGGCCTCCTGAGACTTTTACTCCATTTGTCAACCTCTGCATTTCAGAAACATACATTACCAAGTCACTCTAGCTTAATCGAGCATGGTTTTAAGATCTTCATTTGCCAGTTGCAGGGACAGCAGAGCAAGACTTTTGTCACAGGTGAAGCTCCTTCCATCATCTGTACCCCATAGCTCCCACCATGAAAGCACTTAGTACTTCTGCTGCTGTTTTCTAAGTCTTTGATAATGCAAAGCAAGGAGTAAAATATTTAGTGCATTGACTCAGTGTGAGAGAAACAACATGTTCCTGCCAGTGTACTTTATGAGAGAGTGCCTAGAAAGAAGAGATGCTTGTATGATACCTACAGTTCAGCTCCTTCCCAAAACCTGACTTCTATTCCCAGTGGTGAGAAAACCAGCACAGCTCCTATAGCTTCCAGTAGCACTGCTTCCAGCATCATTAATGGATAAGAAGTATCATTTCTTTTTTTTTAAAAAAAACAAACAAATAAAACTGCCCTGTAACGTGTCCCCTGTTTTGTTCCTTTTCAAGCAGATTCTAGGGGAGATTATAAATCAGCTCTTCCACACTCCATTTTTCACTTTCTTGTATACTGCTTGTTGCTCTTTTCTAATGTTTTTTTCTATCAACTCTGTATCTATTTCAAACTAGTACATACTGTAACTCACAGCAAATAAATACGCAAATTCTGAATTTGCTTTAAAAGGACCTATTAAGAACAGTGGTAGTGTGTTTATAGTTCTTTTTCTTCGATTCATAGTTTCTGAGGCTTTACTGCACATTTTCAAACTTTACTACAAAAACTATGCAGGCTAGAATTTTACCGTTTTTCAGATCAAAGCTGAGAGCAACTTACCTGTAGAAGACTGGGCTATCACAAAATAATCAACTATTGTGAAACTCAAGGTAAAACCGTGAGATTTAGCAAGATATACAGATCCGACTAAGTGTGCAAGCAACATCCATCGTAGCCCACCAGAATTCATCCATACCCAATTCCTATTTCCAGAGGTCCCCAAAATTAAATCCATCTTGCAATGTGAACTGAAGGTCATTAGAGATGGGTCCAGCTGCACCAGCAGGGAAGTGAGTCCTGGAGTCAAGGACCTGGGCTAAATATAACCTGCCATCAGCTTCATCCTGCCTTAAGCCTGAGGCTATTATCAAAGCATTCCAGTGAATTTCAAGTGCCTTGGTATCATGTGAGAAGAAAGTTGCTCTCAGGTATTCATATCATTGCAATTCACAGCTTCACAGTTTATTAATGACATATGTGCAGTGAACTTAGATGCATAAGCCTCAAGCCTTCATGTACTTACACCACTTTCTCACAAGTATGTTGTGGGGTTTTTTTTTTTTGGTAAATTGGAGTTACAAATTGACAGCAGAGTCCATTCCAGCATCTCAAGGTTAATTAATATTTTGGCCGTACGCACAATATTTTATTGCTTAAACACTTAAAATCTACTTCATACACGTTTTCATAATCTAATTATCAATAATTGGTCTCCCCTCAATCGTATGAACATCTGAACTGACTGATGAATATTAAAGGATAATACTTTATCAAACATCTTGAGGTCATATATCATCAAGATCTACAGCACTGTGACAGCTGCTAAAGTATATGAACTACACAGGCATACATCCAATAACTTGGGTATATGTTCACTGAAGGGTTGGCCAGATTGCAAAGCCGCAGAAGACTGCTACAAGCGTACGGTTGGAGTTTTGTTCATAGCTGGGGCAAAACCCTCCAAAATTTAAGATTCCTTAGAATCAAATAATGACACTTGCCTTGTGCAGATCCCCCCATGTCTGCAGGCTCATTGCATTTTGAGTGAGTAACCCTACTTGTATGTTTGAAAAAAATCACTTTGGAGCAGGAGAAACACACAGAATCACACACAGAATCACTAAGGTTGGAAAAGACCCATAAGATCATCAAGTCCAACCATTACAAAAAAAAAACACCACCCCCCCCCCCCCCAAAAAAAAAAAACCCCAAACAACAAAACAAACCACCCACACACAAAAAAAAACACCACACAAAAAACCACCCACACCACACAGTACCATGCCCATCAAGCCATGTCCCACAATGCCATGTCCACGCGTTCCTTGAATACCTCCAGGGAGGGTGACTCCACCACCTCCCTGGGCAGTCTATTCCACTGTGTTACCACTCTCTCAGTAAAGAACTTTTTCCTAATATCCAGTCTGTATCTCCCCTGGCACAACTTGAGGCCATTTCCTCTTGTCCTGTCGTTAGTCACTTGGGAGAAGAGACCAACACCCCCTGTCTGCAACCCCCTTTCAGGTAGTTGTAGAGAGCGATAAGGTCTCCCCTCAGCCTCCTCTTCTCCAGACTGAACAACCCCAGCTCCCTCAGCCGCTCCTCGTAAGACTTGTGTTCCAGACCCCTCACCAGCTTCGTCGCCCTTCTCTGGACACGCTCCAGCACCTCAATGTCCTTCTTGTAGTGAGGGGCCCAACACTCAACACAGGATTCGAGGTGCGGCCTCACCAGAGCCGAGTACAGAGGCATAATCACAATGTTGTAACTTCTCTCTCAACAACATATGTATGTGATCAAGAGTCAGGAAGACTCTTACATTTCATGATATAAACTTTTAAAAGCTTCACATTCTTTAGGAAAGTTTCTTATTCTGCCTAATCAATATAGCCACAGTGTCCCTCATGTTTCAGTCCGGGTGTTACAGTCATTATGACCCGAGATTTGTAGATTTCTCTCAAGTTCAGTTTCTTACAGATACTAACACTGGCACAGAGGAATTTCCACAATGCCCCATTAACCATTGTTTTCCAGCCTCAAAACCACAAGAGAATATGCTGCCAACCACAGAGGCCCCACAAACGCTATATATAAAACTTCCATTTCTGTTCCTATTGTTGACAAAGAGTAGGGGAGAATGAGGGAGCAAGGGGAGGTAGAATACTTTCAGAGATGAACACAGAAAAGAGAGATATTAACCATTTTTTCATTTTTTTCCCCTATCCTTGAAGGAACCCCGTTTTTCTCATTTGATGGTTAACACCACACACAGACACATACTTCTTATCTTGGCAGAAGCAAAGCTAATAGCATGGAAAGGAACGTCAGAAAAATTTTAATAGTTGCAGATGAAAAAATAGGACTGAGCTCTCCATCATATTCTCCCCTGCAATGTCCAGTCTACTTTTATTATGCTTATATTATACAGATGGAGCTTCCACTATTCCAAGCATCTTCTACAAGCCAGGCAGCCTCACAGTTAGAATGTTTCCTAATACTTGAATCATCATTTTATTTGTCAAATACTACTAGTTTTTACTTCATTTCCTTCCTCCAAATGAGCTTCCACACTCAAGGGAGTTCTCTTTTTAGTCTTTTGGGAAAAAAGTACTAACCAAATGCTTCAGAAGTGTGGCATTTTTTCTCCACTAAGAAATCAACTCTTTTTTTAATTCAGTGCTCAGTAGCAAAAAGAAGTCTACCAAAATAGGATCAGAGATTTTTTTAAAGCTGGGCGGGAAAGGGAGGACAGATGCATCCCCAGAGTATGCAAAACAGAAATGAAATTGAAAAGTGAATAAGGCTCAGATAAAGTCACCTTGATTCAAATTACACAATCGCACGCTGCAGTAGCATTAGAGATGTGGCCCTGTGACGTCTAACTAGAGGTTACCATTCCCTTACTAACACAGCATGCTTCCCTGCAAAATAAACCCATAACCAGAAACGCGTATTATATTGGATGTACTAACATCCCCAAACTAGCGTCCATACAGGCAACCTGTAACCCACAGACCACTAGCAACTATGTGGGCCAGCCCAAGTCTTACCAACGTGATAGGTTACAGCAAGCAGTGCAGCTGACCCCAGGCTGCTCAGAGAGGCAGCCCACCTCTCGGAAAGGAGAGAGAATGTCATTTCAAGGGAAGACCTCAGTTCTGCCCAAGCAGCAGCGCTGCAGAATGGCATCTTGGCTCAAGGTTCATCAGCTGGTGTAAGGATGAAATCAGTGACAGGATAAGCAAGACCCAAACACAAGTGGTTTTGCTGCTGCAACTGGAGGAAGCTAAGCACCCTCCAACCACAGGGCTGCAATCAAGACAGGATGGAAGAGCAGCCTGGATCCAGCGTATAAGGCTTTATCACTGGGCTATAACTAAATCGTGATGAACCATACAGTGTGCCTCAGTCTTCTGGTCCCCCATTGTCCACCTCAGAGCATGCCACAAGCAATCACTCAGTCCCTGAGCCCGGATTTCCTTCCCAGGGAAAGATCGTGTGCCTCCAGGCATAGTGCTTGGAAGCAGCCAGGAAATACATTTAGACCCAAACAGTGCAAAGCACACTTGGACCTCATTGTTTGTTTATAGCTGGAGTGAACACAAAGACGGATGTGCATTAAGCAATGCCCTGAGGACTGGGATTCTGCCCAGTGCACTTCCCCTTCTCTCTCCCATTCCCAAAAGAACAAGAGCCCTGTGGATCAAGGCTTGCTGTGCAGTCTGGAGTGATGGTTATGCTAGTATTTCTCTGTACTTTTGCATGCTAAGAACTTGTTATTTTTAGTTATTCCTAAGTGGCAAATACATGAAGCTGCAGATGAAGCGTGCTATGTACAAGTCTTTTTATATACAGATGAAAACAGTATTTTATAGATAAGTGCATCAACCTTTCTCTTCTGAAGCCAATCCCTCCTCTTCTAAGACTACAGGAGCCTGGGCCTGGAGGTGACAAATGGCATTCTCTGAAGCAAACAACAAGAGCATTTCAAAATTTTAATCAGTCTCAGGTACACGCTCCTCACAGCTTGTACAAAAAAGGACAGAAGATACTCAGCCCATAAAAGAAGTCTTTTCCATGCAGCCATCCATCATAAATTCATATTAAATCCATTTAATTTGGGACCTGAAGATTATGGGGTTGGAGAAAAACATACAACTAACCACAGTGATTTGGGGACTGCTACTACTGGATTGAAAGGACATTAAAAAGAGGCAGGGCTAAGTTATTTGGTTTGTCTTTAGCTTCTCTAAGCTGGACTGCTCTGGACACTCAGTGATCAAAGGAAGCAAGAAGCTGGATTTAAAGTCTTTATGGCTTCCAGATGGGGGTGAAAATGAACCAGAGGAGATCATTATGTGTCATTTGCACACTAAAGGGAGTGTATTTGCAGTGACACAAATTTGGTGCGTTTGTCAAAGGAGCGCAGTTTCCCATGACAAGCTGAGGCATCTTGTACACAACTCTGAAAATGGGTTTTGCCTTGGGGTTAAAGTTTACTTTGTTTTCAGCTGAAAGACTGCTCGTGGTTTTTCAAGGTTAAAAGAAAAGACTCTGTGGAGTCCTACATGTGAGGTCTCACTTAACCTAAAGACTGCTAGGGAGGCTGGAAACTGCTCATCTCCTGCTGTGTGGTCACATTTTCTGAAATGCCTTCTGTGCAAGTAGGCATCCACATTAACTGTCCTGCCAACTTCAGTAGGTAGTTTGGTGGCACTCATTGGCAAAAATTGTGTGTTGGGGGATCTGGAGCCTCCGGACTGACTCTCTGGGCCTGGCACAGCTGATGAGCTCACTCCCCACGGTGGCCTGACTACAGGTACACGTCTGTGCTCTCTACAATTACACACATGCACGCTCACACCATTTTCTTAATAGGCAGCTGACAGGTAGGACGGGTATTTCTAATAACTTGGCATATCATCACAGCTCCCGATGACAAAGTGACCCACACGGAGGATAGCATGTACATCTGCGACCTTCACCTATGTCAGCAGGAGAAAGGGCAAAACAACAAAGTGCAAGGACAGCAAGACGCAATAAGCAGAGCCTCTAACTTTAGATCAAAAAGGTGCAGCCTGGAGGGAGGGAGCTCAGGTGATCCAAACAAAGCAGCGCAAAGCAGAGACAACCTGGACTTTCCTCCGGCTCATTGCTAATGCAGCGAGTGCCAGCAATTTAATCCTGGGAAAGCTCCAAGCCAGGCCTCACAACAAGAGATACCAGACCCCAGCAGCTGCACTAGCAGAACATGCTGGCACCCTGTTCTCCTTTTGCTGTCCCAAAGTGGCTCAGTGAATGCAGTCAGTCTTGTAACAGAGGGAATTTTCTCAGGACTGTTCAAACAGATCTAGGACATTTCACGAGCGAAGTTGTTTAACTCCCTCTTGTCCAATCCCAAGCCAGTATGTGACCTTCTCCTTCACAATTAATGAGACAACTTGGCCATGTCCAATGTTGGAAGGTTTCAGATCAGCCTTTAGACAGTAGAGACCAGGCAGCTGCTTGACCAGAGTTATGGACACTTTCAAAAGTATCAGTTATCCCCTCCTCCCCAAATCCTGACTATCATGATGGGAAGCCAGCTGGTACAGGGACACAAGCATCTTATGAAGTAGCACATAAGCAAAATCAAGGTCCTTTAACTACAGCTTTGAGATCATCTTATTGGTCTGCTTCTTTTTAGCTCTGTCTTGTCTCACAAAAGGCCCCCTTTGTGTCCTTTCCATAATATCACTACAATATCCTTCTCTGCATCTTCAGCCAGCTGGAAGAGCTATCCAATATCTCCCTACTTCATTGACTCCTTGCAAGTCACAGCTCAGTGAAATATGTGCATGAAACAGTGAAAGTTGTGGAGAATTGGGAAAATGGTGTATAAACAAATAACTAGAGAAACTGGCTTGCAGGCACAGAAACAGCAGACTAGGACAATTTCTTTCTATCATGGAGCTTAAGCAAATGGGGCAGCTGCTAGCCAAATGCAACCCAGGGAAGTATGGCTCTTTCCATCAGTGGGAACTCAGCAGGGGTTAAAAGTTAAGCAGGAGAGGACGCTAATGTGCACTAGATAAATCTCTTAAAATTGCAGTAA
The DNA here is from genome assembly GCF_030936135.1 of Gavia stellata. NCBI lineage: Eukaryota > Metazoa > Chordata > Aves > Gaviiformes > Gaviidae > Gavia > Gavia stellata. The sequence continues at coordinate 69,392,343 of NC_082597.1, read as the reverse complement.
CAGGAGCAATAATATAAAATTAGAGATACCAGCAGGTGTAAAATTTACTCAGAAAAACACAGGCCGGCAAAAAATATGACAAAGGCATTCTGGTTCCCAGCTGAGGACAGCTAACTGGGTCAGAGCCATATAAAGATATTCTTTATGTGGCTATCTTATCTGCCTTCACTTGTAAAAGAATTTGTGCATTACTGGTATTAATGGAAGACAAAGATATGCTAAGAAATAGTTTTCTCCATGTCCCAAATTTTATCATCATGGTATAAGATTTTTTTGCTTATCTAATTTATTTTTACAACAGTTTTCCAAGGTCAATAATTTACTGATATTTGTCCTAAACAGAGATTTAAAGAACTAGAGTTAACAGTGAGTTTCACTGACCGTTCTTGTGATGGTATTTATTGAAGAAAACGAGGGATTACAAATCTTACTTTATTCATTTGCAGGAGATAGACCTTGCAAAAAAACCCCTGTCCCACTTGGGTGAAATGGAATAAAATATCTACTGGAAGTATGAGTATTTGTGGGCGGAGAAAAGAATGTATATTTATGTTCTGCAACGTGAGAATTCAAAGAGCAACTTTTTTGTCAAAATGACAAAGAAAAAAAACACATTCAAAAAATTGCGGGGCATGTTGAAAGGTATGAGAAAGCAAAACTTCCAAGGTCTCAAGTTTCTCATATTGATTTCTGGAAAAGGTAGAAAAATGGACCATGAGATCATGTATTCAAGCTGCCTTGCTTTAGTAAGGGAACTTTTGACTGAGAAATGTCATCACATACTTTCAGGAAGCATTTTTGGAAGAAATACATTGGTCTGGCGAAAAAAATGGAGAATGAGTCAAAGTCAAAAATGGGTAGTGAAGAATACTTACAACTTAGGAGAGCCCACAACTTAGTGCCTCAGTAATTGTCTCCAGGTTAGAAAAACAGAGAACTACCAGAGTCAATATTTCCTTCCCTTTACCTGTCTCCCATCTAGGGTTCATAACACTGACTCTCTGCAAGGCTTCACTCTTGTCTCCATGATAAAAAAGGATCAAGGGGGAAGAAGAAGATGGTATGAGGCTTTGGGATGAGGAAAAGATCCTTTCCATACTGAAGAATGGAGGGCACAAGGAAGGAGAAAACAAGCTGTGGGCCTCTGCACAGATGGAAGGAATGCCTGGAGCCCCAGCACAGGGAGACTAAAGGAACAACCTGGCCTCTAAGGGAAACCAGGGGTGCAAAACTACAGACATAGGAAGAAAGGGTACGGAAATATGCACAGAGCCCATGGCAAGAAGGGAACGAAGACGCAGGACTGAAAAGAGATGGGCAAGTAACACAGGTTGCTCAGCAGGGCAGGAAAACACATGAATGCAAGAAACCCTTTGAGTATGCAATGTACTTACACACCTATAAAGCACAAGCTGTATAGCTGCACTGACAATTACTCTGTTTTGTTCTGTATGGCAACAAACTGGAACAGATAAAAACAGGAAGTCTAAAATAAAAGAGGAAGCAACAATCACAAGAACAATCACTGCTTCTCACTAGAAAACAACAGGCAACATGCAGCAAGGAGAAATCAAGGAGGGAGATATCTCCAGACCAACTATTGGGAGGCCAGTGCAGTGGTCTGTGTTACAGTCTTCTCTACTCCTTAGTCCCCCAGGAAGAATATGTAAGACTGGCATCACACAGATGGAGAAGTCCTTCTACACATAAGAGGACTGGAACTGCAATGACTCCCAGCAAAAGCAGTGGATATAAAAGGTGTGGAAAGTCCTTTGTAGCTCCCTGTGTACATCTTCAAAGGCTGAGCTTTCTTATCAGAGCAAATACTCTGTTCTGCAGGGAGGCCAACAGTTTAATGCAAACTAATTAAAACACAACACCCTTTCCTCTTGCTATTATACAGATTACTTTCCCTTTTATTGGTGATCACAGTCCTGTAGCAAATGAAAGAACAGCTTATATACATGACTAATATTAAGAAATGTGTTTAATGTACTGGAACTCCCGGTAACAAAATTTAGTGTCATGGGGAAGAGACTGCACTTTGTGACCAGACAATTCTTTGCAGACCGCATGAAACACAAAACCAGGGTTTGCAGACCATAGTCAGTCAACTCTAATCTACAGAACGATAGAACAACTTTTGCAGCTGCACTAGTTTCTAGAGAATAAAGACTGCCAGAAAAACCTGAGTATCTCTTTACAGAATTGTAAAATTAGTGGCTGTAGGGAATATAGTATACATGATGTATCTGAATTACAAGCATTTGACAGAGCATCTCAGGAAATATTACTCACAGAATTAATTCACTTCAATCTCGATGGGAACAAAATCATCCAAAGCAAAAGCAGACTGAATGGAAGTAAACAAAATCCAGTTTTTGGCACTACATCAAGTTTGCACACTTAGCTTACTAGAATATTATAGGGAAATATGTTAGTTCACTATTTGCCTACCATCTTCATCATTGTTCCAAAAAAAATAAAGTGTCTATTAATAAAGAATGACATGGTTTTAAACTAAAAAATGGTTTAAAACATTAGTCAAATCAGAAAAAGAAAAGAAAGGTAGCTTTGAAGGCTGGAAGCATAACTGGAAAAAATGAGAGTGAAATGATCTCTATACAGAGCCATTAGCAACTGTCACAGACCGCTGCGAGGATCATATCTGGTACCATGGATTGCAACAGTGCAAAAATGTCACTGCCAGGTTATCTTCCACATACCTTGCAAGAATGCCACTGTCCCTCTAACAACTTTGAAAAATAGTTTCAAGGCTCAAGACATGCAAAGTAACTCCAGCATAGCTGAGGATAAGGTATGGTTGTCTTAAGGATTTTAGTGGCCCATGACACAACTACGATTAAACATCTATACAACTCCAGACAGACACGTGCAGACAGCAAGTCTGACTACATTCACACAGCACGTGACAGAGTTCAGATGAGCCTCCATACTAAATTCATTCAACACACCAGATTTGCTCTGCATGCACAATTTATTTGCACAGGTACATTAGCAGCCTTTGCAAGCTGAGAGTGCTGGCTTCCCCAGAAATAGAGGAAAAATTATGTCAAGTCCCTTATTATATAAGATATTTTATGTATATGGGAAATCCTGTAATAAACAGGATATCTGGGAATTCCGCATTGGTTCAGGGATCTTTTGACCTTCTCATAACCCCATGCATCAAGCTGGTTTTGCATTTGGGGCCAGCTCATCAGAGAACAGGGACACTCAGTCCCTATTTCTAGAATACTCAGGGCTATTTCATTCATGTTGAGACATCTCATTAACTAAAACAAAAATCTAGCTAAAGCAGAAGCAGAGGAGAAACAAGAACATCCGGGGGCCGATTTAAAAGGAGACACTAGGAAAATGAAATACACAGACCTTGGCTCAGAGACAATGAAGAAAAAGAATATAACAAGAAATGACAAATACTTGAAGGCTATAAACACCAAGAAAGGAGAGGAATTTTGGGTTGTGCAAGAAGTAGTAAACCTATGAGTAATGACATTAAATTAAGAAAAGATAAACTTGCATTGAAACATCAATTTGTCTTTACAAGTAGTTCTAGTATGATATCAAGCAGTCTTCCAACAGAAAGTTCAGGAGATCCATTGCTTTGGGTATTTAGGAGGATTTTGGACAAATAATTGAAAGTGCTCTGTAGGGAAAATATTCCATACGGAGAGCCAGAGAAGTTGCATGATTTAGTAAGTTTTTTTTCTTACTGTGACTACTCTGAATATCTATTTTGAAACAAAACATTAGAATGAGATTTTCTAGCTCATGAAGATAGTGAAAGTTAATTTGTCTTCTCTTGCTAAAGAAGGCCTACAAATTATAAAAGTATTATACATTGCTTATTGGATACTGTTTGACATCACCACATCTAAACTCAATGTAACTGATTTAAAAGGAAAGTCTAAGAAAAAGCTAAATATACAGACCTTGGCAAAGAGACAATGAAGAAGGAGAACTCAACGGATATGTCTGTTTCATATCTGAAGGCTATAAACCACAAGGAATCAGAGGCAAAAACACACTCAAGCAATGGCAGCTTAAATTACTTCCTCAAAGTGCAGAACTAGGCAATGGTGACGCGAAGAATCGATCCCAGGGGTATCTGGAGAAGCTGGGCCCTCTGGATTCCCTTCTTAAATCAATGAGACATGTATCTGCTTATGTCATGACTAAAAGCTCATTCCCTCTAAAAGAAACGTACTTTGGGTAAATCTAAGCTAAAGTAAATCTAAGTAAATCTAAGAGGTACTAAGAAGCATGCTAGCAATCACAGAAAATTAAAGACATGTTCAGCTCCGAACCAATCACATGATTTGGACAATAGACACATTTAACAATGTGACAACTGAAGTACAAACATTTTTATATTAAAAGTAATAAGAGGACCTTTTAAGTGAACAGGACCTTTATAACCCAAAGGGTCAAAAGTAAAAGAATTGTGCCTGTTATGCATGACCAAACTTGAATCATGAAGCATGTTCTCATTCAGGTATTGAAAAAATTTGGGTGATTTTTATACCTGCTGGAGAATTGAACAGAGACCTTTCTGACCTTAAATGAGATAATTTCTGCTTTGCACTAGCAGAAACAGACTCACTGTAGCTAAAAAGCACTTCCCAAACCTTACTCTTATAAAGAAGAGATACCGTGTTTGCATCTGCAGCTGAACGTCAACCACATCCCATTCTGCTAAAGGTTCTCCTGCCAGTGTCAGCAATGGCTGCAGGTAATCCAGGCAGCTGGACTTGGAAATCTTCTTTAAAAGACTAATGATTAATCAAGTCTGATTTTGCAGTATTAGTACTGTCAGGGGTCACAGGCAGGCCCATGAGAAGAGCCCAATCCCTCAGACATTAATTCAAGTCCTTCTAAAGGAATGAAGTAATTGCATCACCAATGGAAATGGAAAGCATCAGCTGGAATTCACTGCTCAGTGATGGAAATGAAGGGCAGCAGCTGGATCCCACTGGATGGATCACTTTGTAGTTGCCTGCAGCTCTCATGCAGTGTTTAAGTCTCCAGGGTAAATGTGATGCTATGCAAATACCACTGCTGGACACTACTGAAGTTATGGCAGCTTAAGACAGTGGAAAATTAATGCAGGATCCTAAGGAAAGGGGGGCCAGATTAGACGGGAGCCAACTGTAGTCTCACCTAGGAAATAAAACTTCGTGGGTGTATCTCTAATGGCAAAGTGGTGCTGTGCTCATATTGCTGGTGGATACCTGACACAATGACCATATGACTGCTGGCTCACAGTGTGGCATATGCATTTCCACAAGATAAGGCTTTCTGTGATGGCTTCTCCAGTCAAAACACCAGTGTGGGGGCAGTGCCTCTCCTTCACCCCAGAGAGAAGGGGGTGACATAGCTTCCTGGCCCTCCTGACCTGGCATGAGGGTAAGATTAGTGGGGAAAGTGTGGTCACACCGGCTGTTGGCTGAACCATACTGCACTTTCCCCAGAGCCCAACCTCATAGTGCTCTTTCTGCTTTGAGAAGTGAGGTCTCCCAGGGAAAGAAGCTCTGGCTTTGAACTTAAAGGTTTTCTAGTCTCTGCAAAACCTGCCTTTTCCTTCCATTTAATGCTTTTTACAGGGAAGCTGAAAGGATGAGGAGTGGAGGGAGCAGCATTATTTACATAACAAAATATACATAAAACAAACAAACAGAAAAGGAAGCATCTGAGCTGTTGGAGTCATTAACACACCAGAGCCTAGAGCTGGCAAAGGGTGTGCCACACAGCTTGCCAGCTCCTTTTTGATTCCTCCTTATCTTGTGTTCATCCTCAGTTTCCCCTCCAGAGCACATGCATTCATATATATTCCTTACAATGCGATGGGGCCAGGCAGCTGCCACACTGAGCCTGTAGGACAGACTGCATCACTGCTTTTATTCCACGCAGCTACTCCAAGGTGAACATACTGAAAATGCATAGCCAGAGGAACATGCTGAAAATGTGCAGCCACAGGAACCTCCCTCCAGTGCAGACCTGACTGGAATCGCTGAACTCCAGCACAGCTCATGGCTGCCTGCCAGGATGCAGCCCAGGGCCACCCCAGGCAGCAGAAGAAGGAGCAGGGTCATGGGAGAGAGAGCTGAGGGTGGTTGTGGCTCTCAGATGAGCCTGCATGTGGAGCACAGCCTCTCTCCCCCTGGGTACAGCGGTGAAATTAAACAAGAAGCTGGGGGCTCTGACTGACCGGCTGGGGAGGTGGAAGCCACTGTCTTTGTCACTCTGAGGAAGGATGCTGGGAAATGTCTGGGCAGGCTTTTGGTCCACAGTCCTAATTGCACCAGCCACCCCCATGTCCTGGCTCACTTTTCCTTCTCTCCTCCCCACCAGTGCAGCGTGCACCACTGCACAGGTCAAGGCAGGCAGGAGGGGAAAAAAAATGCAAAGTATCACTTTCCATTTGATAGCCGTACCAACTGAATGCAACAGACTTTTTAATGAAAAAGCTGAAAAAGGCTCAAGGCCAAGCCTTGGCCAAAACATGAATCACCATAAAACTGAACTTACAAAGATCTCCATATAAGGGAATTTTAAATAATCATCCCAAGCCCCCTGCACGTTCAGACACCCTTGCGCTAATGAGCGGGTCAGCTTTACCGAGCTGAGTGTACGTGTGGGTATTCATATGCACACGTGTGCCCGCTCCTGGAAAGTAATAAGAGAAAAAAAATCAGACAAGAATATAAGAATAATTTTGGGCAGTAGTGTTGGAGCAGCGAATCTATAATACCACTATATTCAAACAGGGAAGTCATCTACTGGTCTTGAAAAAAACCTGCAAAAGTAAACAACATACCCACCGGGTTTCTTTGAAACTGTGCTATACTACTAAGAGCAGTAGTATCTGACTGCTCTGACACACACACACACACCCCCCCGCCCCCTTCCCCCTGTCTTGGAGAAAGTCTATACTGAGCTCCACAGAGCCATAATGCAGTAGGTGACAGCACTGTGCACGCAGGGAGACTGAACACAGACACCATTCAATTCTGACCACTTTCTTCTGAAAAGAAGATCCCCATATAAGGAGATCTAAGACTTTCCCTTTGGGGCTCAGGCAGTGGGTGGCTGTGTAGGGATTACACACACACATGCTCACTCTTGCAGTTCAAAAACATTTTAACCCATTCCTTGATAATATGGATTTGAAACTGCTTTGCTATTATGGTTCCCAGGGTTGAGGAGGCAGAGGAGGGAAGCGAGCGAGGAAGGGGCGGCTGCTGGGGATGCCTCAGAGGAAGCATTGCGCTCCTGCCTGCTCGACGACCAGGCTGCCCTGACCTCGCTTGCACTAGGGCTGAAGAGACAGCACATTTGACACAGCCACCTCACACCCCCTCCCCACCATGTAACAAAGCCTATATGTTTGGCAAGGTACTCAGAAGAGCCCCAGCACTACAGCATTTGAGTCATGCTCTAAACAAAAGGCAGACGGAAGGAAGAGGTACAGAGATGCAGTTGATTCAATACAAACAGCTATTATTGGAAGATGATTTCATTAATGAATTATCCCAATTGCAGCTTAGCTAGTGGGCATGTGAGAAGCCCAAAGTCATCGGTTAAAGCTGAAGTGATTTTCTTTTGTTCTGTAATTTAGCTCCTTGGGAGGTGTCAGTCTCCCAACAGTTTCTAGTCACACACATGCCTATAGAGCTCACTATACAATCCACATGCTAATTTCAGCACACAAACTGAAGATGCCTCCCATACTCCAAAAACGCCTTTCTAATGGAAAGATGACAACACGGATGGAAAAGGGAGGACAACCACATTAAGAAAGTTGGGGGAGGGCACGAAGAGTAGGTGACATTGATAGAAAGTGAAGAGAAATTCAGAAAAAGAGGAGAATAAAGGAAAAACTAGGAAGGAAGGGCAAAGCATAAAAGGAAGGGGTATGAAGAATAAAAGAAAAGGAGAAGGACATTAAGGAAGGAAGGAAATACATAATTCAAAGCATACAGGCAATGCTGATGTACTAAAAATTGTTAAAGAAAAACACATGGGTTTTAAGGATGGGTTTCAGTTTTCTGAACGGAGGCATTTTGAAAAACTTAAATTTTCTGAGGCACCCATGTTGGGCTGACAGATCTGACACAGAACCTAATGGAGAGCCGAGCTCTCCTGGAGGCCAGGCAGGATACTCTGGGCACCTAAAATGGCACAACATGCCCAAGTTTAGGCAGCTGAGTTGCACTCTGAATGTTGAAGACTGCAAGGTAGAGCCAGACACCCAATGAGAGAAGGAGAGAACCAGGATGATGGGGAAGAGTGGCAGAGTCATATCTTCTCATTCTCCAGCGATCTTGTGAGACAAAAAGCCTGAACTAAGTGGAAATTGGTAGCCACTACTGTACGAAGGTGGGCAACCCACCAAAGGGTGGGTCAGAAAGATCACTGAAAACAAGAAAAGAGACATACTTGGATCAATTAGCTGATACATGAGGTTGGGTGCATTATAAAAATGTCAGCTCGAATCAGGAGCAGCCATCACATTTTAAATATAGGTTCATATTGCTTACAACAGGAGTAATATTTGAGAGCAATAAGGAGAGCTTAGGAAAGAAAAGACAGCATAAAAATACAGCAACCATATCGGGCTGCAGTTCAGTGAAAGATCTGCTTAGCCCCTTATCCTGGCTCTCATGATGGCCAACAGCAGCTGCTCAGCTAAGAGTCCAGGATGAAGGTAAGCCTCCAGTGGTACTTCTGCAGAGCACTTCTTGTAGCACTACAGTCTTAGCTGAAGGACTTTCCAAGCCACAAGTAATAACTTTGCACCTAACGGCCTTTGATAGCTTTCTGTTCTGTGAATGAGACAGGTCTCTTCCTGAACCTCTGTGAACTCTCAATGTCCACAACACCCTGCATGAAGGAGCTCCACAGATGAATCCCAGGACATGTTAAAAGCTGAGTTCTTTTGACTGCTTTGAACCTGCTCTATCACTTGCTAGTTTCACATAATCCTTTGTCTTCTGCAATTCACACACAGGAAAAGATGGTGGACAGTTATTTCCCTATATCCCCATCTGGTGCCAGTTGTGATGTTAAAAACAAAGCACAATGATTCCACGGAGAAACTCTGGTGTTTATCCTACTCATGCTTCCCTGAATGAGAAACCTAGCTTATCTTCTCTTCTGTATAGTCATTACTGTACTTTGTTAACAAGACAGAAGGTAGACAGAAAATCACACTTGATGAAGCAAGTTGGGGGAAGGCAATCTAAATGTATTTTCTTACACCTTCCCCCTCCTCAGGGGACTGATCCTTTCTGTTAACTACAAACTTCATTGAGCAGGTTCACACAGACTTTTATCTCCTTCACTAATACATCCCAATTCAAAATGGCTTTTTCAGGCTTACTATGATGCAATACACTGTCTGTGGTACACGTATACTTTTGTCTCCAGCAGCTAGCCTGAACAGCATAAGTGAACAGCCGCTACTAGCCCTGCCAGGCAAAGGATATCTTCCTTAGCTCCAGCATTAGCACCTGCCTTTTTCCTGCTGTAGGAGAAAAGTTCTTGTCCTACATCTTGAGTGGGAAGGAAAAAGTATGATTTATCATCAACTAAGCCTGCTCTCTGCCCTGGTTCATTTGCTGTCTGGACATTCCTGGAGAAAATACAAAGGGCAACCTTCATGCCTGTCACTACATCAACAGACAGGTATTCCCAGCTCTGTACAGCAGCATGCTCCCTTAGTCAGCATGGATTGCACTTTGGGGTGAATCATACTGGGCATTTATCTTTTCTGCACATCCCCTTCTCAGAGAATCACAGAGGAGAAATATAGTATTTCCTGTGGAAATAGAACAGCAGAGGCTAAGATGGGACACGCAAACATTAATTGGGAAGAACTGGTAGATCAGGGGAGGAGAGGAAAAAGTGGAAGTGGAAGGAGACTGAAGAAAAGGAGAGAAGTAGAGAGAACTGAGAGGATGGCTGCTCACGTGATGCAGCACAGCAAGCATTTTTAATTGGGTCAGCTGTAAGAGAAGGCAAATGACAGCCTGTTTTTACTGTGTATTTTTGAACTTATGTAACCTTAACATGCTCCCTTATTACAATACATTTTATTGCTAATCATTTCCATCTGCAAAACAATCTCTTACTGAGACAAACTGCATGCAGCATATTGGAGCTGGAGTCACAGCCGCTGATTTGGTAACTGAATGTGGATTTTCTCGGAATTACGAAAGTTGATTGGTTTTTTTGCGCTACTAAGAAAAGAAATCCACAATTTTTAAATCACTTTAAAAACATCCATCAGGAGTATTGTTCAATGTCTATATTCAAAGTTTGGAGAATTATAGTAGGAGATAATTTTTAATGCTTTTAGACCAAGGCTGGGTGTGAACGTGCAGCAACATAAATAGCCTAAGAGTTACAAAATTAGACAGAAGTGTACTGTTATGCACACTCAAATACATATGTGCATAAAGGACAAGCCTGCCCAGAAGACACTGATATATCTTTAGTCAGCTACTACTAGTAATATAAAAAAACCCCAAACAAACATCAAACACTCTGTGGGAGAACTTTTAAAATCATTACATATGCACGTAACAGTTTAAAAATCCATGTGGGCATAAAGTTTAGATTTTGATTGCACGGAACAGTTTAAAAATCCATGTGGGCATAAAGTTTAGATTTTGATTGCACGGAAGTAAAGAAATGTGGTTGTAGCAAGATGCGGCTTACTGGCTTTCTGTAAAGCTGCTGACCTTGTATAAACCACCATGAACATATTTGTTGAAGATATGAGTGATGAAGAAAAGTATATGAAGATATACATTTACCATTGAAATCCTTAACCTACAACTACTCACATTTGAACCTGTTGTGTTGGGGCTAAAATAGCATGCTCAGTTCCACAGACATTATCATTAGAGACCTGTATGTCCCATCTGCAATTACATCTGCTTGCTCAAAGTACTCCTCATTTGAAATAGCTGGGACAAGAATCAAAAATGAACCTACAACATATGACATGTGACTATAGGTTGGTGTTTCACCCCAAGAAGAGTAAGAATGAAAAAGATTCTCCCCATTCTAAGGTAGTGTTCCTACACAGCTCTCTTGTGCAATATTTATTCCTGTATATTGCACCAGCCCAACTTACATCAGCTTTGAACATTATTTTGGTAGTAAACCATGTCAGAGCTCTCCCTGGATATGTGTATCAACCTAAGTGGCACCTGTTCATTTCCTGATGGGTGAAAAACTGCTATGTGCTGTGTTTAAGAGTGCCAACACTCATAGCCAAACTTACCTAGAAGTATTAAAAAAACCCCAAAACATATTTTCCACTCAGTTGCCTGCAGAATATATGAAATCTCACAGCAGTTTATGCAGCATAACTCTCAAAAATGCAGTTCAACTGTGATTGAATGCAGCTGGCTACCCAGATTACCTCTTTTTGCACCAATATAAAAAGCCAGGTGATAGCTGTAGACATGAGCAGGCCCAGCAACCAAGAAAAGCATTTTCTCTTGTGGGAATATGCTGTTGCTATGTGAGGGGAGGAGGCAAGCAGCTCCTCATATAGGGAAGGAGGCTGCAACCTGCAGCTAGGTCCTAAAACTGAGCCCCAGGTCCCGAGGCTTTGGTGGCTAGACCACTTCTAGCCACGGTAGGAAATCTGCCTAATTAAGGACCACAAGAGAGACAGCTTGTTCAAGTCTACCTATCACCTCAAGTAGAAAATAGAAAAAGAAATATCCCTGACCTGATTACAAGGTCCCTAAGCACATAAAAATCTCATTTGACATTAACAAAGCTGTAGGTGATCAGGTCTTCAGTAACAGCAGCTGTTTGCCGAGAGGCTTACTCCGTACCTCAAGACTAGTTGGACTAGCAAAATACTTTGAAAAACAGCTGCCTAAAAGTGAAATGCAGTAAAAATAATAATTAAAAAAAAAAAAATCGATGAGTCTGAATGAAATATTTTTGTTAAAATACAACAGAGAAGGGCATTTGTTTGCATCCTGAAAAGAAACTGCATTCCTCTGTATCTTAAGCACTAGCAATAAAACTTTTAATCAAGGTCTAATTGTGTCTCAGAACAATACATTCTACTTGAACCAAGAAGAACCCAGCTTGGCTCTCAGATCACATTTTCAGAACTGGCTGTTATGTCAGAAACAAACACACACATTTCTCCACTTATAAATCAGAAGATCTGATCTTGAGTAGGGACAGTATAGAACCCCCACAATACACAATCCTTTTCATTTTACATGCAAATATTACCCAATGCTGTTCCTCTTCAAAATACGGTACAAAGCATCAGCAGAACAGGGACTGAATATTAATGACAGGGAACCAATAATTCCTAATGACTGTGGAGAAATTGCTACTTGCATGTACTGGGCCCAAGTGAGTTCTCAAATCTAAGAAACAAGATGTGTACAAAAACTGTGCCAGAAGAAGGCAGCAGTGGTAAACTCACAACGTAACTTGAATCCCTTCAGTTTCCTCATTAGGATTTCAGTTGCAACCTGCCCTAGGGAGTTTGCAGCAGAGCTAGAGTTGGAAAGTAGCTCCCCAAGAACCCAGGCTCTTTTCTTAAATGACAGCATATTTTAAAACTAGTCAGGGGTAGGGAAAAATGAGGTGCACAGGATTATTAATTAGTGATGGAGGGGCTGAAACCAAGAGTAAGAACTGGTTTTGGCTCTTGGATCAGCCCTCTCATCGAGCAGCCAAGGCAAATTTTGCCTCTGCTCTGTTCTCGCCTGCATACTCCTGCTCTGGGCCATGCTTCTCCTCGGGAGCCGGGGAGGTGTAGAGCCCCACTTGCTGTGCCTGACACTGCAAACTCAAGGACGCTTAATAGGATAACAGAGAAAAGATTTTCAATACAACCTCCTAAGCAGAAGCAAAAAGATCCAGAAATCTGGAGTAAGCCAATTCTTACTAAACTTTCATAGAGACAGAAGATGTAAACTCAACTTAGAGATGATGCTGTTTTAATGAGGTATCTGAGATCACATTTCCTAATAGCCTCCAGAAAATCCACTTTTCCCACTATCTGTAAATGCTCTCAGTTCATGTGTGCAGAAATTGTCACTTGTTTACACCTACCTAATATCTAGAGAGACAGTTATAGCCTCTTCATGTGCAAATGTGCACATGAATGCATTCATGCATTGCTCTGCAAGCGTGTTCATCCACTGACCTTCTGCACAGTTTTGGCAACTACCTGTAAATCTGACTTTAAAAATTCAGTGCAAAAAGCAAAAATGAACTTGGATCGAAAGGTCCAGATTTACATATGTCCTTATTTTATATCCTGGCTTGTCTAAATTTGCGGGGTGTTTATACATCAAAGGGAAAAGAATTACCTGCTAACAACGCATCCAGATTGACACAAGTACACAGATTTTTAAAACCATCTATTTGATTGTGATTTATGCCCACCATGTAAACTTAATGTTTACAATTGTAACTAATTCCTCCCTTCACAAAGGAAAAAAGCACACTGGAATGGGAAATGTGGAAAGAGTTAAAAAGAAATCCTTATGCCTGCTCTGTAAGTAGCACACCCTTCTGGAAAGCACACCCATTTCAACTCATTTGCTCTCATGTGGCAATTTTGCTTTAATTCCAGCCTCTTGGGATTTAGCATGTATAGTACCTCCCGGTACTTCTGTCAATACACCCACACTCTCCTCTCAAGCATGGATGCCCCAGTGTCTGAGTGCCTCTAACCAACACATACAGCAACAGCAGCAGTATAGAAGCAAAAACCTGAAGACAGGCAGAGAGAATCCAGGACAAAAATGCATCTGTCAACTCACAGCTTCCTGAGAATTTGAATAAACATATGCTTAACCTAGAGGGATTTACATTTCCAATCAGGAGGGCTATGCCAGCTCTTAGAAAGGGCTGCAGCCCACCAGGGAAAAACTGGAGGGCTCACTTGGCTTTTGGCCATCGTGTCAGTGTATTAGGTCCACAAAACATCTTACAGCACACAGAGTTCAGTGAAGTGTCTGCTAGAGGAAAAAGCATTCCTGGAGACATGCAGCCTAGCTGAGCTCCAGCCACAGCCAGAGCTCTGAGCCTCGGTACAGCCTCACATCAGCAGGGAGGAAGGATTATCTGGCTGAGTTGTTGAGTCAGAAGCTGTGAGAACACTGCAGGGCATTGCTGGCTCCTGGCAGAGGGTGGGCTCGTCCCTTCCCTGCGTACCATAGGGAAGCCTCTACATAGATCTTCCCCAGAAATCACCAAGTCTGGCAGGGAGCTTTGGGCAGGAATTTATGTTTTATGATTAAAAGGTATGCATAAAAAATATCAAGTCACAAAAAAGGACAAGTTTCAACACCTCCCCTTGCATTTAAACTCTGGGAAAGCCAGCTACTAACGTTCACGGTATTTCATCTTTAACTGCACTACTGAATCCTGACGTCTGTGGTTTAGGTTATTTATCCATCAATCCCACCTCTTTTATAACAGGGAACTTTTTAACTTGGCAAAGTTTTGTCCCTCCATTCACCTTCAGTGAATCAGAGTTAAGTCCCACAGTGAACTGTGATCTTCCATACCTTGACTTCCCACCCCAGTGCACAGAAGGTACTGTTTCTCAATCAATAAAAATTACGCATATCCATTTAAGTAATTCCTGGCTGCACCGTGCACTTCCCTGTAACAAGGAGATGAATTCTGCCACCCAGTTCTGTGGCTGCGAATCAAGGGCAGATTATTAACAAGATTGGACAGGAGAGGTCTAAAGATATTCTGAACAAGGTCTAAAACATAATGTTACTTGGTCTGAGAAATATTCTTGTATCAGCTGAAGCTATCTAGGAGGAAAAAAATCCTTTTAAGAAGAATTTATCATTAGCACAGATGTCAAGGAATTTCACAAATAAATTAATCTAATTAATGAATCAGCATAAATATATTGGAATCACAGAACCCTGAATCCATGCGTGGCAGCTTGGGTGACCTTGGTAGATGTCTGCAGACAAACATGTACAGCCATCTGGGTGTGATGTCTTAGCCAGTCCTTTCACAGTATTTCAGTGTTCTATTACCACATCTTTAAAAAAACCCAAAAGACCTATTTTTTGATTGGTAGTAGTCTTCCATTAATCTTTTATTTCCATTCAAGCCCCTATTCAAATTCACACCTATTTTATGAATTAAATAAAGAAACCTGCTTGTTTGTCTCAGGCTTAAAGGCAAAAAACAATAGAAGACTAATAGACCAAACATCCTTTTACAAAATGAAGGCAATTAGTATGACATGCATAAAACAAAAGTGAGAACCCCTCCAGGAGTATCTCATGAGGGATGAGAAGACCTAAGATTTGTTTTTATAACTGACTACCAAATGAGAACTACATTCTGCTTTAATATTCACCTCTGGAAAAGCAAAATTAATATCAGAGTGCAAAGAAATCGCACATTTGAGGAAGTCGCTTCAGTAAGGACAGGGACAGGATCTGCTCAGAACATTCCCAGAGAAGGTAAACTAGGTGATCATGTTTTGGCTTCAGTCTTGAGAACCTCATGAGCTTCTAAATCTTACTATTTGTCCTGGGCTGGTAGTTTGAGAGCTGGAGCAGCAGCTGCTGGAGAGTATCAAGAGCTGCAATTAGTCTGTTATCAGGCACCAGTACGTGACAATTTACTGATCATGCTCTGGTACATGCACTTACAACATCTACTACTGAAGTGGCTCTTTTGTCCTTCCTTCTGCTCAACATTTGGATGAAAATATACCTATCAAAACATACCACTTTGGGACCTGCAGACTTCACATTACTGTCTCTCCAGAGGAGGTGTCGCATCCAAATATGATTTTGTAAGTGACTAGCATCACGTAACCCCAGAAACTTCCTCGCTTATCTTGGTCATCCTTCAGCTTGTCCCTGTGGGACTGTATATGACTACACTGCAGCTAGTGGTGGTATTACCTGCATCTCCCAGAGACATAACACTTAGTCCATAACACTTAGCCACATTCTCCACAGAAGCAAGGAACCCCAAAACTCTTGAATCTTCCCCCACAAAACTGAAACAAATAATTTTCTCTTCAGAGCAATTAAAATATTTCATTCCAATTTCATCTTTTTGTTTTATATTGTATAACATCAATAGAGCTGTTGAAAAGAAAATAAACATTTCAAAATGAAAAATCAAAATATTCTGCTCCAAAAGCCTGGAAATAAAATGTTAGAATGTTCTGCCTCTGTTCTTTCTGTGTTTTATTTATTTGTCTAAGTTAACACCCATCTTTCAAGCATTTCAAAGTTTGCTGAAATTACTTTTTTAGAAGTGAAATACTTCCAGAAAATGTCTAACCAATTCCAGCAGCTGTGTCAATCACTAGTACTTGTCTGTCTCTGCACAGTTGGGTTAAGACAGCCAGTGAGAAGCTGTAAACCACGAGTTTGCGATAGTTACATTGGTAGCTGGAGATTAACTGCTGTTGATTAACCAGAGTGTGACATTTAATTATCAGCTGATTTGGTGCAAGATAAAAACACCAAAAGAGCTGTTTGAACACTAACTTTTCCTTCTTCATATCTAGTTAGCTCAGATTTTGCAGAAATACAGACCAAATTTCACAGTGATATTTAATAACTTGTCTTTTGTGTTGCATGGCAGCAGTTATATTTGAAAGGTGCACTGAGTATTAGATTGCTTAGCAAACAAATAAAATATATTTCTGTGTGTAAAAACAGCATGAACGTTGAATTTTGGAGGGGGATCTGTTTAAATTTCAAAATAAATCAGCCTCATTTGTTATTTACTGTGCTTGTCCTAATCATATAATGCCAATGCACCTATAAATTGCCTTGTCAGAGAGTGACTGCTGAAAGTCATGAAAGCTGTCACTTAATCAAAAAGCCTAAATTAATCAAAAGGAAAGGAAAGCAGACCCAACACTACCTAATGGTAGTGCTTTTTCCTGCTCCACCAGGGATGACAGACATGACTGAGGGAGCTGCAAAGTTAACAGAGAAAAATGATGACAAAAAGGAAGAGGAATCCTCACAGGCCTCAACGCAGAAGCAGCTACACCGACTGTCCCAGCACCTCCTCCAAAACACCTAAGTCTACCCTGCAGTTATAAGTAAATTTGATCCTCACCTCATTTGTTCTCATGGTGGTAATAAAACACTCTGCTAAGAAACCTCTGTATCCCACCACAGAGACAGAGCTTCACTTCAGGAGTGGACAAATAATCTTCCTGCCTAGTTTAAACATAATTCTGCAAACTGCTTTTGGATTTGCCAAGACAAGCAGCACTACAACAGTGACAATATTTCTTCAGAAATTATTCTCTCCTAGAAGCTGCTGACAGGCCACAGGTCTGGGTTTGCACGGAAGAATGACTCATCACTTCTGATTAGAAGAATTAAATAAACATGGGCTTTATCAACACCAAAGGTTTTACCACTTCAAATTCTTTAACACACAGTTCCAAATTACAGGGCTACATGATTTTCTCTTGTAAGGGAATGCACTTTCACTAATGCCAGGGTGAGTTTGGTATGTAATCTCTTCACCTGAGGCTAGCCAGTAATAACATTATACTGGGGGGACATAATTGTTGTCTATATACAAATCATGGTAAATACCAGGGAGGGAGAAGACCTATTTAACCAGAAGAACACAGTGGCTCAAGAAACAGCGCATGCCTATGTTTCAAGCAGGAATTAGAAAAGGATTTCTAACGAGAAAAGAAACGAGCTTCTAGGAGAGCTTCTCAAATAAGAGTCGTCAAGAGAAAACTATTGTAAGATGGGGTTTAATCAGTTTGTAAAAGGGATTATTCCGTGGTTTGTCTGCAGCACTAGGGGACTTGGCTTCAGTGACTATGGAGGTCTGTGACATGCCCAAATTTTGCTTTCAGTCCTTCTTTCACAAGAACAGCAACTAAACCGATACAGACAGAAACTCTCCAACAACAAGGTCAGCTAATCCATATGCAAATGCAATAAAAGAGCTATAGAAAATCCAGATCTAAGTACTTGACCTACACAAAGCCTTGAATATCTTGGTACTGTAAACCAGCTGCATACATGCAGGATTTCTTTCTGAATCCAGCTGAAAATTCCTTAAAACTCAGGGAGCTGACATGCTTGTAATCTTATCCCAACCAGATTAATCACTATTTTTATTCAAATACAAGTCCAATCTTCTCTTAGTAACCTATTTGCCTATTTGTAACATAGGTCAAATTGCACATTGCACAGAAAAGTGCAATGTTAAAAGTGTTTCCTTTCAGGACATCCACGCTCAAGACTCTCTGATATCAAACCAAGTATTTTTTAATTCAGGTTGGCAGTGATGCTGCTGCCGTGTGATGCCACATGTAATGGAGAGCCAAGGCCCAGAGACTGGGCTAAGCTTAATCAAACCAGAAAGGAATCCAAACCAAACACTTGCTGCTCATCCCTTTCAGGATGCTCTGGAAAATAAGTCTGACACAGACAATAGCATAATTTCTAAAAAAGAAAGAGAATGCTGGCAGAAGTGGGCCATGTAACATGGCAGATACATGTAACATGTATCTGCACAGGACACTGTCAACTGCATGATTAATCCAGCACTTTTTTTTTTAAACAATGACATATCTTAACCTCCCTCCAAGAATATAATAATAAGCAAAATTACTAATGAATCCTACACTCTGTCATACAAATAATCAAGGATGCTCCAACCTTTCTGTTTCCCTGGGTATTTTTCAGCCCAGCATCTTATCTCCCCTAGCTGTTCATCCTCTTCCAGCTTTAAACCAGAAGACCCTTTTCCTGCAGTTGCCTTACAGTTATTCAACTACCTCCTTCACGCAACCCAGGCTCATGGGCTCTCCTCTATTTCTACTTACACTGCAGACTCCACCCTATGCCTGTTAGCATTTCTCAATGAGGTAGCGCTGACAGCACATAAAGAACACTCCTTTTTCTTCTCGTAATTGCCAAACACACGCCTTGCTATGATAAACCTTGCAAAAGACTGATTTTGAATCCCACTAGTACAGAGAAAATCTGTTCGCTATTCTCTGCTTTCTAAAGGTGTCACCGATAACAAACAACATGGCATCTGCTATGTGTTTATTGCTAGATGGGCTACTAGACGTCAGCGATTTCTCCATGCAGTATTCCAAACCAGCAACAGTCTTCCATTTCCATTGATAAGTGATGGATAATCAAATTGTTTGGCTTATTTTCTCTTGGAGATGCCCTACCAAGTGATTCAGCAATATTGTTTACAATATCCATTCCAAATCTACAGGGTAGTGCTTGTTCACATTACAAAAACTGGCAAAAAAGAAATGCTCTGCGTGTAAAAACTGCTGCAATTTTCAAGCTTCAGTTATGGTACTGCTCTGCCATGTCTGTTAAGAAACTCATATTGCTGAACAGAAAAAGGGCATTTCCATTCCCTTTTGGTTGTCATGTTATTCACTTTAAGGTTTCTCAACAGACCATCCCCCTGACAAGTCTCTGAAGCTGTGTTGCATATGAACTCAAAGATCCTCCTAAGGAATTCCTACAACTTCTATCATATCTTGTACGCAAGCTAAAAAGATCCTCTGGATTACAAGGAATTTGTGGCAAGTTGTCATTCGGTGTTGCTAAATCCAGAAGAAAGCCCTGCTACTAGAACACTCTTGACAAGAGAAGATAATTTTTGATATCCAAGCTACATGCCTGAACTACTCAAACCTCCCTGCTCAGGAGCAACGATGAGGTGATTCATGACTCTCTTCTTGGGTATTTCAAAGCTACCACCTCCCAGACCCCATTCTCCCTTTATGAGAGAAAGGCTGAAAAAACCTAATTTCTAAAACTAATCTTCCAACCCAGTTAATGGATAATCTGATTTACTGAATTTATTCCTTTCTCCACAGAATGACAAAGATGTTACTAACGACCCCACAGCCTCTGTTAATACCAACTGCGTAACTGAAAACCTTCCTTGTGGACTAGAAATAACCTATAAAAGTAAAGGGATTTGACTTTATTTTTGAAATGTGTTCTTTTTTGAGAACGCATTTGTCAAAAATATATGCAAACTTTTTATTTTGAGAGAACATTGTTTTCTGTTTGCAATATGCCAGCTATACCAGAGAACAAGAATTCAAACGTTATTGATGAGCTCTTTTGCTCTGCCGAGCAACTGAGAAACCCAGGGAAGGAGGATGTAAGAGGAGAGTATATGTTGTGGGTCAGCTGCATTAAATCATCTAAATACTGGAAACAGTTAAGGTCACAGACTGAGGAAATTCTCAGTGCAGAGCATAGAGAAAGAGCTCTGGAACAGGCAGTGTAGTAAAATGGGAGATCAAGGCCCAGAGCATAGGGACACCCTTTGGCTGCAGGTGACCATTAATAATTTTAATTTTTATCAGCCAAAATGTCAGTGAGCAGTTTTTCTGTTGCTTGTGCTATCTGCATTGAAAGTAAACACATGGGTATATGGGCCAAATAAACCCAAAAATAAGTGAGGGGAATAGGTTGCAAATCCTCTTCCAAACACAATTACATATAGCTCTCTCATCTCCCAAATCTACCACTACATGGCAAGAAATGAAAAAAAGATTATAGAACAAGAAGGCCATTTCCACGTTGAGCAACCAGATCAGATAGGTACAAAGATTTAAGCAACTGTTCAGTAATTCACATTTATTTAAGAGAACTGGGAGTTCTGCAGCTGGCATAATGCGCAAACACACCTAACATTGAAAATATGCCCTGAAGTAGCTAAATTTGGTGACATACATGAAAATTGTTTTTAAGTGAAAGAGCAAATATATTTTTGACTAATAATTGTTGACAGAAATCAGAGTCTCTGCCAAAATATTTACACTCAATTTGATTACAACAATGATCAGAGAGCATTGTTGAATTTACTGTGTTCATTCAGTTTTGGCAACATCAACAAAAATATGAAATAATTCTCTCTCTCCAGATCTTTTGTATGTATTTAGTACACATTAATGTATATATTTATGTATGTGCATAATTATGTATGTTTTTATACACATTCCAATTTATCAAACCTTTTTGTTTAGCAGAGATCCAATTATCCCCAATCTTTCCTGTGTAAAGCAGCAAGCACATGGGGTAAGTTAGCAGTTCTGCACCCTCACTAAATTGGCACTAACCAGATCTGCACACGGTCCACAGTTTTTGGCTATTGTCTTGAGAAACAACAGGTTCTAACCATAGGTAAATTTTTAATTTCACAATATTACTACGTAGATCTGTTTCAAGATTGTATTGTGCAGAGTAACAGAGGTTATTATAAACCAGCCTTTTGCATCTAACCATCTCACTCTTAATCTGTCTGAAAACCTCCTACTAATCCCTCTGGAAAACACGGAGTGGGTGTTGCTGAGACTGGTAGCACATGACCACACCAGCACACCTGGTTGGTGACAGCCATCCCTCTACCAATGGTCTACCATAGACTAGAGCCAGGTTTGTGTAGGAATTTAAGAAACCAAGAATTTAGGCTAGATTTGCTGCATTGCTCTCAATCTTTCTTTGTAAATAACACAAATACCCGAAATAGACTTTGACTGGGTGCAACTTGGTTGCTCCGAATTTGATGCAGGCAGCAGGATTCACCTGCCTGCTGAGAAGACGGAGGAAGGACACCGCTGTGCTGTTGCCCATATTAGCCTCTGAGTTGGCTTTCATGACATGGCTGGTGAAATGGAGTCCGGACCTTAATCTCAAATGCTCCCTGATATCAGAACTATACCATAGTTAGTACCGACCTGCCTCACTTCTGCAAAATGTTGTTAACTAGTACATCCAACAACCTTTGTGTCTATGTGTCCTTAGGAGGGAAAAGAGGATTGGTGGGTGGGAGGATTAAATAAACTGTCAGGAAAGAGAAGCTCTGATAGTGGAGGGGCTTTTCTTTGGAGCTCTCATGGCAGCCACAGATCCCTGCTGCAGAAATATTCCAAGGTGCTGTGAGGTTTTCCTTCTTCATCAAATAGCAGCTGCCAAAACATCTACCTGACTCCAAATGATTTAGTCATTAAAGGAAGTTCTGGCATTAAAGGCACCTCCACAGCAGAGTAATCTTTTAAAGAGGATTTCTCACCTTGGGGTGCATTTTCTGCTCTGTTTACAGCAACAGCCTGTTGTGAGATCCTTAGCTTGGGGCCTTCATTTCTCATTAGGATTCTCAGCTTCATGGAGAAAGGTTTGAGCAGCAAAAGCTTCAGGCTCTGTGCATGTCAGAATGGTTTCATGGCACGTTAAATTCGAACGCAGTCATAAACTGAGACTTCTCTTAAAGCAATTGGAGTTTCTATTAACTGTGGCGATTACCGAAAAGTGTCTGTAAACGTTTCAATGTCTGGCTCAGTTCTTTTTTTTCTGGCTGGAAGGTTAGTATAGGATGATAGACCAAAACACTATGCAGCTTCAGTAGCTTGCAGCAGAGGGGTTTTTTTACAGTTACAAAAAAATAAAAGGTATGTATGTAGTGTTAAGAAATAATAGCAGCACTTTACTGTGCCTCATATCTGCATAGTCCAGAGCAGTTTTGAAACACTAATTAATTAAACATTTCAGCAACGTGGAAGATGAGTAAGAATTATTCTTGTTTATGGATGGTTAAACATAGGCTCAGGGAAGTTAGATGTCTTATCCTAGAAGACAAAGCCAACCAACTGCAAACCTGGGACTTGATTTTTCAGTACCAAACTCTAGCCACCAAATTAATCTTATGTGTCTTGGAAATAAGAGTGCTGTGATGAAATAATTTTTGGACATGCTAAGTTGTGTGATCCCCTCAGTAATGCAGGAATCTGTCACAAGTAGCACTGTTGACAGACATGCTACTGTGTATTAAGGTGTGTAAATGCAGCAGGTCCTCCTCTACATACTTTCCTAAGTCTTTTGCCACACGACTTCAGAATGAACATCTTCCCCAAAAAGATAAAATTTACTACCTTCTGGATTATTCCGTGTTCCTGCTTTAAATATATTCCCTCTTGGGCTTCCTCTGACTTCATCTATTCAGCGCCCCAACCACTTCCATAGCTCCCTTAATTTTATGAAGGCTTAAAGCCTTATCTGCTATTGTCCCTGCCCCTATCACAAAGATTCTCACTGCACATAGCACCTCATACAAAGTTGCATGGAGAACTAAACAGAACAACTGGCAAGGATTAGACAGGAGAAAGATTGTGTATGAGATTTCAGTTTTCTCATATAACAGAGGCACTATGTCAAGATTATCACTGAAGGCACTATGATGTGGAAATGAAGAATAGCTGGTGGGACAGTTTGAACCTCAATATCATACCACATGCAAAAAATGCAATACAGAAAACATTGACTCAGGAGATTAGTGTGTCCTATTGTTCCCTGCCATTGATGTTTCAATTTTGTCTTAATTTCATAAGATCAGTGCAAATGTACTACCGCTGATAAGAAAATGCAGACTACATGCCAGAAATCAAACTTGTATGGCGTGGGTGAGGAAGCAAGAAGCTAGACTCTATATCCAACTATGCTGTTGAAAGGGGACTTCACAGCAGTTGCTCTCTCCTCTTCCTCCCCTCCCTTTTTTTTTTTTTTTGCCAGTTCTGACCTTTATTGTCACTCCTCAGCACCCCCATCTCTTCATCCTACTTCCATGATCCTGGTGATGACTCCAGACCACAGATTTAGACATTTATCTATATAATTAGCAATCTTGGCTCCTTCAGGCTTAGGACTTCATGGACATTTAAGGAATCTATCCATGTACAGTTTATTAATTCTGTAATTTGTGATCCATGGGATGCTTCAGCACACAGAGTCATCTACACTGTTGTGTACCTCCCAGGCCAAGGAAAATGGGCAGTCATGAAACCTCAATGCCTCTCTTGGTGGGATGGTTGAAAGAAGCTTCCTCCAAAATATGTGCAGAATGCTGGGACATGAACAGTGCTGAACATCCACATAAGGAGGCATAGAGGTCAGAAGTTGGGCCTTTATCTTAAATGTCATGGATGCCAAGAGATATGCAAGAAACATAAAAAGACTCACAAAGACTCCCGAGCAGTCCTGGACCTGACTTCATTGCTCAGAGGTCGCATGGAGCTGAGAAACCCACTGAGAAAGGAGAAGTCTGGCTAGTTAGGATGGAAAGAGACCGTATAAATGCAATGAAGAATCCATACATATTATGAGCATCTCTATGCTTCAGTTTTTATATGCCACTCAAAAAGCCCCTTATGAACTTGCAGATATATCAAAAGTGGATCTGCAGAAAAGGGCATAAATAAGCATGAGGCATAAAATACCTGGGCTGAAGGTAGGGGATAAGTGGTCAGCAATGATTCTGAAGAGAGAAGGCAAATATGTTGCACATTACAAGGAGGACTAGTAGACAATGAACTTCTACCTAGTAAGTATTGCAGAGCTCACAAATTCAGTTAGCTCTATATTAGGAAAAGTAAGAGCAAATGAACAAGTAGGCTTTAGGTGTTAGGATCAAAACACAGCAGTCTGGTAAGCATTCAGATGAAGAAGCTGCAACAAGGGCTACCTGAGGCCTTAAACAAAATGTGGGTATCATACCCTGGTAAGAAAGTACAAGACTGAACAATCATGGTTTGATGGGCTAAAGTTTTATATCTTCTAGACACAGGGCTTTGGAAAACTCAAGTCAGTCTTCACTCTGGCAGATGTTACTTGAGAAGTACATGATTTTCAAGAGCAAAAAAATAGCTGTGGTGTTTGCTGTAAGATAGCTGAGTTCATTTAGAAAAGCTCTTTCTGCAATAAACTTTTGCACATCTTTCTGATACTTATTTACTCTACAGACTATGAGCTCTTCCTTTGGATCCCCCAGAGGAATTTTTCAAAACATTAATATAATAGTACACCACCTCAGTCCACAGCCTGATAAGCACTCACAAACCACACATGAAATCTCATGAGAAAGTGGGGGAGAGGAGTAAAAAGATTCTTGAAAGTGTGTGCTGCAGTTATGGCAAGCATAATTCCTGATTTGAGGCTCAGAATTGTTTCTGAAGTTGCTAGCTGTGTAGCTATAAAAAGGCCACAGTCATTATCTTGTGTAGTGACGTTCTTTTTTCTAGATTAAGTAAGTGCATAGACAAAGACTGCAGGCTTCTCTCTATGAAATCGCCACCAACACGTGTATTCTGCTTCAATGCAGGCTTCCATGCTGGTCAGTGGCAGGCAACATCTGTGGCTGTGCAGAAATGTAATTTTCTGTCCCAGAAAAAGTAGGAAGATTTAAAAAAAAAAATAATCAGTTCAGGTTGCTTAAAAGATTTAATACTAAACTTTATAGTTTTGAAAAGTTTTTAATGATAATTAGCTTAGCTTTCTAAAGAAAAGGTCATTTTGAAATGAAAAAGCACTATTTTTAAATCTAAAAAAGGTCTAAATGGATGTATTGCAAATTTGCAAAATTTTTGCTCCCTCAAAAATATTTGACTTGAAAAATTAATCAAAACTAACTTGTGACTGTGAACTGGTTCAGTTTTGATGAATCCACTTGCTCTGAAAAATATAGTTTTCATGGAAAAGTATTAATGACCAGCTCCACGGTGTCTCTAGTAGTACAGTACATGCTGTAATGTCTCACAGAGCTGGAGTTATCAGTCTTGGTGGCCTATGCTTTGTTGACACAGAAAAAAAAAGGATTAAGATATTGGAAAATAAAAATGTTTTTGCTAAATTGGCCTCTCCCAATAAACTGAAAGGCTACTTTCATTCAAATCAATTGCAAAACCTCTTTAAAAGTACTATTTAGGTGAGAGGTTGGAATTGCCTGTATATAATTTGGTTACTTAAAACTGATCTCAAAACATAGTCATTAAGTTGGACTAACATGACCAAGCAAATCCCCAAAGCAAGAACAAGGGAATCTTGAAGCCCAAACAACTCTACCATTAAACAAAGTCAAGAAAACAAAATATATGCACTCTTCAATTGAATTAAAACATCAATAAGGGAGCCTTACATTTTGCAATGAAAGATGATGCAGCTGAGCTGCAGATCATACTGAGAAAGGGAAAGCATTCTATTATTACAAGCATTCAAGAGGAGACAACCCATCTTCAGCCTACTTTAATTTTGCCATTGGATAGCCATGGAACAATTCTTGCTCCATCAATAGTCCGTCTGCATGAGGAAACAGTCCTGGTCCCTCAAGAATGAGAGACTACCCACTAACAGTTTTGGTGCAAATAACTGAATGTAAATAGCTAATAATGCAGGCTTAAAGCTGAATAACTGTTAATTCTCTTCAACATTTTTCTACCAGTTAATTGCACTGCCCCTGTAACCCTGCCAGCCAATTTTTAATTTGAAAGAAACCTTTCAGCTTGTATGGTGAGGAAGTGTTATAGAAGATGGAGAGTGGAAGACAGGGTACCAGGCTGTGGAGCACATGCTGGAACACTCTTCTGGGTGGCACTCTGATTGCTAGGTGGAAGGAAGATGACTAGGTACAGTGTACCAACATAGAGTGTGAAATCATATGCCATTGCTGAAAGGCTGTGAGAACTCCAGGGCAAAGCCAGAGTGTTGCCTTCTGGTGGCACAAAGATCTCAGATGTACAAAAGGAAAGGCAGCTTCCCTTTTCTGTGTTTTGCAACATTCAATTAACCGTATTCTCTTGCGATACACAATCTGCCACTGCAAGTGGTGCTGATTATTTTTCTTTTCTTAGATTGCCTCTTAACATGATCACAGTAAAACTCTCAAGGCTAAAATCTTGCTCCATTTATGATAAAATGTGAATAAAAACTGACAGAGAGATAAGAACTCTTTTTTAAGACTTCCCTAAAAGGCTGAGGAATCTAAACAAAGGGGTCTTGATTATTAGCTCAGGACAACCTATCATCACTGTTACATGGACAAATTGCACTGCATGCCAGAGCACACTGAAGACACAATAATTTATCAGTCAGAATGCAGAAAATTGTACAGTGCATGGTGACTTTCCAGATCACATTTCTTCCTTTCAGGTCCTCCATTTCTGTCTTAAAGAGACATTGAGATGCAGCGTAAGACTAAAATGGAGTTTGGAAGGGAAAGCAAAGAAAGGCATCATGTGGAAAAGTACCTAATTTTGAGCACCAAACTTAGATGCCTAAATTAGGGATTCAATCTACCTTTACATTCCCTAGAAAATAGAGGGGCCCTGCTAGAGGGTAACTCAAAGCAAGAGTCTAAGTGGTCTGTGAATCACACTCTGATAAAATACACACATACACTCCCCACCTCTTTCCATCAACTATTCTGAGAGCCTACGGAGACTTTTGAACTTGGGCACCTGAGTAAGGTAGGTGATGTGAACAAATACCCTCTCTGTGTCAAATTTGGGACAATTGGAAGGTACTTGTACAAACAAAAACACAGACAGGGAAAAATCTGGTGGCATTACTTAAAGGGAAAAATCTAGAAGTAGTTAGAGTTCTTAATTTTTCTACTCTTCACAATTTAGGGGGGGAAAGCAGCACAACAGGAAAGTAAAAGGAGTGAATCTCAAGGGAGCACACTTCAGTAATCCCAGAAGATCGTCAGGAAAGACCTCCAGGGGATGGTCTAAGTAAAAAGGCATTAAGAAGAGATGGAAGCTCTTTAATGAAATAATTCTTATGGCCTTAAGTACCAGCTCTTTCACTGTGGAGAAAAGACAAATCACATAGTAACCTTGACTAGACTGTGAACTCTTCATTGACCTGAAGCATGAAAAGGAAGCAAACCAGCAGTGAAAACCAACTCAGATTACCAAGCAAAAGTACAAAACCCCAACAAGACTACATTAAATTACAGAGTGTTATTCACTGAGAGTGTCCAGGTTACAAAGTTAGATGTAGCCAGCAAGAAACATCAAGAAATCATTCAATAAAAACATTAGCAATAAAGGTAGGCTCAAGAGTAGTCTGCCATGAAACTGAGAGTGGAAGTTGTTGATGGATGATGTCAAAAAGGTCAAGTAGTTTAATGCGTTTTTGTGTGTTGATCGTCACAAAAGATAGGCTTTTATCAGATGGCTATCATATCTAATTCCAGTCACAAAAGAGCAAGATCTAAGTCTTTGAACAGAAAAAGACTCCACAGATTAACAAGCATTATTTAAATTCAATTGTTTTCAAATTGCCCAGACGTAATGAGCTTCATTCCCAGACTAAACCTAAAGGTTTGGCTCATGGCATCTAGAGCTTTTAGCACTTATTTTGAGAACTCATCAAGACTGGGAAAGGTATTAGACATCACATTTACCTTTCTCTAGTCTTTTTCTTTTTTTTTAAAGACATGAAAGGAGAAGCAAGGGAATTAGAAACAGTCAGTTTAACTTCAATTTCTGGAACAAATTATGAAACATTTGTAACTATATAGAAGGGAATTACTAACATACAGCAGGGATTGGTTGTGAAAAAAATCATGTCATACCAATCTAATTTCTTTTTAGGACCTGGAAACAGGCTTTGTGGAAAGAGAGGAAAGACATTAGATGCTGTACAACTTGACTTCAGTAATGTGTGTAATGTACTCTTATGTGCCATAAATGTAGAAAACTAGACGTAGATGAAAATAGGTGCAAACTGGTAGGAACACTATTTTAGAGATTACTTCCCAATATACAAACAATATTCATCACTGACAGTGAAATATTGATATGTATAAGAAAAGTTAACCTGCAAAATTATCCTTCTGTTCTACTGACCAACTGGAAGGCTTCAGGTCTGGGTGCCCATTTCTGGGTACCATATAGGGACCGATTAAAGAAAGTCCAAAGGGAGCAATGGAAGCTATGGGAGGACTGAAAAACACCGTCCACCTACCAAAGGCACTGACACTGATGATAGATTCTAAGCATCTTCGATGTCAGAAGTCTCCAAATAGTAAGAAGCTCATCCTTTCAATAAAGATACGGAAAAGCAGTAACTGTCTCTATGTCACATTTTAAGATGAATTCTATCTTACCTGCAGTAGAAAATTTATCTTTTGTGTTACATGTGTTTCAGGCAATCAGCCCAAAATGATTAGACACTGTCATGGCAGTGTAAAATTTTGCATTATATATGTGTATATATATAAAAATACATACAAACATATGCATATATACACACAAAACAATGTAGGTTAGTATGTCCTCAGAACAAGCCTTACGCTTTTGTATTTCTTAGAACTGTTTTATTTATGCTGAACTATAGAGGGTCAGCCGAAAATAGCTAGATCAGATAAAATAATGATCCCACATGTTGCAGCCCAGTACGAGTGCTAACACTTCCCATTAAATAAGAACACCTCAAATCTCTAGAAACAGGTTCTCCCTCATCCCCTGACCTCTGCATGGTTAAAAGCCACTGCTTACCCCTAACATCACATCAACATTCAGTCATGAACTCAGAGCTAAGGGAGACCTCCATGTCCTACAACTTGCTACTTTCTACCCTGCTCTCTTCAGCAGCTCGCTCATTACCTAGTCTCCATATCCCCATAGTATTTTCAATTAACTACATCCAATAGGTTTTGTATGGTTAAATTCACCACTAACAGTTATTAAAAAAAAAAAATACACACTTAAAGATCTTCCCCCCGCCCCCCTCAATAATTACAGCTGGGATGTGTTGGAAATGTTTAAAGATGTGCCCTTTCTGTGTCGAAAGCGAGGCAGTGCCTGCCCTTTCAAACAGCCTGTTGTCCACAGGAGGATTTATGCTCTGGACAATTCCACTGAAGCCCAGAGCTGCCCTGTGAAGGGGTCCCCTTGTGAAGGGCAGGAGAAACGTTAAAGGATCACAAACGACCGTATTTAAAGATGCCGAGGCCTGCCCTGTGAGCTACATTATTACGTTATGCGAGCTACTTTTGGCTATGGCTGGACTTCTCATGATGCCCCTTCCTCTCCCCTGTAACAGTCATACATGCAGATAGAAAAACTTCCCTTTCATGCCCTCAGCTAACACTAGAGCTAACACACTTGCCACTCGCAGGAATGACAGCTCAGCTAATTTCCTGCTATGTTGGCTCCAGCCCAGCTCTTTACCCCCTCTCTGCCTGCACCCCCCCTTTAGCACCGCAGCAGCTGCAGAGTTGTGCCACCCCTAATTATTCCCAGCAGTGCCAAGCTGGAGGCGCCGCTGTCACGGAGGATGGCAGCAGAGTGCAGAGCATGACAACAGCCGCAGCAGGTGGGCAGAGCAGAAAAGGCCAGATTACTGTCTATGTGATTACTGTCATTTATCTCAAGTCAGGCAGAAGGCAGAGCGTGCTCTGCCTTTGCTCGTTCCTTCCCTCTGTCGCTACAGAGCAATTCCTGAAAACACCGTGCTGGGATGTTATGCACTTGTTAAGCATTGTTTTAAGCACTGAAAACCACTGCAGTCAGAGCAAGTAATTGCCCCTTACAGCAGTCACAGGTTTCTCTGGAACACAAGTGCTACGGGAAAATAAACAAGGAAGCTTCCAATGTTAAGACCAGCTTGAAAAGCTGTTGGATTTTTACAAGTGTATATATTTCTGTCTTTCAATATATTTGAAACGTAAACAAGAACTTTATCCTTACAGCTCTGCCTTCTCAAGGCAGCAGGACCGTGCTGCTGTCAGGGCAGCTGTCTGCTGAGAAAGTTGTAGAAAAGCCGCTTGACTCCAGTGCAGAACGGCCAGTGCACAGGCGAGAAAGAAAGCACTCTCCTCTAATGTTGGGATCAATCTAAAACATGCTCTTACATCTGGTTCCCATCTTTGCTAATTCTTCTCTCTTTTCTCCCTGATATTTAATAGGCTAATATTCTGTCACAGCTAAGTGTTTTCAATTCTGGCTGTCAAATTTCTAAATGAAGTCCATATATTTAAAAGCATACGGATTTATGTATCAATGCTTTATACAAAAATGTCATTTCTGAATCTTAAAAACAGACTTTCTAAATTTAGCCAGAAAGCTTAACACCATCACGTATACAGTCTTCATTGCGACACATACTTTCCTCCTCCAAAACTGGATCCAAACTTTGCTCCTTGGCCTCATCATTAGGTTAAGAACAGATGATAAAATAAGACTCAACTAAAGCCTGTGTCCATATGAAATATAAATCTATTTTGAGGCCTGAAAATATTCCATATGCCATGATTTTCATTCCATTGGTCTTGAACTAGAAATAAAATTGAGAGAAGATTTGATTTTGGGGTGGGGGGGGAAGTTTTTCCCTTCCACATTAAGGGAGCAGAAAACTCCATAGCCCAAATGAGGTTTAACAAAAGCCTCCTGAATAAATCTATGGGCCTACTGAGTTGTTTTTTCATCACCTGCTCAGACAGAGAGAGGGGAAGAATAAATGCATCTCAGAGGTGGCTGTGTGAATCCAAGGCAATGTGTATGAAAAATGTAGGGGCATTTTAAGTGTACTGTAATGCTCATTTGTCTAAGAGCTACCTAAGATTTTCAGGGCTGCCAGTTTCATATGAAGACAGTCTACTCATCATTGATGGCAAAACTTATTTGCTTCTGCTGTTTGTGGTATGTTCTGCTTTAAAAACAGGCAGTCAGAAAGCTCGTATTAGACTATTAAGAAGGAAGTTCCTGGTAGACAAAACGTTCAGAAATCACTATGAACATGGGTTAAGCATTGGCTGTTTTCAGTCAACAGTGTAACTAAGAGAGGCTTAACCTCACACCACATATACCCACTGCTAAACAACTATCTTCTGGTTGCATGTGCCACTCAAAGCACACAAAATCCCTAAAAAGATCAACATAAAGAGTTTTCAATCTGTTCTGGAATGAGAAAATATTTCCTTAATTCCTGCCTCCATTGCCAGTCTTCCTCACCAGCCTGACCTCTCAGCCATTACAATTTCAAGGTAAAGAAGTAGCGAGTGTATGAAAGCCCATTTAAAGAAGCGCTGACCACTGGGTTGCCAGAGTTACACTTCCTTTTTTGCAGCTCCAGGAACTCTTCCGTGCTTTCCAGCGACAGGGCCTGAATTCCACCAACAGGATTTTGCAAGGCCAGCCCAATGAATGAACAGAGGTGGCCTTCCTACGTCACCCTATCATCTGTAACAACAGCCCCCTGCACACAGCAACCTACCAGAGCGATGCAGCAATGCTGGTGAAGCGTGTGTGAAGGCAGGGAGAGCGAGGGAGGTTAGAGGTGCCGAGGCTGCATGTTCCTGTGCTCTGCTTTGCCAGGCAGTCCTTGAGCCAGAAGAGCAAGGAGGCAGCTTCCCCCTCCAGCCCCAGATTTCACAGCTACGTAGGGCCAATTGTAACAGCAGTAACTGTGCCTAAAGGTGTATCCTGCTTAACTCCGACAGGGATGAGCAAACATGAGCAAAAAATCCCATACAAGCACACACCACAGCCTGCACAGCTGGACCAGAAAGCTAAAGGATACCGTCTGCTCCACCTCCCTGAGTAAGTTGCCCGGCGCTTACACGATGAGCGATTTGAGAAAGAAAATGTGTGCTTGAAGGATAATTTCCCAGTTCCCCAGTTGATGCATACTCTCTGTCCTGCTCTCCCTCATGTGTGAAGCCACCCCCAGCACTCCCCGAGCTGGGCTGGCCTGCTCCTCTCGTTGTGCCCAGGCAGCAGGAAAATGCCCTGCCAGCACCGCATCGCAGACGCAGCAAGAGCTGAAGCCAGCAGCGAGAGGAGGGCCTGATGGCCGGGAGACACAGCTGCATGCTGGGGAAGCTAACGGCAGGCTCCAGAGCATGCACTGACCACGGCCAGAGCCAGCATTTAGCGAGAGCAGCCTCACTAAATACGGTTGTTCAGGGGACCAAAGGCACAGCCCGTCTCATTGCAGGGTTAGCAAAGAGCCGCCCGAAGCAACAAGCCGCAAAGGGGTCACAAAAGGTATGTGGACCCATGGCTTTCCAGTTCTGCTGGCTGCTCACCAGGAGGGAAAGGGGGAGATTTGCCCCCTGCTGCAGGGCTCCCCGGAGCACCCTGCCTCCCCACGCACCCACCAGGCAGTGCCGCTTCCACTCACCCCTTACTGCCAGCTCTTGCCATTAGCTTGATTAGCAATAATTAAGAAACTGATTGAGTTTAAAGCAGGGGAAAAAGAAAAAAAAACAAAACAACACAACCACCACCAAACCCAACACCTCTCTGGTAACGTATCTGCCTCCTCCTCAACATATTAACTCCAGATACCACAAGCTGCTGCTTTCAGTCTGCATAAGATAAAAGGTGCGACAAGCCGACCTGAGGTTGCCATGGCGACCAAAATCTTTCGCAGTGCCATGGTAACTGACTCAGGGATGTGCTATGAAAAGCTGACTGCACACCCTAGTTGAGCTTTTTCATATTTTTAAACCAATTAACTGAGAGTTCAGTTAAATTAGTTTCTGTTTAAAGAAAGGCACTGTCAAAATGTAAGATATATTAGTTGGTGTCTTTTTTCTTAGCAAAACAGAAGAAACCAAAACCTTAGGGATGTTACTGAAGTCCATTTGATTGTTTTTGAAAAATCAGGTCTTATCTTTTCAGATAAGAAATTCAATTTTTAGATATTTATACTGAATTAGGAGGAGGAAAGGGTTGAACAGCTCTAAGCCAGCTTCCCTTAGGGCACAATACTGCACTCCTTGCATGTCCAAGTCTCTGACATCACTGGAAGTTTTGAATGGAGAAGAAATAAGCTTCTAGAGGAGAATAAATAAGGTTTCAGTAAAACATTTAAGATAAACATCATAAAGCTGTGACAGCAGCTGGACATGATACAGCAATCATCAGCCGCATGCATACCCAGGTCAGTAAGAATGGAAATTCCCAGTCAGCCCTTTGACTTCTCTGTGCCTGTTTCCCCACTTCAGTGAGCAGTGATTCTTCCCTCTCTTTACAGTATCCTGCAGTATCAGTGGACTGAAAACTCCCAGATATCATCAGTAGAGATTTAAAGTCTTTCTTTCCCCCCCTCCTCCTGTTTTGAGCACATGCATCACAAACATATGCTCCTTACTGTGACACTTGATATCCAGAGCTTTCCGCACATGAGGCTACTACTGGTAAACCAGGAGTTTCCAAGATGCTGCACCATCCTCTGATGACAAACGTGCAGTGTGTAGGTGCTATTGCTTCAGGTTAGTGAGGAAGGACTATAACATGGCTTAATCTTTCCCACATGACTAGGAAATAGTGAAAGTGGACAGGCGCAGAAGTAATGAATCTTCAATAATACACTCTCCAGGGTAATGCTGAAAAGGCTAAGCAACACCTGGGGAATACCTGCCCGTGCCACGTGTCCTGTTTGCAATGTTTGCAATATTGTCTCCCTAAGCTGAGGTGAAGAGAGCTCACGTCAATAGCCATGTTCCCTTGCTTCCTAGAGTGCTTCCCAGAAAAGTCTGCTAATTCAGACATTTGGTTTGAATCCAATTCATGTATTTTGGGGGTCGGAAATCTGGCCCTCAAAAGTGAGAAGAGTTATGAAGAAATAAAGAACATGTTGTCATTTCATGGATGTAGGTGGCAGAGCTCTCCTACTGAAATTGTGTAAAAGGCTGTCCTCGTTTGACCCAGTTGTAAATGAATACCTGGTCATTTGTGCGGTGGACTGAAAACCGGGCAGGTGCAGTAGCAGTCACACGGCACTCCAGACAATGGAGATGTAAACCCAATCTTGCCTTACTATGAGGTTTGCCTTTTACTTTTTTGCCTGTGCTTCAAGCTCATTTTTACCGTAGCAAAAGCTTCAGCAAGAAATGTCCCTGGAACACAGCAGTAAATACTCCACAGCCACTCTAGGCTCCCTCCCAGCAAGTGTCATGAGAGAGGCCAGGCAGAAGGATACTGATTCTGGAAGTTTTGATATGAAAACTGAGATTGCTAATAAACAGCCTGTAATAACTAAGAACATTTTCTCTGAGTTTAAAGTGAGCCAACACAGGTTTCTATAGAAGGCAGCTATTGCATCAAGAGAAGATGTGCTGGGTAGGTCTAAAAAAACCACCCCTACAGCCTGTTTTTATTCAGAAGACAATTCCTCTCTTAGTTTTAGTTATTCTGCAATTAAAAAAATCCCATTGCATTAATTACACAGAAAGGTTATTTTGTCAGAATCAATGTAAGGCACATTCCTGCAGTATCACAAAAAGCTGTGCAAAGAAAGAAAGGACCCTCTTACACAAGAAAAATACAAAGCAGATACTGCAGTAAACATGTTGCAATCACCATGGAAATACACTCCTAAAGTTTTTGACAGGTATTTAAACAGCAAGTCAAGAGTCTGGGCAAAAGACGTCCAGAGTACCAGCTAGAATTCAGAGATCTCCTTCCCCAAAAAGAGGAAACACTTGCTGGAAGATAAGTATTATGGACATGGAATAGAAAAAAAAATAGGTGAGTAAATTGTACCAAGGAAGCAGATAGAACATATTTTGATGGCAACTACTGGAGAACACAATATTGGCTGATCAGCAGCAGGAATCCATCTCAGAGTTTTTCAAGAGATGCTAAAAATACTCATGAGTATAAGACGCCAAAACAGCTAGCTAGTCGAGGAGAAGCAAGAACAAAAGAGGGAAAATCCCAACAC
Source organism: Gavia stellata (assembly GCF_030936135.1). Lineage (NCBI taxonomy): Eukaryota > Metazoa > Chordata > Aves > Gaviiformes > Gaviidae > Gavia > Gavia stellata. Next base: position 69,356,773 of record NC_082597.1, on the reverse strand, counting down.
ATTACAGAGGTGACACAAAGAAGAAGACAGCAGAAAAAGCAAGCTAAGTGAGAATGCACTCCCATCTCCAGCTGATATTCTGTTCTGCCTTATATTTGCTGCACAATTTATTTAGAAAAGGTTTTCTAAACACTTTTCTGAAAGTAAAAATGTGAAATAGGAATTTGGTGTTAGAACAGATTCTTCAAAGAGGTTCCAATTTGCAGAGACAGGTGGTCTAAATGTAGGGTTTAACCACAAGGCCTAAACGTGCTTAAATGTAGTCTTATCCCAACGATTTGTACACTGTTACTCCAGGGACAACTTTTAGTGGTTATTCTCTGTTATGCATAACTACATCCTCAATTCTATAAAAAGAGTAAATTCTCATTCTGGGTGGCTTTCCTTTTATCTGTCTAGGATGCTAGTTAAGTTTGTCGTAAACCAAATGATTAATCAAGAGATTTAAGCACATGTCAGACTGAAGTACAGATTGAAACATTGGCTGGGAGGGCAGATCTGTGCTTCACTAATGAACCTACAGAAACCAAGTCTTATTTTGTATCATAGATTGTATTTCTTGAGATTCAGAATTAAATAACAGACGGAGATAGATGAAGTATGCCTGTCCCTGAAAATAGCTACCCATTCTTCTTTATCATATTATAAAGTCAAACATACTCTTCTGAAAATATCCTGTGTCCTGAATTGCTGTAGCTATGTGGAGAATTGTCTGCAAGTTCTTTGTGTACTATGAATGTTCTAGAAGTGGAAGCTTTCTAGATGTAAGAGAAATGACTGGCAAGGAGATGAAAGACAATAAAAAAAAAAAAAAAAAAAAAATCACACCTCCATTTCCTCCTCTCCTGACTAAATACAATGCTAATTGATGGTCAAGAACAGCTGGATGAAAACATTACTCACTTTGAAGACACAGATATTTCATTTTATAGAGCTGTCATTTTGGCATAGGCAAATGCTGTCATAACCAAAAAGAAATTACCTGCACCTCTGTTTTCATTTAAAACAAATCTCAAAAATTCCCCAGCTATTTTTTGATCAGTCAGGAGCCCCACATTTATGCTACTTGCAAGTTTCTACAGTTCTGTACTAATCCTCAAAATACCATGAAAAATGCTACTGTCAAAACATTCTAGCCTCCTTAGAAAGAGGTGATTTCCAAAATTATCACAGGGAAGCGTGTTCTCTTGAGATTTCAAGCACAGTGCCAACGGCAGAAGTCTGTAACTATAGTCTCCTCTCAGAGGATGCTATTACTATTTGGCTTTTCAGCAAAATACATCCAGGTATGGTCTGCCACCATTTACACCTGAAATCCCACTGACACCCAGGAGCTGGGTCAGCTATGACTAAGGGTAGATTTTCACTCGTAGTGTTTCATCAAATTAACTGACTTTACTGCTCTTTTCTTTTCAGCTATCCTGACATTTTACCTGTTTACACTAAATGCATGTTAAGAGTTGTAGCAACAGCAAGAGGGCAACTGGCAGACCCTGTATTATACATTAGCAATCCCTACCATCACTTTAAGCAAACAAACGAGCAGCATCAGCTGAAAGAAAAGAAATGACAGAAGTTGTGGGCTTGGCTTTTTTCCCCCCCTCCCTTCATCTTGTGGTAGAAAAAAATCAAAGGAATGCTTCGCAAACTGACATCCCAGAAAGGGGAAGCAAACTTTCTTAAAGGTCTGTTTGGTGAGAAAAAACGTACCTCCAGGTACATTACTATGGAAAAACTGTCATCCTAAGCTGCTCCCTCCAGAGCCAGCTGGAAATTAGTCATGGGCAAACCGCAAATACTTTGAAGGTTCAGATGGGCATTCATAATGTCTGATACTTATAATGTCTTGAGTCTGAAGAATAGTCTTTATTGCAGCTTCTTGATGCTTCTGCACAAAGCGCAGAGATATGAAAACTATGAAAAATTAAGCCAAAAAAGTGGCCTAACATTTTTGAATTACAAAAAGAGCTCCATACAAGTTTTGTGAGAGGATTGCAGGTAGCTCTTTTTTTATCTAAACTGGCTTATATATCCTAAACTGCTTTCATGGCAGGAATGTTTGGAACTCTTATAATCCTTTAATCTAAGTACACTACCTTAATCAGATTGTAACCTGATCTCTCAAAACTCTGAAGTACCATTTTTTAATACAGAAAAAACAAACCAGAAAAGCACATTTTTTTGTGTGTGCTGGCAGAGAGATTTCACTGATTTGGGAAAAGGTGGGAAAAAATGGTCACAAACAATCATTAGCTTTTTTTTTTTTCTTTTTAACTTGGGAATAAAAGTATAGTGAAATAATAAGTCTTATAGCACTGAGTCAAGAGAAAGAATCACTACTGTGTGCAATGCATTACAACATCTGATTATAAGAAAAATGAGAAATAGCCAGAAAGACTTCTACAGCCTAAAGCTCAATGCACAGAGACATGAATGTGAATAGTAACCATTCTAATTACGCCATTCGCATACTAAATTGCACTCACTGGACTATATTCAAAACATTACTCAAGCAAAATAGGCTTCATAGAAACATACAACATAGGCACATTTTTCCATGGCTTATTGAAACTGTAACGGGACTCATGGATCTGAGAAATGAGCTAAAACACTATGCAGAATATAAGGGGATAACCATCAGTTCAGAAAAATACTTAAGTGATAAAAAAAAAGTCTCTAACCCTGATAGATCAGTCTCCCAGACAGAGATATTGATGTGTATGTTCCTAGGGGAGTTCTGTATTATGAAGCAGAATTTCAAACCAGAGCTGGTGGAATGATGTATATTAAGAGAGGAATAAAAGGAATGCAGAATTGAAGCAAACAAAAGAGAAAAGAACTATCATACCAGGCCCAATTACCTTCTCCTGAGAAAGTTTCTAATATAAAAACTTTCTATGATCTATTTTTTGTTCCACACAATGGAAAGAAAAGAACAGTTCTGCTGAAAACAAGAAATTATTCCATTACTGTGTTTCTAAAGATAATCCCTCTATGAATTCACAGTGAAAGAGGAACTAAACTTTTTGTGGCTCCACATACAATTATATAAACAATATTTAACTCCTTGCACTAGCCCCGCACTAAATATACTTGCTCATCTAATTTGCTTTCTTCTCTGCACACTCCATTTATTTCTTGTAAAAGATCTGCTGAGCTTATCTGAAAATAATCTGTCTTTGAGAAGTGGTGTCTTGCTTTTTTGGAAAAAAAAAACCAAAACCAAACAAAACAACAAAACAAACCCCAAGACCCCAAAATATTTTAAATTATTTTTTATCTAGAAACTGCCTAAAATGACAGAATTTTACATGGAAAAGTCGGAAAAGCAAAGAAAAAAAAATATCTGAAACACAGACAACGTAGTCTTCTGTGTAGTTCTACTGGTAAATCAGGCTGTGTAGAGTGAAGTGTTGCAGGTACATTCCAAATCCTTGCAGTTTATCACTATTATGGAACAAAGTAAAAAAATTTCTCTTTAAAGCCTAAATTTACTTTTAGAAGCAATAGTCCAGATAATGGCACAAGTTTAGAAAGAGATAAATTCCAGAAAACCACAAAGCCAAGTACTTTAAAAATTAAAAGTACCTTTGAAGACATGATTTGCCTTTACCTTAAGAGATAGTACAGTTCCTGATATACAGGAAAACAAAAAAAAAAACCCAAAGTGTGTGGTAGCATCATGCTGCTATTGAGCATTTTTGTCAAATGGTCACAGAGTTGCTTCATTCAGAACATAATCTTTTCTGAATCACATGATAAATGAAAAGATTATACTCACTACAGCCTTTTACAGAAGCAGAAAGAGAAAAAGCAGGCTGCAGTACTGTTGAAATGCTTTAAATATAATGGTACATTTTTTCCTCACATTGAGTTAACATGAGAAGCTCAAATAAAGTTATTGTAAAATGGACAACAAATCTAGCTCTATTTGACTGGCAAAATGAAGATAAACATCTTGATACTAAATGCCTTTACTGAGAAAAGAATGACCAGCCTTTGTTTCCAAGCACCAGGAGAAGTTTATGAAAAACAGCAGGGAAAAAACCCAGAGTCTCTGACACCAAGCCAGTATGAGTTTATATGCAACAAAAGTGTAAGAGCTTTTAGCTCCTTGAATGGTTAACGGTCTAGTGTCCCAATTTCGTGGGTGTTTTTCATGTTACCAAAGCAACTTGCACTTTATTGAAAAGTTCAAAAAATTAAAGTTCCAGAAGAGGGATGAAAAAACACGCAAATCCAATATTTTGACACCAACTCTATGACAAACGTCAGAGACAGAGCTTGACTGCAAGACAGATTGAAAGAAAATGCTAAGCTCAGGTTATTTTGACTAAGGATTGCTAAACCAGTATTTTCTTAGAAGACACAACTGCTCTACATGGAACGATTAAGAGTAGTTTTGTCTCCTCTGTACACTTACAGAATTTAAGCTCCATGAGATTATCTAAGAATAACTAAGGGCAAAACTTGGTTCATGCAGTTTTTATTCCAGCTGTCTGTACACAAAAGGTGTATCCAATTATAAATTCACATCCATTCTTACTTTTGTTGTACAGGAAGTCCAATAAAAAAAACCACCCACAACAAAAATCTTTATTGTATTTGAAGTATGTGAAAACAGATGCCCCAGATGGCTGAGAAATGGCCAACTCCTGCATTGTTCAGAAAAATTTAATTATAAACAACCCAAAGACCCATTTAAGCCACATGTTCTGGTTTAAAAAAAAATAGGGTAAAAGAAGAGATACATTCTTCTTGTTACCGTCTTGCTTAAGGCCTCTGTATCTATGGTAATGCAATTACCATCTCAAGACTAGAATTGATCAGAATTTTTGTAATTACATTGAACCCTCACAAATAAAGTGCCTTTCCTGTTTGGTGGGGGTTTTTTTCTGTTTGAATTTTATAGAGTTATTGCCTCAATAGTCTCTACCCCACCATAAAATAATGTTTAAAAATAATTGCTACTAAAGGGTTTTCTTTTACTCTCTTTAGCCCTCTTTACTACGAATCAAATGAGCTAGAAAATCCTACATAAAGCAGGGTTGGCTTTGGATTACTTTCTGTCTCTTTCCCTCTGTCTGCTTTGATCAGTTACATTTTATTGAAAAAGCGTACACTCGGCATTAGAGAAACATAGCACAATGAAACAGCGAGGGAGGTTTGAAGGCTTCTCTTATCACTAGGCCTTCTGCAGCTACAACATTAATTTTACTGACTTGCAAACTGATGGAAAGGCCAAGAAAAAGTGATTTTGTTTTATCTTCCAGTTTTCAATTGCTATTTAGTGGCTTTTATTTTTAATGATTAAGCACTTACGTCATTCATGTAATTCCATTTTATAAAGGGATATCCCTGACCAGTTCTCCTAGACCAGGAGGATGCAGTGTCTAGCCTTATTAATGAGTAGAATAAAGGGACAAAAATAATCAGATGGTCTGGTCTCCTTTGGTTATAAGAGATAGTGACAAGCACAAGTCTGTGCTAAGAACGGAAGACAGAATTGAATCCATGGTTTACTAAAATAGGGAAAGGAACTAATTTATACCAGGTAGCAACCTCAGAACTCAAGAAGCCAAACAGAGGAATAGAATTGCCTTTGCTCCCTAGATTGAATGGGAGCCAAGGCAAGAACAGCTTGGAAAGGTTCAGGTTTTAAACTCCCTGTGAATTGCTGAGGTGCAGATCAAGTGAAAGCAAATGCATATATGTATCACGCTTGCTAACTGAGTGTTCCTGAACCATTAGCATTATCTTATTTTCTTATGCCTGCATATTGGTTCACATGGCAGCATACATACCTCACAAAACAGTTTACCACATTGAGCAGATACTATAAAATCATAAAAGAAAGAGGAATTCTTGGCTATTATAATGGCCTGCACTGTCTGGAACACATGCCTATAAACAGAGAAGACAGATAACTAAATCTGCCCGTTGGAAATCACTGGAACTACCCCAACGCCCAGGGCATACAGGACTTGCCAGGTTTCTAGAACAGAGAAAACAGATTTTCAGCTCTCTTTGCCAAGTTTTTGAAGCTATTGAGAAGACTGAAAGGGCTAATAAAGCCAAGTGGGATTTTCAGACACAACTAACCAAGTAAGGCATACATCTCGCAGGCTTAAGGCACTTCAGAAAATCTCATTAGGCACCTATCTGCATCTTCAGACACCTGTATGTTTTGAAACTCTGGTTTCTTTTCTCTGATAATTCAACCTTTTATGTACTTGTTGCCTATTCTTGCTTACATCTAGGCTTTCACAACAAGATGCAGTAGGCTTTTGACCTTGGAAAAGGGATCCTGGAAAACTATTTTACAGTGCTTTTTAAAAGAAGGGACTAAGCACAGAATAATACCTCTCAAAAGAATAGATTGAACAGCATTTTTTTTTTTTTCCTGTTTAACCAGCACAGCCATAGATTATAGGGAGTTTGGTTTCATTATATAACAACCCATCATTGTTCCCTAATACATTATCTCCTCAGGAGGCCCCATTTCAGAGAGGCTACATAGACACACATTTCTTAATAGCAGAGCTAAGTGGTGGCATGATCTAGTGGAGTAATTATATAACTGGCAACTAGGCTTTCCTGATTGTAATACAATTGTAAATTTACATCTTCAAATCAAATTTTTAGACAACTAAAAAGTGCTTACTTCAAGAGATCTGTATCTAACTCATTTGTTGAAAAAAATGATCATTTACCTCTTTAGGATCTCCTTTAATCATGTTTATCCTCATTACAATCAGAAACTTCTGGGACACCACATTGATTTCAAAAGCATACAAATAAATACCTCACAAATTTCAGATATGGAAGCAGAAACCAAAATATGTTAATTAAAATTAGACATTTGATAAAATTATTCTCATTAGTAAGAAAAAGAAGAAGGAAAACTAAATGGAATCTTAGAGTTCTTACTAATGTTTACCTTCAGAAGGAGTTTGTCTGAAAATGCCCAAGTAAAGCACTTCTATCAAAGTAACAGCCAGTTGCTAATGACAGTAAAAGCAATGATATTCTAAGAGACCTTTGGGTAATGCTTTTCCTTCTCTACCTGGAAAAGCTTTACATTTTTTGTTATGAAATATGGTATGAGATTATGCATTTAGCACACGCTTTTAAATCTTCTCCATATGGTACCAATCCTTCTACAAATACAGACCATGTGGCTATCAGGATTTATGAACAATGTGTGCAAGCTGTCAGACCACTGAAGTGGATTCTGAAATAAAGCATGGTAGATAAGTAGATCCCATATGAATACTTCCCCAGGCTTCCTCTTTTTCTGAAATTTTTATTCAAGCTCTGCTAAGAATCAGTGCAGAGAGGACTTTTACTCTTCTGGAGTCAAAGCACCTTATCAAATTATCCTAAGTGGTTTTGCTATAAAATTATTTTAATGCTCTAGAGACAGTTTCATGCTGAGATTTATGAAGGCTTACAATAAAATTTCACTTTTAAAACAATGCTATGATTTACCTTTGTACAGTAGGAATGGAAGAAAACAGAGGATAAAACCCCACTCTGATTTTTACATCGTCAGTGGTAGAGCCAACCTCAGTAACAAGAGTCAACCCAGTTTTGAGAGCTGAAAGCTTTCATCCTGCTCCCTTCATCAGACATACGTCTTATATATTTGTTGATCCTGTTTACTCCCTCTCTGTGGGGCTTGAATATGAATGTGCTTCTTTCACATCTCTCCTTATTGCCTGCAGCTTCCATCTTACTCTCTCCAGATTAGCAACTGAATAATAATTGTATTGATTGATATACATTATCCTTCACAATATAAATTAACCTATTTGCATAAATTTACAAAAAAAACAGAGGACAACAACAACTCATGGTCAAGGTAGCTGCTGCCAAACAGTCAATGACAAACCCTCTACTTTCCTTAACCCATAACCAATGCCTTTTTATTCATGAGAAAGATCTTCTCGGCTCCTAGCACAGGCATAAATTAAGCCTAAACCAGATTTTGGATCTGACAGGAAAGGATCATTTCCATTCCACCTGATTCTAACCTCATTTGCATTGACTTTTCACTAGTGTTAATTCTGCTAGTTTTATTAAGGGTGTTTCTAATCTTCATCATTGTAGATAAAAATCAGAACCTTATATTTCAGGTTTAAAGTTTGAAGATCTTTTTCCATCTTGAAATATTTGCAATTCACTCTAATTCTATCTATATTAGTGCAAACCTGGAGTAACTCCAGCTGGAGACTATAACTTTTTGGCAAGCAGATAATGAGAGAAATTTAGCAACAATTTCTTTTGCTCATGTAACAGACTGCAGCTCCAGCAGAAGAAAATACTATTAGTGGTCATAACTGTAAATTCTAAAATCTTTCATCTCTTTTAGCATAGAAAAGAAATTACACATCATGATAAAACTACGGAAAGTAGATGCTTTTGTAGTTAAAGACTTAAATTGACATCAGTCAAGTGATAATGAAACTTCCAGAAGATGCTTTTACCAAATCAGATTAGTTAACAATTTCTAAGGAATGCTAGCACAGCATATTCAAAAGAAGAAGTATGAATTTTTTTAGCAAGAATTTTTATTATCTCAAACCATTGATATGTCTGTTAGGACTTGATGCTAAATGTTGCACAATGGAAGGGGAAAAAAAGGCTAAAAATGTTGGCTTAAATTGAAAACCAACCCTCCCACAGAATCATTTTAGATAGCTAAGATTATGCACAGTATGAGTTACAGGGTTAGTAATGTAATTTGAATAAAACTTAACAATTATCTCTGAGCTACAGATTGTCACAAACTAACGCTTGATGGACAGAAGAAAAAAGACATAAGCAATAATATTTAATAGCGAGGAATCCTCTACTTGTCTAATATTTGAAAATAATCTATTAGGTCATCTTTTCTTTAGCAGATGTATTGGTTCCTATTATTATTACTATTCAAATTTCACCTCTCTGGATGGAGAATAGCTTTGTTCGGGGAACTTGGGGGTGTTGGAATGGATTCAGGCTGCTTACTACTGAAGGAGCTGGCAGTACACATGCACTAGAGCAGACAGACCAAAGGACTCAACTGATGGGAGTCCCAAAGGAAGAGGAGTGAGCCCTAACCAGGGGTCCTCCCTCCATCTCTTGAGTTGGAGTCCATGCCCTTATTTTTCATTTTTCCAGACCTGGTCTGAACACAGTCATTCTCTTTTTCACCTCTCCTGTATGTCCTCTTTCCCTGATTTTGGTTTGTTTGGGGGATTATTTTTTCCCATGAAAACAAAAGGGCCATGTTGTTGCCTTGGCCTAGGTGTAGTGCTGGCTAGCGATGGCTCATTTCCATAAAATTTTCTCTCTGAACAGTCTAATCACAACATGCAAGATCTTCTGGCCTTCTAGATGATGTTCCTCTAACATTTTTTGCTATGCCATATCATGCTAGTATTAAAATTTGTCCAGGGATATATAAACCAGCACCCTTGCACCTCCAAACCCCTGCTTTCATACAGTTCTTCCAAAGTACCAGACCTGAACTCACTATTGCTACTTCCCTAGCCCTTGTTCAGTACTGCTCTGCTGACAGAAGTATACAGCTCTTTTGAAGAGGTGCAAAAGGTTTCTCTATTTAACTCTTAACAAAATGAACATTACCCCATATGTAAAGCAACAGAGCTTGGAATCACCCGTTTATTGAAAAACAGTGATACCAGCCTGACTGCTTTTGCAAATGTACAGGGATGCACAGAATCACTACAGACAATTTATTCAACAAATTGAGCAGTGATGAATTGTGCCCCACATGGATCACAATATATACACTTTCCTTAACAGTTTAGTATATTTCAAATCTATGGATTGCTGGTTAACTATTTTTGCTGATCTGAATAATTCAATTCAAAATTATCCTGACATCTAATATCAACCAACTTGTGTTGTTTCTATTCCCAAATCAGCTGGATTAATATTATAACCATATACTCAATGGCAGATTAATCTATTATTTCTGCTTCCACTTGAAATTATCACATTTGAAATAAATTTTAGCTCTGGATCCAAAATTAATTTTTTCAAATGTTCTTATGAATAAAATTCCACTATTGAAAGAGTTATTAGATTTATTTAAAGAACTTATGAAGAGGTACAATTTAGGGGTGAATATGAGCTAATCAAAATTAAATACAGACACAGCAAAAGAACTTTTAAAGAATATTTCTTATGATCTTCATAGCTTTAATGATTGTTTTTGCTCAAGCCTGGCTTTTACATGGGGATTGTTGTGATTTAAGTAGCTTTGGCTTGAGACTGAATTAGAAATCAACAGGAGAACATCAATAGGGAAGTCACATGAATGCAATAATTTTGAAATTGTCTAGATAATTAAATGTCAAGCAAAACGAGGATGTAACTGGCCTCAGTGTAAAAGCCATGGGGAACTTTTAATATTCCTTTTCTCAATTTCATTTCAATGGAATGTGAAGTCAGATGACACATTTGTGGCGAGATGATAGAGTGGTTGACCGCTCAAAGAAATGACCATTCAATTATGCAAAGTTAATTTCCTTTTATTAGTCTCTGCATATCACATATTGATCCATCATCAAAAATTGGCATCCCTTGGCTCAAAGAACTGAAATGACTACCATCTTTAAAGGCACTTTTCGTGAAACAAGTATGTGCCAAAACCTGTAGGTATTACAATGCACAAAAGTTCCATTTTGCGGAACAATACAGACATCCATCAGTAACTGTTGTACAGACTCTTCTCTTCAACTTAGCACACTCAGCAACATCTTAGTGAAAATGCTGGCTCTGATTAGTCTTCTTGACAAAGGCAATGCTTTCTAGAACTTTTATTGAGGGGGAAGAGACAATTGAAATTCAGATGAGCGATATCCAGTGAAGTCTGGATGCATGTTCCCTATTGTTATGTGGGAAAATACTAAACTTGGATGAATTTTGTCAGGCATCTTGATGCCTTCAGCAATGAAAAACTGATGTACTCATTACTATTTACAAGACAATGTCCTTATTCAGGCAGCCTTTCAGTATGGACATTTTTGCATATTCAATGGCAGAGCTAACTGCTGTTGGAAATAACACCCATGTCCCCATGGGGCAGAAAATGAAGTGGCTCTTGAAGACACGTGTTAAGAACAGGCAGCTGCAGAAATGGAGGTAGCTAAAACAGATTTACTTGCTAGTAATAGGTTTTAACTTTTGGTGAGCCCTGAAGTGGTCAGGCAATTGGACCAGATGACCATTGTAGGTCCCTTCCAACTGAACTATTCTATTCTACTCTAATCTCCTAGTCACAGGGAAGATATTTGGCTCAAAAGAAACCATGCACCCTTCAAGTCCTAGGAGAGCTTAACAGATGATATGACTATTACAGACATAAAACTAAATGCTAAATAAAAGGCCAACTGCTTTTATTTTTTGAAAATAATTGGAACTATTTTACCACACATTTAATTAAGTTCTGCTGCATTTACAAGCCACTGTTTCTCTAAATAGCTCCATGAGTTAGCTGTTCAAATCACTTCATGAGAATTCTTTGTCTTGAACCAAATCTGAATGGGCCTCTGAGCATGCCAGATTTTATAGCTGGTTGGATGTTTCTGCCTTCCTCAGGGAAACTCTGCAGAGGTTGGGGCTGAATATCAATTTGTAACATTCATCCTTTTACATATCTAGATTACATGTTATATGTAGCCCTATGGCTGTTAACAGTTTTCCACTGTCACGAATAGAGTCAGAAAGGTTCACATATTAGAGTTTGAAATTAAAAACTGAAATGCATTGCAGAAGGAAACTTCAGGACCACACACACCCCTGTGTCTCTGCTGTTTTAATGGAATTTGTCCTTCCCAGAGACACCATTTCAGAAGATAAATTTAAATGATTATGAAATTCTCCTCCCTGACCCACACCCCTTCTCTAGACTTCTTACGTAGTCCATCCTTTACTGTGGGAATAGCTGTGTCACAGTGAGAGGATTGTGTGTCCCAGAAATACATTAACTAACTAATAGACAGGAGATAGGAAAAGAAGGGTGACAAGCTATCCCTTTTCATATACAAATAGATAGTGTAGTAAGTAACAATTTTGGGACAAGAGTTTCCTGGGAAAAGAATCCAATGTGAAGGGTAAAAGGATTTCTATTTATACATTATGTTTCCATTTGTACCGTTCACTAAGTATGAAACCTCCTTTTTAAATCTATGTCTCCTCGCGTCTTGAAGAAGAACAGACTATTCCTGCCTGTCTGACTCATGTATCTCTGGGCAGTCAGACCTTCTGACTCATTGGATAGTCAAAAAATCTCAGATTAACAATAGTGCGTGGCTGCTAAAAATAGGAACTGTAGACCCTGGAACTGAACACAGGCAGAAATAAACACATTTCCTCTGAATATGTGCAATCACTGAAACATGAACAAAAGTGTTCGCATTATGCTTCTTCACTTGTATTTCATTACTTTTGTTAGAAAACCAGATCTCAAACTTGCTCTGCAATTGTTTCAAAACATCAGTAGAAGAGACATGTCAAGAAACAGTGACCACGTATCTTTCTGACCTGTACACCTGGAAGTAACCTGATTGCGTTTAAGATAGAATACCTGAACTGATAATATAGTGATCCTGCCACCTAAACCACAGTGCTTTTTACAGATGTCTCTCAGAATACACATGCCAATGCTCAAACGTATTAGAAGAATCTTTGCTTACTTTTTTTTTTTTTTTTGGCTTTGTTTTGTGCTGGTAAGTTAGCCATTCTTGAACTCATCAGAAGGACAGATTTTTAGAAAGATACACTGAAAAAGATGATCCGTCTATAAAATTTGCATATCTTGCTGCTAACTTTTTGAAGTGGTGTGATCATTGCGATATAAGATATAAAAGCAAATTAAACTTCATAACCTGGAATGTAGTCCTACAGAATTTCCAGGAAAATTAATCATGAAAGGCATAAAGACTATTCATATTGCCTTTTATCCTGAATCTGCTGTTGATGCTGAGACCAATAGTTAACTTGTCTGTCAGCATGATGAATTTGTATTAGTATTTCAATTACATTCGTTTTAATCAACCAGTGGCCTACCTGTATAACAGAATTTCACAGAATTGAAACTGCAGCTGTCTTCTGAACCAATATGATGAAAAAATTCTGTTCAAATAAAGAATTGGGGCATGTGATCAGCAGGAACTTTTAAAGCTTAACTGCTGATCTCCTGCATCAGCACATTTTCTTGCATAGCAGCTTCAATATCCTTGACACTAGCTGCATGCTCCTCTCCAGTAAAATATCCTACACGGGTTACTTAGAAACTATAATTATCAATGCCAAATAGTATCTGAGTGATCAACTTAATGGTTGGGAAGGTTAGAGAATTACTATCTTCAATGAAAAATTAAGTATAAGAATTTCAGTAACTTCGAAAGAATCCTATCAAACTGCTAGTCTTAGGAACCAAAATTTTAGGCTTGAAAAAGAGATTTCAAAAACTGCCAGCATTCCACAGGCAGCAGTGCTTTAATCAGGTTCTATATTTTAAGATGTAATCTTAAAACCAAAAAAACCCAAACAAACAAAAAAACCAAAACAACCCAAACAGCACAACCAAAAAACTTGTAGAGCAGAAAAACATTTTTCAAACATATTTAAACTTTTTCTTATCTTATCTAAGTACTTGCACTTATGCTCATGACTGCCTCAATTGGGCAGTCTTCTTTTTAAAATAGTTATTCCATGTTGCTTCAAGGAGTATTTTTTGGCAGTAGTTAGAGATAATGCTCTATCTGGCAACCCATTTTTGCTGATCCCTGGAGTAGCATTTTAAAGGAGGCTAGGCTAGAGAGAAAGAGAAAGAATGTGATCGTGCACAGCTGGCAAGCTGGAAAATAGATATTGAAGAAAAGGTGGGAAAAAAATCCATAGAATTCTGAAAAAAGAAATAAGATTGGCAGGGATTAAGATGATTCAATGCCAGAAAAAGAGTTCTGCAACCCAAATAGTCCAGTCTTTGACTGCTTTCTTAACTCCTGTCAAGTCTAGGCAACAATGCTTTGTAAAAGAGTGCCGAAAACTCCGTGTGGCTGCCAAAAATAATCAAAGATTGACTTAGAGACTGAAATTGCTTCTATTCAATGCACCATTGAACTGGGACTTGAGAGATATAAGTAGACAGATATTTGGACATACAACCTTTGGCAACAGCAGAAGTTATTGTATTTATGTCACAAGTAACAAAAATGAGGTGCTCTTTCTTAAAGTGTTGGACTACCCTAGACAAGAATGTCACATTTGTAAAGAGCATTCATAGTTGATTACAACATCATCTTTCCATCATCTTTAGATGGAATTTAGGTTGAAACTATAACCCTTCTGAATTACACCACAATTTTATCAGAGACTCAAGGAATTAAATACAGGAATTAAAGCTTGCTCATTCTGGCACAGTCCTTGTTAACACTTGAAAAGAGCATGCTTTCAGGTTTTGAAACTTCCAGAGGGCCTGGCATCCAAATGACCTTGAAATATTTATTTTTTTCTTCTTTTCTGCTCCTGTCCCTCCAAGTTTTTGTTTTCTGAGGAGACTCTGAAATTACAACCAAGAAAACAAGAGGATGCACTTGTAGAAATTACTAGGTAGTGGCAAATTTATCAGTTTGACATTGGTTGAATGAAGTGATAGGATGATACTGAAGAGACAGGTGCAGAAGTTCACAGAAAATCCTTATTTGGTCATACACAGAAAACAAACTGATGGCTGGAAACAGCAAGAACCACCATAGTTCTGCCAACATGACTTATACTGTACTTGGAAGAAGAAACTTGAGCTACTTCCTATCATCATCTATGTCTGGATCATGTATCAAAGAGATCTAATCTGTTACAAAGGGTTTGTCTAAAGAGGTATTACTATAAAGAAGTAAGTTGAATTCTTGGTCTCATTTCAGTTCTACCACACTGTTACCCATATATCAGCCACCATTACTGCAAAGTAGCTTTCTTCCTGGCAATCTTCGCAATAGACAGACGTATTAGGCCGGTAATGATACTTTCTTTGTGATTTATGCTGAGGCAGTTTGTACTATTGCATACTTGCCCCAGGCCCTTCATCCTATCAAAAGCATACGTTCAGTGTGAAAAACCCATATCACACACTAGTATTAAGCATACTTCAGAATATATTTTCAAATGTATTGTAATCTTTAAGGAATCTTACTTAAAAAAAAGCACATTACAATGAAGTCTTTGCTGTATTTATCACTGTATTAGAGTACAAATCCAGATAATGACAGAATCAGACCATTGTGCAGATAAGATTTTCCAGAGAACCTCTTTGCAAAAGAATCAAACCAGACATAATTATGCCAAGCACACCCTTAGTAATAAAGATTCAAATATGTATCTATGAAACAATGAACCTCTTCTTGACAAGCATCACATACAGCTAAAGGGCTTCATGTTTTGATAGCTATAACTAGGTTCTACATAAAATTTAATCAGTTTATAGTCCACGCCAGAACTTCCACATTCAACAGTTAACTTTTCTGTGTCCCAAGACACCTAAAACAGCTTCTGCTATCTTCATTGGGACTATAGTTTTATAGCATTGAAGTGATAATCATTTTTTGCCATCTCATTTCATTAGCTTTTTTCTGTTTCAGAGAAAAAACCATACGTCTTGCATCTAAAGCAGCACTGATCTGGTCATCAGCAATGTGTCACACTTCAGCAAGTACTTCCACCTGGGACAAGCCCTGTGTAGCTTCTACACCTGCTCCAACTCCTTTTCAGCACATCTATCAGAAACTTTGGCCCATAATTATCTTGGGCAAAGTCCCAGCTGTAATTAAGTATTGGATTTGCCTGTATATATGCACACATGGGAGCACACAAAGAGAACAAGTCTAGCCATGCAGCACAGTAATGCATTCCTTGTTCTATTTCCCTGATATTGATGCAATAGAACAGTGACAAAAACCTAATAAAAGTGTACATATATTTAAAAAAAAAAAAAGGGCATTGTCTGCCTTCTGAATGAATATAAATGTATCCTGCAACAAAACAGAGTTGGTTTTTTTTTTAATTCAGCTAGAACTAAATGTTTTTCTTTCTCTGCCTAAGTCTGAAATAGGCATTCCTAGGGTCTGAGTTTATATAAATATCTTTCACAGACGCTAAGCAAAAATACCTTATGGTAGGTACACAGAAAAAAGCAAAAAAGAAAAAAGAACTCATTAATCAGTTTTATCCATGTCAGCTTTTTTTGAGAGTATTTTTTCTCTAGAGAATAAAATTTCATCAGTAGCTCTATACAGAATCTCTCCTGGTTTCTCAGTGATATTTTGTGTATCAATACATATAAAACAAGCCATGATTCTTTTTAATGACTACAGCAACGTTCAACCAATGCAACTGAGAAATCAGGCCACAGCAATTGTGTGGAAAGAAGGGATAACTTAGGAGAAGAAAAAAGAAATAAAATCAAGAGACTTCTTAAACAAAGAAAGAATGGGGAAAAAGGCAAAATATTATTTTAAATCTCATTTGAAAATATAATATACAGACCTAAATAATAATAATGGATCCAAACAGCTCATGTGCTGAAAAAACATGAATCTTTGTGCTTAGACCTATATAGAGTTTTCTGATCTTAGCAGCCAGATGAGAGGTACTGAGGGATAGCAAGCCCTATATTCAGAAATACCTCTATGAACTTAAATAGAGAAAACACCTCCTGCATTGTCGGGGGTTTTTTTTTTGTTGTTGTTTTTTAAAGACACTTGTCAGTACATCCTCTTAAACTCCAAATCTCTGACTACACCAGAAGCTGCACCATGGAGCTTATGTAAAACATGAGTTGTGTATGGTTAAGCGTAAGATCAGAGTGTAAGTAGATTCTCAACATCAGTTCTTTTGCTGTGGTAAAACGAGGCAACTAGACGTTGATGTCTGGGGCTAAAAACAGGCAACTCTTTACAAGGACCCCTAACCACTGCTCAATTACCTTGAAATCATTACAGAATTAGAAGCCTTCTGCTACTCATCACCTGGACTTACAATCAGGCATGGCAGGTATTTAACTAGCAGTATGAACTACCTCGCTAACACCAAAGTGATCTAGATGTCACATTTGGAGGAATGATGCTAAAAAAATGAGGAAAGTGGTCATTTCACAAGGCATCACTAAGGTTGGAAAAGAGCTGGAAGATCATCAAGTCCAACCATCAACCCAACATCACCATGCCCACTAAACCACGTCCCGAAGTGCCAGGCCCACATGTTCCTTGAACTCCTCCAGTGATGATTCTCCCTATTCAGCACATTTGAGGCTACATCAGGCTCCGCACCAAAGATACAAGCAAGATACTGGCATACCAACATGATTAGGTGGCTGGAGCAGATGATGTATGAGGTGAGGCAGAGAGAACTGGGTTTGCTCAGCATGGAGAAAGCTGAATTTGCATGGAGAGGGTGCAGGGACAATCTAGCTACTGCCTTCAACTGCAGCTACCTAATGAGAGGATGGATAGAGAGTGGAGCCAGACTCTACTCAAAGCTACACAACAAAAGGACAAGACGCAACAGACACAAATTATAGCAAGAAAAATTCTGATATAAGGACTTTTTGGTTGGTTTTTTTTTGTTTGTTTCTTGGGGTTTTTTGGGTTTTCTTTTTTTTACAATAAGGGTGATCAAACACTGTAACATGCATCTAGAGAGGCTGTGGGATCTTTGGAAGCCTCTGAGCAAGCTGATCTAACTTTGAAGTCAGCACTGCTTTCAGCACGTGGTTGTGCAAGATGACCTAGAGAGGAACCTTCCAATCTAAGTTATTCTATGCTTTTGTTATATTGTATAATTTCTTAGGTTTCTTTTTCTTTTTTATGCTTTTTTACTCAGAAAAGCATATTTCTTCTGTTGTGTATACATTAAAAGCCAGTAACAGAGATGAGCCATTACTGTAAAACCCAAGTTTAGATGATCTAAATACACGGTCATTTCCTAAAGTATGGGCAGTGGTTCTCACTCAGGCATTGTTCCACTAAGTGAACTGACTAGTTCATGGTTCACTCATGCACTCTAGAGACGTTTTCATTTGTGTCTGAGTTTCAGAATTAGCAGCTTTCCTCTATTACTGAGACTAAAAGGGAGATTTGTTCACAGTAGACTTTCAAAACTTCCTGTGTTTTGCCATGCTCTGTTTTACACATACGCCTTTTTAAAGAAATGTCTGTGTGGTAGAACATTTTATAATTATTCTTTGTCCACAGGAGTGAGCTAATATTTCTGGCCATTTTATAAATCATACAAGGAGAAAAATACAATATTTTTGCATGTCTTTCTGCAGAAAAATTTTGAGTAGCTCTAAAAAAAAAAAAAAAAAAATCACTGCAACTTTAAACACCAATGGCCATTTAACTTAAATTTTGACAGCAATGACCAGTATATATTTTTATCCATTAAAAATGAGTGCTAGAGATTAACCTAAATTGAAATCTGAATTTCAGATATGCTCTGTGCACTTTTCTTTGCATCGCTCTAATGGCAGATCTGTGGGATTACACAGTCAGAAGGCCAGCAGAAACCTTCAAAAGCCATTTATTACAATGATTTTCATCGTCCAAAAAGCACAACTCCCTTTCGGGTTACATATCGTCTTGCAACAATTACGTGAATAGGGACCAGAAATTTCACGGTCAAATGCCATTAGATGTAGCCACTTCTAACACTTTAAGACTCCTTTGAATTCAAGAGTAGCATGACCCAGAGTTTGAAAATCCCTAGTTTATTTCATCCCTTTAAGCATCATTTACTCTTTCTCCATGTTCCAAGGGAGAATCAAATATACTTACCTCATTTTTAACAGATGTTTGCTTAGTCTTTTGGAAAACTTCCAATGAAAGAGACTCCACAGCCTTCTTTGGCAATGTATTTCAAAGCTTCACGATCCTTATTGTTAAAATTTCTTTCCTAATATCTAGTCTGCACTTCCTATCTCTAGACTAAACATTCCTAAGCTGCAAGTCATGCTTTGATCATTCTTCCTCTGCACTCTTTGCAGTTGGTGCATACCTTTCTTAACATGTACTACCTAGAACTAGCCTCAGTGTTTCGTCTAAAGTCTTACCAATGCTTCGTAAGATTGAAGGGTTCTGTCATTTCTTCTGCAGCCTGTTCTCCCACTCATGCATGCCAAGATTGCATCTATTCTCTTTACAATAGTATAATGGGCTATATAGCTCTGTGCTGGTTTCCTAATATCATCTTCCTTGCTTTTGCTGTCAAAGATGCATCTTGCCTTTGCCTCAACAATTTCTGGATGCCAGAAGAGCCATTTGGGTCCCCAGCCACAGGGATATAATTTACTCCTGCTGTGAGCTTCTTACACTGGGAACTAGAGCAGTTCCCAGCCTACGCCACACCATAGCTATGTCCTCCAAGAGCACCGAGCAAGCACAGCCTAGAACAGGAGGACCTAAACCTGAATGGGTAGCCACCATCAAGAGCAAAAACCATGAACAGGTTTCTAGGTACATTAATCCCTAATGCACTTCTCTAGCTGCAAGGCACATAAAATGATAAGTCATACAGCTCTGGGTTGGTTGTATTCTTCTTATATCTACAAAAGGCATATGCATACAGGCTACAGAGTTGCCAAAATTATTCTGTAACTTCCCGGGACTAATGCTGCAAGCCCTTTTAAATTATTTTCTGCACTTAATTCTTTTAAATCTATTTTTGGGGAATTAAATAGAAGTGTCTAGGATGCTATAATCTTATTTTTCAATATTAAACATTCCTTTGCTAGGAAATACAGACATTAACCATATTAAGGTAATTTGACCTTAACTACATGCCTTGTTTTGGATAACTGGTAATAAAGTGAAAGATGCAAGTTAGTATATAGTCTGTGCTGTGCAGGGAGCTTGGTGTTATAACAGAAAACTTAACTTCTACATTTCCTCACATACTGTATTCAATTATGGAATCTTAACATGAGCTTTGGCAAGAAATACGTATTCTCCTTCTCCTTTTCCCTTCCTTGCTCCCTGCCCTCCTTTCCTCTCTCCTCCATTCTTTTCCTTTATTTTCTCCCAGAAAGTGGAACAAATAGGTCTTTTCCAGCTTGTTGTTCTGAACAATATAGCCACTTGCTCAGCCGAGGCAGGCAGCCCTCTCTTGACTTCTATGGAAAGTGGCTGTTGCTTTGCTTACCACACCTTTAATTTAGAGTAATGAAGCACTGTAAATATGTGATTACAGGCTATAAAATCAGACCTTCCAATGCTTTAAATACCTGCTGGAGCCTTTTTATATTCTTAATGCCTCTTATCACATTAAAAGGCTTAGCTGCAGCTCCCATCAGAAATGGAAACATTTCAATAGCCCTGAGCAAGCATTTGGGATGATTGCTGTCAGACTAGAAAATTTTTCATACAGCATGCATTCAGTGAAACAACATCATTATTTTTTAGTTTCTGAAAGGAAATAAGGAGTTGCATGGTAAGTAAACATTCTCATGGGAGGTTAGCGTATAGTGCATGAGGATCAAGAGTGTCTGCGTATTGTAAGTAATGATGGGAATCTGAACTGTGTGTTTTATATGCAAACATAACAGTAATTCTGCAATTCCTTCTTGAGTTATCTAGTCCTGTTCTTGTCAGTGAATTTCATAGACACCAAAGGCAGATGCCTGAAGAAAAAAAAATGTTCTTTACGAGCTAATTCACAACGTGCCTACAGAGATATAAGCACTCTAAGACATCCAACAGATATAGCAATAAAGCATAAGAAACACCTTTCTATACTGTACATGTAATCTAGAGTAAATCTGGCAGTTACATACTTTATTCCTGTTTGCAAGAAGTGATATTCTGTAATTCTCCTTTCAAGTCTCCATTATTTTTTTATTTCTGAAAAAAAGAAAGCTGCTTTTTTCTTCTCCTATACAATCCAAGGGACTATTTCCTCTTTACTGGTAACCTCCAGCATGCAGGAAAATGCTAGCATTGATTCCATTAACTGAGTTTGGGGCAAAATTTATTTTATACCCAAAGCTTTGAGACCTGTATGAATAATAAGTGCTATATGGAGGACCCAAAAATCGAAACAATTACTGTTCTACAGGAAAGGTTTGGGCTTCCTTCTAATGCATTTACCAGTAGAAGAGAGCCTGATGGCTTTAATCCTTCCAAGACTTCAATAAAGAAATCAAAGCACTATGCCTCATGCTTAATCCATGACCTTTGCCAGAAAGAATGAACAGTGGTCAATAGCGATATTGTTTTGCTTCACTTGAGCAGCAGAGGTCTGGGAAATTGCTCTTTCACTTCCAGAGTCTTCATTGGAGGAGTCCTCAAGAATCAGATCTTTCCTCCACATTACCCACTGCCTGTACAAAGCTGCTGGGAGAGCCGGTAAGATAACAAACACTGTCGTGCTGGCAGTCTGTGAGCCAGCCCACAGCTCCAAGTCTCCTTTTTATCACATGTAAACAGCACCATCCCTCAGCTTTCTCAGTGCCTCTATGAAAACGGCATGTGGAGGCATGGTATCTACCTACAGCTGAACAACCTACGCAAGACTGAGTAACATTGGTAAGAAGCAGCTTTTTTCTCTCCTCTCAAAGACGTTTGTCCTGAGATTTTCTAACTGGGGTTTATTTAGTCTCATCTGGATTCCTTAAGACATCACCCAAATAGCCATTGTAGCAAGAAAGCCCACTTGTCTGCATGTCTAGAAAGAAACAGGACCAGAGAGGAAAATATCACCTAAGTATCTGTAGACACTGCCATGCTTATCTCAGAGCTTTATGCAGTTGGAAGCACAAATCACAGAGGCACTTCCCTGCAGTACTCTGCTTCCTATTCCAACAGTCTGCTGGATACAGAGATGAAGGTCCCTGTTAAGAAAAACACATCTTCCTGGTGACCATAGAACTACCCTTTGAGTTTCTACAACACTTTTTTTTTCACTCGCACAGTTAAACACCAACTAATGATGTCACAATTTTCAGAGCAGCTAAGCCCATCTTTTAAGATTACACTTACAAGAGAGAAAACTGATCATGATCTCATTAGTTTCAGAACCAAAGTATTTTTTTTTTTCTGTTGAGCTTTCCCTTGACAAATTTCTACCCACCCACAAGCACAAATGAGCAAATAACAACAAAATCCTGTGACTGAAACAATCAATTCCTTTCTCCAAACTCAAAAGGAATTGGCCAAGACCATTAATTTTTAAATATTTTTGAGATACACAGATATCACTGTCACATAGGCTATACAAACACTTCAGTGGACAGTCTCCAAATTACGCAGACATAGATGAGAGTATAAAACCCGTGAAGTAATCTGTGTGAGTCCCACTGCAGTAGTCCTGGAGGAAAGACTGGCCCTTTCATCCTAGAGAAATCAGTTTATAGTAACTAGGTCAGATTAGTGGCTAGGAAGGGATTACTTTTAGAAACCTTATGAAAAACAAAGTTGTAAGCAGAGCCACCAGTTGAGATTTATAGATCCCTCATGTAGGGATAAGCAGAGCTTCCATAGTGCCCTTCATCAGAGGGTGTGTAAGCCAGAAAAAGTGGACCCAAGAAGATTTGCTGTTATTAAAATATTTAGGGAATGTGCAATTCTATAGGATCAGCCTGCAGTCACTTTCAGACTCAACCATGCTGCAGATGAACTGCCAGCTACCGAAGCTTCCAAATAATGACTCAACTCATTAAAAGAAACTCAGTCACTGTCAAAACCTCTGAGTAAGAGCTCAGACAGCTGAAGACATCCCTCTCTTCCTTGTGGCTTTCCAAGTACTTGAACTTGGTTCGTGGCAAATGAGGGTTTGCTTGTTTGGTTTTGTTTTCAAAGATAACACAGCTTAAACTAAGAGGTAGAGAACACTATACAGGTACAAGTCAGTGTATACAATTTTGGCTTTTCCTAATGAGAACCAATCTGGTTTTGGGACAGCTCTGTGGCAAAGTGTTTTATTTATGACTGATTCATGGTTATTATATAAAGCCTTCTGCTTTTCCAAATAGGTCTTTTGAGAGGATTTTAATAATACATGGTGACCCCAAGAGGGATAGGTAACAGTGCTACTAATACATCAGAACATGAACAACTTTTATGCAGCAATGGATATTGTAAGACTTCTCTCTCTGCAAAGTGCCAGCTGGGTAACAGTTTTAAGAGACCAGAAAAGAAACATATCACTGTTTTGTAACACAAACTTCTGAAACCCCCCTGACTAATTTTCTCAGCTGTTTTTATCTTTTATAGATAAAACTATTTAGAGATTAAAGTAATTTTACATAAATATTTGATGCTAGACTTCATTATGAATCTGGGTTTAGTAACAGAGACTGACAGAATTCACAGGCAGCGTTTTTCCAATACAAAATCATTTAAGCATCTGCCGGCTGCAAGAATAAATGTCTCTACCAACTTGTCAGAGCTTGTCAGGCCTATAATTATGTTCTACAGCATTAAAGAAACTACTTTTGATTGTGTGGGTACGAACTGCAAAAACAACAATACCAAATTATGAAGGCTACAAGCAGAACAGAGTCGGTGGGAATGTGCACACTCTTTACTGACCAAGGGCTCCTTATCTCTTGCCCCCCTCTGATGTGTGCACGGGCCCTGGCAACTGCTACCTCTCCATATCATCCTACTGCAAAGGATTTTTATTGCAAAGCTGGTATGCACCTCCCCTGCTACATGGATGCCAATATCTCAGCATACCACTGTCAGCCTACAGCCATCCCACCTGACACTGCTATATCATAAGGTCTTGGGAGCTGAAGAAAGTCGCATTAGGTCAGCTGCTTGATGCAAGTCCTCCAAAGAACATATTTAGTGTTGGCGATTTAGGAGGCGACAATATTTTCTGTATATGGCAGCATGGTCACCGTTCCCACTCAGTTGATTAGAGGGTGCCTTTTGAAATCCTCACTGCAGTTTCAGCTGTAAATGGTATTCAGCCTTACCCCTCATCCCAAACTCTTTGGTAACACTGCTTTGTGCTGTTGTGCAGCTTTCATATTAATCTTCCTTTGCATGCCAGACAGCTAGCTACATTTAAATAGTATGCAAGCAGCTTGCTTATATCCTCTTACTAACATAAGAAGGTAGGGTTACAAGTTTCAGTATTTACTGACTTCAAGAACAAGGGCAAATATACCTTTTAACAATATTATTTTTAAACTGAAAGAATGCATTTCCAGCTTGCTAATCCAAAACACCTTTTGATTCCCAAACTTTTTGATTATACCTACGCACAACCTGCATTTCTCTCACTTGCAGAAGGCAAAGAGAAGATACTGAAAGAATTAGTAGTTTTACTGCTTGTAATTAGCATGAGTGATATTATAGATATTACCTATAAATGATACAGTATACGCTAATTATATGGATAACAAAGCTACTTAAAAACTAAACACTAATTCAACTTTAAATACTTTATCTAACTACTTAAAAAAAAAAATCAGTTTCCTACATTAAAACCATAAGTTTTGCCCAATCTCCAGAAATAGCCATCACTTTTAGTCAAAAAATGAATTTCAAAGCTATGCTGTTAGAATGTCTATTATCTCGTCTACTATTTAAGCCCTTTAGAAAAACTAACCTACAAAAAAACCCCACAACACCAAAACCAACACGTATGCTTATACTATCATGTTGACATTAAATGACGTAAGACAATTTATTTCTATGATGCACTTTTTTTAAAAATGTATGACACTATGTTAGGCAACAGACAGGGTTTAGTTTTGCCAAAACGCCCACAATACTGTAAAATGAGCAAAGAAAACCCTCAGGAAGTCACACCAAAGGAAAACACTCCCTCTTTTGTCTCCATCCTCAGACTACCATTCACCTGGAACCTAGTTCCTCTTGCACAGATTTCAGTGGAAAAAAAACCCCAACTGACTTCAGTCACAGTAGAATTAGGCTGCTAACATCCAAGACCTCAGACTCATTATTTGCTTTCAAGAGACAATTATCGTTCAAGACTGGGTCCATATGGTCTTGTGTTGTTATGATTCTGCCTGTACTTCAGGAAGTTCTCTGTTCTGTTATAGAACAGAGTTCTTACAAAGAGATAAAAAAATAGTGTTGCAGGGAAAATAATGTTTAAGTCAAGACTGTAATCTCAATCTTGAAACAACAGAAAAATCTATAAAAGGAGCTGCACAAATTATGCAGTGTAAGAAAAATATTTTATTTTCTCAAGAATTCTTCTCTCATTCTTTGCTGTATTTGCTGTTTTTTAGTCTTGGCACATAGTCAAAACACTGTTCATGGCTACATACTCTCAATTTCTTTTCTGTTGTTTCATCACCCACAAAAACCTTTTATGGCTTCATATTCTCCTGTAGCTGAACAATACCCCTTAACTACTTCTAAAAACCCCTCAGAACTAAAAAAATGACCAGTGTGTTTTAAGAAACTACAGTACAGTCAAAAAACCATGACCAGCTTAAGGAAAGCAATGCTTAAATAGGGAAGAAAGCTTTTGTCCCTTCCTTTTAATGGCAGCTGAAGATAATTTCATCAAGTGGTCTGATTGTTGTAGCAATCCATATAGCTGCAAACTGAGTCACTAGTCAAAGGTCATTTGAACAGAAACAGCCCTGCTCTTCCAAACACAAGGTTGCCACAGCACAGAAATGGGTAGAAGCTATCTGTAGGAAACTGTCAATATTTTCTGCATTTCACTTAATAGAGAGATAAGCTCATACTTAACCTCTTTGCAGGCATCCAGCCACCTCTTTTCCCCAAAAGTACTGTGTTTCTTTTACAAGGAGAAGAAGGCCAGGCAATGACGACCGCATGACTGTCATTTGCAGTGTACAGCAGGGTCCTTCAGCCACATGAGGGCAGATCTAAGGACCCTTCCTTTCCTCCTACTTACGTGTGCTCCATTCACAGTCCCTCCCCATGGCATCTAATCCATCCTTCCCAAGCCTATTCCCACCTGTGTCAAGCACAATCAGCTGCCAAACATATCCCTTCCCACAGCATTGCAAAGCTCTGCCACTTCTGCAAGTGCTGGGGACATCGGGAATGCTTGCTGATACTATGAGGTGCCATTTCCCCTAGTGGCATCTGCCCTCTCTTTTTTAGTCTCTCTCCAAGCTGCAGCAGAAATGGCAACAGCAGTAGCAGACAGCACGCTCAGGCAGGCAGAGAGGTGTTGAAGTGCTCAGATAACATATTCTGCTCAAATGGCTATTCCCTGTCTCCTTTGAGTAAAATTTAATAAGTTGAATGGAAGTGTTTTAAACCAGCAATCAGGCCTGCTAGCATATGTGATCATAGCTGTTTCATTCCAGGAGAAAGTATTCTTCAATTTTCTCATACGGGATTATATGAAATGCATCATGAGATTCCCAGCTTTTTGGTAGAAAAGAGAGAGGATTCGTCTTTATTACAGGTCTGTATCCAAGCTAGTCAACCAGATTTTTTTTTTATTTTTTAAGTTGGTGGCAAGTAAGAAGCACTTCTAGGCTAAGATTCAACCAATTATTTGAGACATTTACCTTCAAGTAGACAAATCTCATTTTAGACATGGACTGCTGGATCCTACCCTACACAAGTTGACCAAGGAAGTACAAATGGGTACACTGGGTTACGGAGGCATCCATGCTTAGCTCTGCTGTTTGTTTAGATGAGGCTGCTAGAAGACTGGGATTTCAGTAATCATTCAGAAAAAACATTAAGTGGTTCAATGCAACAGTTGAATTTTTGTGTCTTAGTTTATTGGACAACTGTTCTGTGTAAGGCTAATTTTCTAGAAAATTAGGAATAAAACCTTTTAAAGATATTCCAACCTTGGGTTTTGGTGGGATTTTTTGTTTATTTTAAACTGGTCTCTTATTATATGGACAACTAGGTCAACTAAATTGTGAACTAACATCAAAAGACAGTTCGCATTTTCAGAAAAAGTTAATTTTTAAATAAAAACTCATAAAAAGGCACGAAAACCACAGGAGTAGAACTCAATTTTACAACTATGCTGCAGTCAAACTGACAGTATATAAAGAGATGCAATAGAAACTGAGAATGCAATGTGTATTTCTCATATTTTACTGCATGTGCAGCTGTATCTTGTGGATATTTTGCATGGGAGCTAGAAGCTGAATGTTATTTTGCTACAAGTCTAATTAAGAAGGTAGAAAATGTACTAGTCACAAAAAATAGCACCATCTGAGCAGAACTCTTATTTCTCAAAAAAAGTAGTGGCAATTAAAGCAGAGATTGGTGACCTTGGCTGAAATATTTGACAACATGCAAATATTCAGGAAAACGTATTTAGCAAAATGTATGACTCCAGCATGGAAGGCTTATCTTTGGGCCTTTGGTTCATAAATACGAATAGAGTGACAGACACAGAAGTTAAGAGAAAATATAATGCAATTCTAACCAAAGCGTGGTGGAGGAGATGGGACAGAGGGGAAGGCAAAAAGGTAAAGCAACAGCAGTTTGGTTTGAGAGTTATGAGACATTATGTAGATAGACCTATTTGAACAGATCCATTTATGAAATGTTCTTTCCTGATTAAAGAGATCACATCTGGTATAAGTCACTCACATGGGCACGCCACTGATATAACATTGCACTGAGGATGCTGTCATGCCATTACTATCAGCACTTGCTATCTGCTACTATCTGCTTACTACTAGTTGGGAAATGCATGTTTCCTTCTGTTTCAGTAGGATTGGTAGGAGTATATATATAAATTATTATTGACATATTGAAGTCTTGATGGAGTTGATTGGTACAAAATATGGGTTTCTGTAATGCTGTAGAACAGACAGAGTACACTAAGACTGGAATAGTGTAAACAAAGGCTAGAACTAGACAAAATGGGAAATTCAGTACTGTCATTTGATATTTCAGCACTGTTTTTTATCGAAGCAGCGTGCCAAAACTCAGTCAAAAAGCCAAAACATCATGCATATTTTGTAGAACATTAAGTACCAGAAAATTTCAACTAGAAATGCCAATGTTTTTTGTTTAGACATTAATGTCAAGTTGAAACTCAAAGCTATACTTTGAATAAAAGCATTTTGTTTTGCATGGAATATGTGTCTCATAAAATACTGCAATGGTCAAACAAAGGGTATCACAACAGAAAGCCCCCAAGGAAAGGCCTAGCCCAGGAAGAAAACAGGGACACGGATCACCTGAATTGGAACACTCGCAAGGAATCACAGCAATTCAGGTGAACAAAGATTAACATCAAATTGACGTGAAACACATTGGTTCAATAACTTGAATCTATGAACTGAAATGACATTTTGAATTCCAAAAAGAAAAATCAAGGAGTATGGGCAAAATTGTAGATTTCCCCATAAGAAAACATGTTACAAGAAAATTGCTAATGCCTCAAGAAAAAACAATGTGCGTGTGTATATATATACACACACTTAAATATATAATCTGCATTTTATAATATAATCTCTCTATATAATCTATTATTTATCATTTTCCCCAAAATGTACAGAGCAGAATAGTTTCCTGGTTGGAATGGAAGTAGGTGGCAGAGAAGGGTCAAGCAGAGCCAGCAGTGGTATCAAGGGAGCTGTTGCTTCCCCCTTCCCTACACTGCCTGTGGAGGCACCCAACAGCTCACCTTACAGCAGAGAGGCAGCATCACCGTGCAGCCTTAACCCAAACCCCAGCTGCTGCCAGCTCCAGGCACCGCATCTTCCCCAAAAGGTGGCTGCTGTCTGGACCACCTCTTTTATGCAGGGTGCGACTCTAAAATTGCTGTTGCCAAAATCGTCATCTTTGAAATAGTTTATCTCCAGGCACCAGCAAAATGGGTATGGAATTTGCTTCATCTGATACATATTCTGAGTCACAGAGCAGCTTATGTTTCCTCATGTAGACTTTCAGAAGCACACTGATGTCTGTTAATTAGCGCTAAGCCCTATTTTTTGTCAACATTTGTTTTCCATTGTTTTCACTAGATGCTATTTTATCCTGCGTCTTAAGATTTTTAACCTTTTTTTCCCTGGTAGATTTGCTGTGTTTCTTTTCTCTGGAAACCCTGTATTTTGCTTCTTCTGTGCAACACACTACTTGTTGGGATTGTGTGGGTTCAGAGCTAGGATCTTTCATCTCTAGGATACATAACAGGAGCTTGTGAGCCCTCTCTCCCTCTGATGTTAAAGTAGAATTAGCTTTAGTGGTTTTTGCCCAGTCATGACCCCCTTAAGTAATCTTCATATCAGCCCATAGACTGAACATGTCTTGATTTCATAACAGAAATGAAACATCTTGGCACATCAGCTTTCCTCATGCAGCACTCCATCCACAGTGGGCAACAGCCAAAATTACTGTGGTAACAAGGAAAGAATAAGATGATTTTTATTAAGACCCATGATAGCAAATCATCAGTGATTTTCCTCCCCCTTGCAGGTAAAGAAACAATCAGTCAATAGTGTTTGTTCTTATAACAGTTGATTTACCTCGCTTGGTATTAATATCAACAATTAATTGCAGGCTTACAGGCCTGGTGGTGGTAGTACTAATTAAATCCTGTACATGCCCTGTAGTAATCACATTGCAAATCACCTTCAAGTTGGGCACATGCAGCCCCAAGTACAGTTGAGGTATGGGAACATTTGGGAGCAATACAGTCCCACTGACCACCACTGGCAACATCTGGGAGACACTGTGAACCTAGCCAAGGACATTTACTGTTAGGTAAAGCAATTTCCTTTAGGAAAGGGGAATTAAGTTTTGGGTTATTCCATACTCTGCAGTACCCTGCAGAACGAGGTCAGGAAGCATGCAGATGTCAAGGAACAGGATTTATGCATTGAGTTCCAGAGTGGGTGGGCAGAGGGAGCAGCAGCAGAAGTAATTCCCCAATCCCTTTCCTAGGTAGAGAGGAATAGGAACAGGGATTAATATTCAGGAGGCATTTGCTCATTTGCAATGCCGGCCTTTAATGCTGTTTCTTGAAAGGAAAACTATTTAAAATTATTTAGCTTGGCAAAGCTGGAAGGCTTTTTTTTGTTTTGTTTTAAATCTCTCCAACACTTCCCCTTCCCTGTTATTTATTCTGTGTATGCTTGGAAACACTTATGTCAGACTGGCTCTTAATTCTGCCTGCGAGAAGCAGCACATGAGACAAGTAGTACAGGATCTGAGATCTCTTTTTTCTCTTACTGGGGACAGCAGAGACTCTCACGGAGCACTCCAGATCAGTGGAATTTAGGGAAGATAGAGGTCAAGTTGAAGGTATGAGTGTCAGAGCATTTATTTTACCCTTCTTCAGGGTTGTCACCAAATAGTTGCTGAGGATTTTTTTCTTAAACAAGAGGGAGATATGTCAATATATTTTTCTATTCACTTTAAAGTGCTACATGTGAATAATAAAGTATAGCAAAAGATATTTCTTTAATGTAAATAGACCAGGCTAATTCTAATTACACTGCAGTGTTTCAAACATAGAATGCCATTAAAGTATAGAAAGAAATCTGTTGCTCCAACATCATACCTCCTCAGATGTCGTTGCAGATGACAGCAAGTTGGGTGGGAATGTTGAACTGCTTGGGGGTAGGAAGGCTCTGCAGAGGGATCTGGACAGGCTGGTTCAATAGGCCGAGGCCAATTGTGTGAGGTTCAACAAGGCCAAGTGCCGGGTCCTGCACTTGGGTCACAACAACCCCATGCAATGCTGCAGGCTGGGGGAAGAGTGGCTGGAAAGCTGCCCTGCAGAAAAGGACCTGGGGGTGTTGGTCAACAGCCGGCTGAAGATGAGCCAGCAGTGTGCCCAGGTGGCCAAGAAGGCCAACGGCATCCTGACCTGTATCAGCAATAGTGTGGCCAGCAGGAGTAGGGAGGTGATCGTGCCCCTGTACTCAGCTCTGGTGAGGCCGCACCTCAAATACTGTGTTCAGTTTTGGGCCCCTCACTACAAGAAGGACATTGAGGTGCTGGAGCGTGTCCAGAGAAGGCCAATGAAGCTGGTGAGGGGTCTGGAGCACAAGTCTTATGAGGAGCGGCTGAGGGAACTGGGGTTGTTCAGTCTGGAGAAGAGGAGGCTGAGGGGAGACCTTATTGCTCTCTACAATTACCTGAAAGGGGGTTGCAGAGAGGTCCATGTTGGTCT
Source organism: Gavia stellata (assembly GCF_030936135.1). NCBI lineage: Eukaryota > Metazoa > Chordata > Aves > Gaviiformes > Gaviidae > Gavia > Gavia stellata. Next base: position 69,325,639 of record NC_082597.1, on the reverse strand, counting down.
CTTCTCTCAAGTGACTAGTGATAGGACAAGAGGAAATAGCCTCAAGTTGCACCAAGGGATATTAGGAAAAATTTCTTCACTGAGAGAGTGGAGAAGCATTGGAACAGGCTGCCCAGGGAGGTGGTGGAGTCACCATCACTGGAAGTGTTCAAGAAACGTGTAGACGTGGCATTTCAGGACATGGTTTAGTGAGCATGGTGGTGTTGGGTTAATGGTTGGCCTTGATGATCTTACAGGTCTTTTCCAACCTTAGTGATTCTGTGATCAAACCCCCTGGTTCTCTTGGAGCCTTGGTCTTCAACAGTATGGATAATCATACTGTAGTTATACCTAAAATTAGCAAGAGCTAAGTAGCAGCAAACTGAATAAAACATAATATATCCTTTTAAGTGTTCAGTAGTTTTCAGTGGTCAGAGGAAAAAAATTTCCTTTTTTGGAAGCTGTAACTTTGCCTGCATAAGGACACTGAGCTACACATCTGCAAAGTCAAGTACCATTACTGCACCATCAACATCTTGTAACAACAGAGAGATAAGATGGTTATCTTATGAGAAAGCTTACACTTCCACTCGAGACAAGAATTCCTCAACAGGTTTTGATCAGATTCTGGTTTTTCCTCTACTGGCAGAGAAACTTGGGAACATAAGGCTGGGTTCAAGCACAACCTCTGCCTCTCTGGACAGTTAGATAAAAGTCAGCTTTGCTCTGTGTAGCCAAGCCTGAACTCCAGCACAGCTACCAAAACCAATATAGATATATCCACGGTTAAATATATCATGGACTAACCTGGTGATCAAGTAGCTGTATTGCAAAGTTCACCAACACAGTCATAGCTTTGCAGTGTAGAAGACAAGACAAAAAAAAATGAGCACCACACACTTACAGAGCTCATTTAAATATATACTATTTTGTACGTGTATATAGCTCTCTCTTTGCCCAAGTCCTGATTTCCCTGCAATGTTATTAATATATGATGTATGTTTATGAGTCAATGCTAGAACTTCATGCAACTATTACAGAAATATATCTGAAATGCTCCCGTGGCCTGTTTTAGAATGTGAAAGACAAACAAAATGGGTGCAAATATGATTCTTTCACATTTGGGAATATTTACTGATAGTTTATATATTGTGAATGAATCTTATGTAAGAGTCAACATGTTCAAACAACCAAAAATAGGGCTGAAAAACTTTGGTGAGCAAATTCACAATATTTCTTTGGAGTTTTATTCTTTAACCTATTAAAGACTTTATATGTTTTGCCTACTTCCTGCAGCTTTTATTTGCCTCCTTTTAACAGTCTTGAAAACACCAATATTTCTAAGGATTTAATCAGTATCCTCGTCAGAGATCTACACCTCAGTGCCTGATATGTAAATATGGAATTATTTCCATTTACTTTAAAAAAAAAAACACAACAAACAAAACAAATACAGCAAAGAAGTTAGGTAAGTCCCCTAATGAGGCATTTTACACTTGGAGGAAGAAGAGGTATACATGATCTTCTACTTACTCTCTCATTAATGTATTGCTTGAGCAAATTAATAGGCTATACAGATGCAGCAAGCTAGATTAAGAGGATGCCATTGGATATAAAATGATGTTTCTTATGCAAGGAAACAGGTGTCACCATATCAAAACTCAAAAGAGAAGCAAGATCAGAAGTAAAAAAGCTGTAAAAATCCAGAGAAATGACACACAGAACTTAATGTAAAGTTTTGTTTTGGGTGTAGTTTGGAGCCATTGTTTCTAGTTACGTTGTAATTATTAGTCAAGAAAAGGAATCATATTACAAATACTCTTACAGGCATGAATGCATCTTATTTAGATGAAAATCTGAACAGTGACCAGAAACTGGAAGAAGTAATTATTGCTTTAGATTGGTACAAATTTCAGCAGAGGATTCATCTACTGCCCTGGACACCCTTTCTGGTCTTTTCACAAATCCCTGTGCCACAACTCAAATAACCAAATTAAAAAAAAGTAAAATAGTGACACAAACTACTGAGGCACAATGGATTCTCTGTGCCTTGATGTCATACATCAAGCACAGGCTCCTTTCCTAGAAGGTATGGTCCAAGTTTAAGCCTGAATTGATAGAGGAAATCACTTTGAGAAATTCTACAGGCTATGTAATTCCAGAGATCAGATTAAATATTCTCAATGGTTCTTAATCTTCATCTGTGAGTATAAATATAATGGACTAACATCCCCTCATACAACTCCCAGCATTCTGAACATCTGTGATAGACCTGCATGTATTACCTCACCAGTGAGGCGGGGAAAAAGGGATTTTTACTCCACACACTGAAGAATAAGAAAGCTAAGAAAGTCTGGCCAGTCAAACTCCTTCACCTACTTGCTCCCTCCCCCTTTATACCATTGCTACCCAACATAACAAAACATTACAATACGAGAGTAAGTTTCTTAGACAGTAGACCCAAACTAGAGAAAGTTTCGCAGAAAACATGTACAAATATATCTGAAAACCAACAAGAGAGTTTGCATTGAAGAGGACAGGGCTAAAATGTTCATTAAAGAAATAACAAAAGCCATTCCTTCCTGCAAATCACTGCAATGCCCAAACAGCTTTAGGATGTATCTTCACCTAGGGTTCATCACAGCAGACTACTCTCAAAGTGACAAAGACATTAGTAGACCACAGTCCTCATCTTCTCAGTTTCTATTTCTAGCCCCACTAGCAATGCTGGGAAGAGGAGGATTTACAGATATTCTCAGACAATCTTGCATACTTTCAGAGAAGTACTGTTCATACAGAATCGATTTGCAGCACAGCCAAAAGTGAAAAGACCATAATACAAGGGATTCATGTTCCCCCTAGAAAACAGTAATTGTATGGGATAAAAATTGGTGTGATGTAATGCCTAGACAGTAGAGTTACCAGTGGTTTTGGAAAGAGAAGAAAATATTTTTTAATACCTTATGTTAGTAGTAACACTTGCTGCAGCGTAAACAGCAACTTTTACTTCAAAAGATTTTACATTACCTTACAAAACATACTTCCAGAAATCATTGCCTTCTTCCTTGAAATATATCACCTCTGGGGTGCAAAGTGGCTATAATAAAGGGGATTAACTATACATACACAAGGAGTTGGTTCAAGACAGACAGAGCTGCACATGAGCAGGAAGGAGGTCAATAATCTCATTAACATCATCTCCAAGAATACCTGAGATAATGCAAAGGCCATGGTCATGGTTTAACCCTGTATGGAGCTAACCCATATACTAATCAGCTATCAAAAGACATGGAAAGAGGCAACAAAGGCTACGGTAAGGTTTTGATGCAAAGCACTTGATCTTGGCAGAGAGCAATTTCCAGGACACCTTCACAGGGAACAGGCTGATGTCCCCAGACGTTTCATGAGGATTCTTGAACAACATGCCCTTCCTAAGGGTAAAGAAGCTTTAAGAAGCTTAAGGAAAGTTTAATGTGTAGGAATACCTTAATTTATTAAAAACATCTTCCTCTTACATTATACTTCATTTTTCTTCGCAAAAGTCTTCATTTTAGAAACATATTATGAACAGTGGTAATAGAAGGGTTGTAAATGCAGGAAATGAAGCAACAAAAGCTGTGTTGTGCTGTGTCTGGGGAACTGCAAGGTTCTCTGCTAAAAGAGGTCCAGGCATGGAGACCTTCCCAGGAAGGGCATGGACTCAGAACAGAGGTCCTGACCCACAAAACCACCACCAGGACCAAATGCTGCATAGCATTTTAGGACTAGAAGTGAATATAGTATGCAGCTGTAACTTCACAAAAAATATCAAGCAGGAGAATTTACCTTCCTGAATTAGAATGTGATTGGCATACACATATGTACAAAGCTCCTATCCTTGTTAACAGTTCTGAGGTATCACTGATGGCCAGGAACGCATCTCTACATACTATTAGGTCTCCAGCAACTCAGGATGTCCAAACAGAAGAGACACACTAATTTAGTATTAACTTAAAGCTAACAAGAAAGCTGTCACTGACACAGCTGTAGTCAATGCACCAAGAGGTGAACAGTGTAAAATTTTATAGAATCATAGAATTGTTTAGGTTGGAAAAGACCTTTAAGATCATCAAGTTCAACCATTAGCCTAACACTGCCAAGTCCACCACTAAACCATATCCTTAAGCACCGCATCTATACGTCTTTCAAAAGCCTCCAGGGATGGTGACTCCACCACCTCCCTGGGCAGCCTGTTCCAGTGTCTGACAACCCTTTCAGTGAAGAAATTTTTCCTAATATCCAGCCTAAACTTCCCCTGACCCAACCTGAGACCATTTCCTCTTGTCCTATCACTTGTCACTTGGGAGAAGAGACCAATACCGACCTCTCTGCAACCCCCTTTCAGGCAGTTGTAGAGAGCAATATGGTCTCCCCTCAGCCTCCTCTTCTCCAGACTGAACAGCCCCAGTTCCCTCAGCCGCTCCTCATAAGACTTGTGCTCCAGACCCCTCACCAGCTTCGTTGCCCTCAGCAGCGCTGAGTACAGGGGCACGATCACCTCCCTGCTCCTGCTGGCCTCACCATTTCTGATACAGGCCAGGATGCCATTGGCCTTCTTGGCCACCTGGGCACACTGCTGGCTCATATTCAGCCGGCTGTCAATCAACACCCCCAGGTCCTTTTCTGCAGGGCAGCTTTCCAGCCACTCGTTCCCAAGCCTGTAGCGTTGCCTGGGGTTGTTTTGAGCCAAGCGTAGGACCCGGCACTTGGCCTTGTTGAACCTCATATATAATTGGCCTCGGCCCATCCATCCAGCCTGTCCAGGTCCCTCTGCAGAGCCTTCCTAACCTCAAGCAGATCAACACACCCACCCAGCTCAGTGTCATCTGCAAACTTACTGAGGGTGCACTCAATCCCCTCATCCAGATCATTGATAAAGATATTAAACAGAATTGGCCCCAGTACTGAGCCCTGAGGAACACCACTTGTGACCTGCCACCAGCTGGATTTAATTCCATTCACCACAACTCTCTGGGCTGGGCCATCCAGCCAGTTTTTTACCCAGCGAAGAGTGCACCTGTCCAAGCCGTGAGCAGCCAGTTTCTCCAGGAGAATGCTGTGGGAAACAGTGTCAAAGGCTTTCCTAAAGTCTAGGTAGACAATATCCACAGCCTTTTTCTTGGCCACTAAGCAGGTCACTTTGTCATAGAAGGAGATGAGGTTAGTCAGGCAGGACCTCCCTTTCATGAACCCATGTGGACTGGGCCTGATCACCTGGTTGTTCTATCACCTCTTTTGCTATCCCTAGTGAAAAATTTGGAAATCAAGTTCTTCTGTAGTTTCTTATTCCGCTTAAGAGAACTGATTGCCTGCCTGCATTCCCTACAATACACAGGCCAACATAGCTCTGCTTTGCCTACCTTTATGATGTACCTTAAATATTAATGACAATTTCTGAACATCTTGAACATACATTTGACACGTCCTGATGTTAATCTGAGTACAATTTGTAAACCAACAGGCACTTTCTGCTTGTATTTAAAATATTTACAAAAAGCAATTATTTTAGTCCACTAAGAATGTGAACTTGGACAATTTATTCAGTTCAGCCATAGCTATGTAACAGGTGAATTCCTCTAAACAGAGAATTGAACAGGACAAGAATTAGGACTGCTTTACTGTGCATGGCTAGAAATATCTTAAAACTAAAAAAGAAAAATGTAAATATTTTGGTTTACACTAACTTACATAGTATTTCTTTTGTATACTTCTTTTAAAAACAACTTTGGACTTGAACCAAATTGTCCCTTAAGTAGTCTTGTAAGCAGGCTCCTGTGAAGCTTCCATTGTCACCCTTTGTTAAGTATTTGCACTGTTGCTATGCAAAAAATTTCTGCCAGGGAAACATGTTTGTACATGCATGTTGATGGGACTCCTGATTAAACCCAATAATTATATTGCCTGGATTAAATCCCTGGTTCTAGAAGCACTACTTTCCAGCTTCAGGAACTATTCTGAAGACAATAAAATGTCTTGTCCTTGTTGCCTGGGCTGCAGATTGTCTGACCCAATTTCTTCAATCCCATTAATTCTCTTTAAATCCTCCCCGACACTTGGATGAGCCCATTCACTTGCCACTTACGCAAACTATAATCTTATGGTATCCCTGTGAGCTCATCCTCTCGGGCTTCTTTGTAAATCTTTTTCACTCATCCAAACGCTTCCAGAGTAATATTCATGTGGATTTAACATATGTTTTGATAACATGCATGCACACACACACAGCTTGCCAAATTTAGATGTGCTCACAGGCTAAATCCTTCAGGTATAGATCTAATGCTGTATGCCTGAGGCATGACACCCAAGTCGATAGGACATTTCCTATTAGACTTTGACAAAATTATGACAGGTCAAACTTATGGTCTCAATAATAATACCCAACAACTCAACTTGAACAGTTGTGCTGAGGTTTGAAATTAAGCCCAGCATAAACCAGACAAAATCTGGTGAGACTTTTGAAAGTGTCACAACTCAGTACACTGAAAGTCTTTCGCATGCATGAAGTCAGAAGGCCAGATTCATAACTTCCCTTGCAACTAACGATAAAAAACAAAATTGTATCTTGCACCAAAATGGTCTCCTGAAATTTGAGGGCAATTTATTCGTAAGGAAAAAAAAAAGACAGAAACCATGATAAGGGCTCCTACAGAGATGCGGGGTCAGATTTCTGTCGTACCCAGAAGGTGTACTGAGGTAGCACATTACATCAGTGCTCCTCCTTAGCCAAACCCCAGTTCCCCAGGGTTTGTTCTGCACACCACCTTCCTGCCCTGGCAGGGGAAAGGGAGTAATCTAAGTCTGCCGTCTGGGCAGTCTTCATGCTCTTGGAATAGGTGATACTATAATAAGAAAACCCTGCTACAAATGTGTAACCTAATAACAGTGTCTGTTTCCATCAAAGGCTTTACATTTGTCAGTTTTAGCTTGTGTGAAAGATTACTGTATCTCTTTTATAACACAGCCAATGTGGCTGATAAAGCAAACAACCTTTAAACGCGTCTGGTAAATGCTCCTTGTCAATAGCACAGCTCTCTGTGCTGACAGCTAGGGTAATTTCCTCTTCTTGCCTTCCTCATCATTGTGGGTAATTGACGTTAAGAATTTAGACATGTCAACCAAGAGCAAATAAGTGAGCTCAGAAAATTTGCAAATACAAGCAAAATTCAACTTGCCTACGTTACATAATCAACATTTTTTCTTCAGCAACTAACATGTCTCTTTCCACTCCCATTCCTTTCCTGGTTGCAAGATCACTGTGCCATTCGCAAGTCATTCCTGAGAAGTATTGGCACAGATTCCGGGCACCCTACTTGAAAGATTAAAGACTCGGGCTCTTTCCACTAAGTTCAGAGTGGCCAAGTTGCATGAGCCTAGTTCATACATCTCAAAAATCTTCTGGGAACAGAAAGACTCTGACATTCCTCTTCCCAGCTTTGCGACAGCAAAAATATTGGGCTCCCTAGCTATTTAGAAGTGCAGATTCATGGGTTGCTAGCTTACTTAAACACCTGTCCTCAGATTGGTTTATTCATCTTCTCTAAGCTATGCGGCAGAACAATGATTAAAAGGCCTAAAAATTATTTCTTCTCTTTGTCAGTCCTGCTCTTTCCACTTTCTCTGCTTCCCATGCATATAGACTGCCATGCCAGTCGCAAAGGATAAACATAATTGAATACTATATTTTCATACTGAAGCATCCGTATTTTGGAAACATTTCTCCTAACCTGGAAGCAAACCCCTATTTTATTAAACCCTATTTCACCGGGGAAATAAGGATTACTTGGTGAAAAGTGTCCACAGAGCTCACCATACAAGTTACTGGAACAAAGGATCTTATCACCACCTGGCATAGAGAGTATTGTCAATGACAAAACAAATAAATGCATAAGCCTTTAATATGTCAAAACTTCACCTTTAAGTACGTCGTTACTTCTACATGGACGAGTACCTAATGTCTCAGACACCCAAGACTGACAACACTACTCCCAACATTTTAACATTGGAGTTGGAGTGATTTCTTCATCTATTTGCCACAAAACTATTGCCGTTTTTTGGATGCTTCACATACAGTCAAGTGCCAGTTTTATCACCAATGAATAAATCAGGTGAGACAAATGGAGTAGCTCTACATAATCTAATCTTGACAACAAAAAAGGAGTTTGCCTATTCATTTGTATTTGCTATGCCTTAGCTGTGACCAGGAAACACACATTTGGATATGTATCCACACAGAGGCACAGCCACTCATGCAGCTGTAGGTTGTTAAGCTCCTTTTAGCACCTGAGACATACACGTCCTATTAGCAGGTTTTTCATGCCAAGCTTTCTTTCCCCTAACACAGCCAATACTTAGTTATCTCACCAGGATTATCTCCGCATTAAATTACAGAAGTTGTTCTCTGCAATATCTCCAGCTCACTACTGCATATTTTTGACACTTTGCATTTCTGAAGTCTGCACTGGCTAGAGTTTCACTTTGTGAGTATTAATGTTTACATATTTTACAAAGAATACTTCCATTATTAGCTTCATATTCTATTATAAAACATATATTAAAGACAGCACTGCTGCTAGCAACCAGTAATTTTGTGAGCTCATTTGGACTGCATTGCAGAAGTATCCAAAGCCATTGCTGAGATCTCTGCTTTGCATGGCTGGACAGAGCACACCAAAGGACGCGCCTGCCACAGGAGCCAGAACTCCTGCTTCACAGAACCCAGAATAAGTATCTTCATTTCTCTGCCTATGTTAATGACTATAAAAGGAAGGGAGCCACTGAGATATTTAGCAGAGCTAAGTCAACTTTCAACTAGCCAATGCAGTGTTTCTTACTACTAGAAAATTCTGAATCAGTGAAGCCAAAATTTTTCATAGAAGAGGGCTGGTTCCAAATGGATGTTTGTTTAGGGCCTGGATGTAATTTTTATGTCCTTGTATTTATTCAGAAAGCCATTTAACAACTTTATAATAGATGAAAGAGAAAGATCTCCAGGATGCAATTTAATTTTATTCTGACACGGAATATATAGGGCTTCTCTCTTTGGTGCTGAAACTAACGAGTTCAAGTAGCCTGTATCAAAGTCAGTTTAGAAGTTCATAGAGATTAATATTATCCCATCCCAAACAACTAACTAGTTTTTCATCAGTTGTGAGGACCCCTATACAGTATGTACATGTTACAGAAATATAGCACACCTCCACAGTTTTCCAAAAATTACATATAAACATGTCTGATCTGTCCCCCACAAACGAAAAAAACTCATCAGCTATAATTGGTATTAAAAGCAGTAACATTTTTAGGCTCAGATGGATTTTGATTACACGTTATCAAATATTTAAAACAAAAGTCAGCAGGCTCTTTCCCAAGAGTACTGCAGAGAAAAAAAGATGTCACAGTCTTTTTTATTAAGTTAATGCATAAACATACATTTGGATGAGATACTACTTAATATACTAAAAAGGTGTGTCTGAACATTTTTAGATGTTAGAATAGGATTAAAAGAGAAAAATCTGTTTAGAAATTCTGGCTTAATTAAGTTCAGCATCATTCATTGCAGAGTCAGGGATCATGTTACACCTGGGATCAATGAAGACAAAAAAATATCAAGAAAACACACACTCAGGAAAGATAGGATTAAAAAAAAAGAAATTTCAAAAAGTTCACCATTTAGGGTGAGACCTCACAGACAAAATTCAAATACATTTAAGTAGCAAGACACTAAACAAACTGCAGTAACTAGCATATCAGACACAATTCACAGGATGTGTTACCAAGGAGATAATGTTAATAGGGAAGAAGCAAGAGAGTAGGAGGGGAGATAAATAACTATTCTTTATGCCTTTCGTGTCAATTGTGTTAGTGTATATGGAAGGATAAATAATCTTTTTAAAAAAAGAAGTGAAAAGCATAGCTCTATTTTAAATATAGTTACTGAAGAGCCAAAGCTTTAGCTCAGCATAAGGTTTTTTCAAAGAAATCAGCTCAGGCAGGAGAGGTTTGGGTTTTTTTCATGAATACCTTTTATTTATGAGAATATGAGTACAAACGGTTTAACAACAAGGATGTTTTGGCAAAAATAATGAATGCACCAAGCTCTGAGTACTTCCTCATGTCCCCACAAAGTGACAGCTATAGTATTAGTGTGCTCAGTCTGAGGATTTTCTAAAGGATCAGCAGCTTTAGGTATACTCCCAGCATAAGAAAGCCCTCATGCTGCAGCAATGAAACCCTAATCTTTCTCAGTTCTGGCAACTAATTATCAAAATTACTATATTTATTGAAAGACAGACTAAATGAAATGGCCTGTTGAAAGCTGTCTGTTTAGATATATTTCATCTTCAAATGAATACACGCCTTTTTTGTACAGAAATTAACACGAACGATTTAGATTTAGGAAGGATTTCTCATCCAATAGGTGGTGCTAGCAATTTCTCCAGTTATCTAAATAGCTGACTTAAATACTTCTAAAAAAAAAAGAAAAAATAAAAAGAAAACCCACTAAGCAGAATCAAACCCAATATTCTGTCAATACCAGGTTTCTAAACTACACTTATGTTAAATATCTTAGAATTGTTATTTTCCTTTGAAATGATCAAATTCCTTTCATTTAAAAATTTCTCCCATATTTTCAGCAAAAATGAGTCCGATAACATTACCTCATGTGTGGCTGCATGCATGTATTCCAGTGAACAGCTATTCTGCTTTCGAATTTCTGCTGCTATTTCATATGCCCATCATTCCTTAAAGTGAAAGGGAATTTGATACTACTAAAAATTTTGATCTCTAGCCTGCTAAAATGATATTATATTCTCTCTTTCAAGTCACCAGTTTTTTTCTAATCTTCCATTTGTAACATGTTATTGAAACAGGAACTGGCTTCTTTGGGAATGCATGAAATGCAGAAAACTTGTATCCAATTCACTGATTTTTAGATGTCTTATCATTTTGTTCATCTTTCCTCCAAGAAACTAAAGGTACATATTTATTTACGTATGAGGCCAAGTCTAAGATACACCTTCATATAAGCTGTGTACCACAAGTGAAAAAACTGATTTGCATGAAATGAGAAAGGGGTAAAACAATTAGATGTAGAAACAGTTTTGTGGCAAAATACTGTGAATGATTAGATTAAAACAGACAAAATCCCAAACCCACAACACCTTGATAGTTGAAAGAATAAAAAAAAATTATGTCAAAATACTTATGTGTTCAGAACAGAATATTTCAGCTCATCAAAAAAAATTCTTATTAAAAAAAAATTCAAGCCTACAATACATATAATGCAATATTTTAGAATAAAAAATTTTCCATTTTGGAGGAAGTCCAGAAAAGTGTAATTTTTTTGTTGTTTTTCACCTAGCTATTATTAACCATACACAAAGTTACATTCTTCATATTTTTGCTTGTTTCATAATTTTTTCAACATCAGTTTGACACCCAAGAACAACTTCACAGACGCCAGTGGAGTTATTTGTCTGTGTGAATAAGCTATAGCCTTCAGTCTCTAAATTTGTACACTAAATTGTCATTTCTCAGATCTTTCATTATGAAACACGTTGAAAATTCCTGAATATTCTTACATACTAAGTAAATGCACAACACTAAAACAAAAGCAAGCATAATGCATC